>NW_027513563.1:0-600000 GCF_048772815.1 Callospermophilus lateralis
TTTCTATTCTGTTTGGGTTATTTTTCTCCATTATATTAGTATTAGTAGTCAGAGTCAAGTAGGGTATATGAATGTTTCTGAGAATAATCTTGTGAAAAGATGATTATAAATCCACATTCATGAATATGAAAAATTTAGAAAGAGCAAAATAAGACACATATATTTCATATTTTGAAAAATTTGGAGAGTATATCTATATCTATATCTATATCTATATCTATATATACACACACACACACACACACACACACAAAACACTCACAGACATTAAAAAGTACCAATATAAATGTCAATCGAAATTCATCAGTAAATATATATCATCCACAAATGCAAAAATATTTATTTTACTGAACATGAGTTTATGTATAAAGTTGTTCTACTAGGACGCTCTCCTATAGGTTGAATTTTCATTTCCAACAGCATTTAGGAGGAGTGAACTCTTCTCACAATTTGTATCTGCCAGTACAGCCACCTCACAAAAATGTACGTGTGATACCTGGTAGGATTCTATATATGCATATAAATATACATGTGTGAATAGGCTACAGAAAAGGTAAACAAGAATTCACATATTTGTTAAGTTTAAAAACACATGGAGAATATTTCAATTAAAATTTGACTAGATTTATAACTCCTACCTTATATAATGCAAATGTCAAGTCCAACTATACAACATGTCTCTTCTGAAGTGCTTGTATTTCTATTGTGTTGGGTTAATTTTCCCCATTATATTAGGATGAATAGTCTGAGTCTACTAGGTATGGGTTAGTGTCAGGGATTCAGGACTTCAAATGGAAAATTGGAAAATGAATCCAATGTGTATGTAAATATATGCTGCACAAATATCCTCCCGCTCTCATCCAGAACAATGCCTTGACATTACCTTCACCCCAAGTAAGACACAATTAGAGGAGAAGAGTTACAAAATCAGTGAATACATAACTGGAATAAAAAACGCTCAGGAGTTCACAACCTTGGAGGTGGTAGAGGAGTTTCCAAAACTAAGGGACAGGGTAAACACTCCACAAACATGAAGCTCTGCTGGCCTAAACACTTTTTGAGAAACTGCCTCTGAGCTTCCGCACATGAAATATATGTTGTTTTCAGGAGATTTGGTTTCTTTTGCAGGGAGACCATGAAAGCTGTGTCTGCATCTATGTGACCTGGAGGACATGGTTTCTTATTTTCCAATGAACAAGATGAAGCAGTGCTGAATCCTCTCTTTGTAGGTAAACTGAGGCCACTGGGCACTAAGTGTCTCCCCGTGTGGACTGTGAAGCCATTTGGTCCTCCTCCACTTTTTGTGGTGTTTTTGCTTCTGCACTGTGAGTTTGGTATTTGTTTCTCGAAATACTAGGAGCTAAACTGGGACACAGTGCTGGAGGGAGTTCTGTCACGTGTGGTGGGTCAGGGTCTGCAAGAGAATGCACCAACTAGGCTTCTATCTCTCACAGCTTGCCCCATTGCCCCCTTGTCCATATCAACCTGATTCTTAATTTTCCTCTGAAAACTCTCCATATAACAAGATGCCTTTACATATAAGGGTCTGCTGTCTGCACGCTGTCAGTTACAAGCCATTTGGAATCCAATGGTAGATCCACATGGCCCTACCACGGATGTTTTATCAAACACCTCCCCACCACTGCTCTAGACCCACTACTCAGCAGGCTCCAACTTACTGGCATCTCTGTTCTACACCACTTTCATGAAACTCAGTAAATCAAGGCACTATCTGGTATACACTCATGATCAGCAACAGGACATCCAATGTTTCTCCAGTGCCACCTGGTCATAGGAATTTCAAAAATTTCATGGTATTTATCTAGCCATTTTCAAGCATGAAGTTGGAGGCACTGTGGGTTTCAATTCATTCAGCAAACATTAAATGGTGAGGAAGCTCATTTCAATAAAATCTCTGGAGAACTCTCACAGGCAAGGCTTCCCAAAGAGTGGACAAAAGGTCACATTAGGCCTGGCCCATTGAGGTCTACAATGTGAGGTCCATGTGTGTTTTGACTCTCAACTATGGCTGCCATTTCTTTAAGAATAAAATCATGTGATATCCTTGCTGAGATTCCCAGGCCTCTGTGGAAATCCACCCGGGGCCTAGGTCTCAGTTTCCAAGAGCGACTTTCATGCGTGGCCTCTTAAAATCCCAACAAAATTCATGGCAATGCTTCTCTGAGTTCAGTTCCAAAACCCAGTCTCTAAGGGGAATCACACCAGAGTTCAAGCCCACGTGGACCCAGTCATTTTTTCCAATGCCACACAAATGACCAAAATTAAAACCAAAACACTCCCACATGGCCCTCATCTTATTCCATATAGTCAATCATCTTAACCTCTGGCTGGAGGTTTCCATGAGGGGCGCAGCCCAAGACAGTGTCCAAAATCAGCTCGTTTGCCCCTCATTTGCCTAAAGTCAGGAGAGCCTGGACACCGTTTCTGTGAACCAGGAGTGAACAAATAAGCCTGCCGTTAATACTTCTGTGTTTCTCCAATTTGAGGCCTACTGATTTTAGGTATCGATTCTTTAGGTGGTTTAGAGTTATGCAAAAACACAAGCACCTCTGCAGGGCTTTGAAGAACTCATTTGACACAAAGAATCCCTATTCTCATTTGATGGAGTGCAGGAACCTAACAGAGGAAGGCAAGAGACTTCATCCACAATGAATGATATTTTTTGCCATTTTGGTTTTGGTAGCTCACATGGGATCATTCTTAAGATCCATCAGTTGCTGAGAATCTAAGTCACAGCCACACACAGGTCCAAGAGGCTGATAAAGACACATCCCTTTCCAAAGCAATTAAGCAAAGAGCCACAGGGGAGGCCCATTCATTTCCATTTGAAAACTGTTTTTTTCAGGCTTCACAAAGGGGTGGCCTGAGGCAAAGACCTTCCTGACATTCAGTGCAACACAACAATAAGTAAGCAAAAGGCCCAAAGCAGGGTTTCTGCACTGAGACTTTCCTGGTCACACTGATATCTGAGTTTTCTGAGATGATCGCCATTCTCTTCAGCTATCCAGTACATGGCCATGTCACAGAGCTTGGAGGTGGTACATATTTTGGAAACAAATCCATGAGCCTATTCTGGAGAGTGGCCAGAATTCAGGAAGAAAACAACAACTTAGAAAGATAGCTGGTGTTGCACATCGATAAGACAAGCTGCAGTCCATTCATATATTGGGCAGGATGAATTATGGGAAGATTTATACTAGACGGGACACATCCATTAATGCATTCTCTTTTCTAATGTCTACAACAACGGAAACAGTGGGATACACAGAAACAGAAACACTCACCGTGTCAGATGACTTACTAGAAACTGTCCACTTCAAACCAAACAAACCGCCTTTCCTATCTATTCTCAGAACATAAGACAAAGCAACAAACCCACACCCACTCCCACAAAAACACCTCCTTCCACCAAGTAGGTCTGTGACTATCCGGAGTGTCCTCTGACTGGTGGGCCATACTATGTTCCCCCGAAATGGCCTGCCTTCTCTCAGATCTTTCCAACTCTGTGAAGATGTCAGGAAAAAGTGGTTAGCCACTACCTGTTTTCTCAGGAAAGGTCCATCTTCAGAGCTCTCCTGGCATTTGGCCATCCTCACATCATTAGGTACCAAGAAACCTGACTCTGTCCTTGGTAAATCCAAACAAGTGAGCCCACTGGGACTGGGACTGGGACTGCCTCTAGGTGCCTGGCTTCTTGGATACCAAGTTCAGAGAGTTCCATCACCAAGGAAATGAGGTATGTCACATTCTTTGGAACTGAATGAGGTCACTGCCTTGGCAACCACTTTGTCCTAACAGTTGCTTCCAAGGGTAGCATAAGATGGAGGTTGCCCCTACTTCCTGTGACACTTTCATAAGGTAGAATGTATATCAACCATTGGCACCCGGGAACAGCTCTCCACTCAGGCCTGGTTTGGTCCACCTTCTCTACAATAAGAAGAGAGAGGCAGATTCAGACACATCCCTTCATCCTGACCAGGTTGTTTGCCATGGAAGATGACTTTTGCTCTCTCAGGTGCTTCATACCTGCCTACAACTTCTCCAGGTATCATTTGTGCATGGACATTTGAGGTTCTCATGAGGTGGAAGGTCCCCAACTTTCCTGTATTGTAAGAACAACTCTGTCCCTGCTCTTCTGTAAAATGATTGAGGGAACAGTGTATACTTGGGGTTAAAAACAGGTTTGATTTGAGTAACGAATGATTCTGTGCGATGAATAATGGTATTGGGAACCTGCAATATTTACAAGAATATAGAGGTGAAATATGAGTATGAAAACAGAAATCTAGGTATGGTTTGAAGCCCAGAAGGGTTTTGCCCTTGATTGGGATACTTAGCTTTGAATTATGTTCTGCAAAGATGTCTCAGATAATTCGATATACAATGGCATAGAACTTTGTACATTGGATGATTGAATTTAGAAGAGAACATCCAGTCAAAAAGGGATATTCAGTAGGATTAGGAAGACAGTCGGTAGGTTTAAGAAGAAGAGTGAGTGTAGGATTTGGACCAAAACTTCTTTAGCAATAGACTTTTGGTTATAGAGTGAATGTAAATGTCAGCATATATGAAGAGTCAGTCACTATGTTGAACTGGGGAAAATATGTAGAAAATCAGATATCAATAGAAACATTACGAAATCAGGCAAAGTATAAAGTGAGGGATAGAATTAGACATTTTCAACAGGGTTGAGTTTGAATATATAAATTAGGAAAAAATAAATATGTAGTCACCAATAGGATTGACAATTGACAGCATTAGGCAACCTGGACATGGATGTTTTTAGAAATCCATGTTCACTTTCCATTTAGGCTTTGGTACAATCATAAGTGTGACCTTTCCATTTTTTGTCCAGAATATTACTGTGATAATGAGGTGACATGAGTATTTCTTTCACCTTTCCTGGGAGCTATATATTGAAGATGTAAAATTAGAATCGGGGGTACAAAGAGGTGTACCCTGTTTCTATGAACCTAGAGAAAGAGCATGAATAGACCATACTGTGAATTAATAATATAACTTTTTTGAACTTTAAATAATGAATTGAACTGATATCTGAAAAATTAAAGGAAATCATATATTGATATACAATCATTCATTCCAACCAGTTATATATCTAATGGAAATATTAGTGTTTTGGTTTATCATGAAGAGTGTGTAAGTTTTGCTTCAAAATGATTATGGAAATTCAAAATAATGTGTTTGGAAAGAAGTCTCATGAAAAGACCAGTCAAGAAACCCTGACAATACATGTGTTCTGAAGCAAGAAGTGATTAAATTTGAAACAAATGCCTATTAATTTGTGAACTTGTGGATGAAATGTATATCCTATGATGTGCAAAAACTGAAGAAACAGTAATGTATCAGTGTCGAATACAAATGAATGACAAATTAAATATCATGTCCCATAGGAGTCTACTTGCATTGATGTTAGACAGGGTCAGTTACTGTAGAATAATTAGGATTTGTATGCCCCATTTACTGAAGTTAGTTTTGAGTACTAGGAAACAAATATGTATTTCAGGTGGATGAATATTTCTGATTATAATCTTGTGAAAAGTTGATTATAAATCCACATACATAAACATGAGTGAATTTAGAGAGTGTATATTAGACACATATATTTCATATTTTGAAAAATTTGGAGAGTATATCTATATATATATATATATATATATATATATATATATATATATACACACACACACAAACACACACACACAAACACACACACACAACACTCACAGACATTAAAAAGTACCAATATAAATGCCAATCGAAATTCATCAGTAAATATATATCATCCACAGATGCAAAAAGATTTATTTTACTGAACATGAGTTTATGTATAATGTTGTTCTACTAGGATGCGCTCCGATAGGTTGAATTTTCATTTCCAACAGCATTTAGGAGGAGTGAACTCTTCTCACAATTTGTATCTGCCAAGACAGCCACCTCACAAAAATGTACGTGTGATACCTGGTAGGATTCTATATATGCGTATAAATATACATGTGTGAATAGGCTACAGAAAAGGGAAACAAGAATTCACATAGTTGTTAAGTTTAAAAACACATGGCGAATATTTCAATTAAAATTCGACTAGATTAATAACTCCTACCTTATATAATGCAAATGTCAAGTCCAACTATACAACATGTCTCCTCTGAAGTGCTTGTATTTCTGTTGTGTTGGGATAATTTTCCCCATTATATTAGGATGAATAGTCTGAGTCTACTAGGTATGGGTTAGTGTCCGCGATTCAGGACTTCGAATGGAAAATTGAAAAATGAATCCAATGTGTATGTAAATATATGCTGCACAAATATCCTCCTGCTCTCATCCAGAACAATGCCTTGACATTACCTTCACCCCAATTAAGACAAAATTAGAGGAGAAGACTTACAAACTCAGTGAATACATATCTGGAATGGAAAATGCTCAGGAGTTCACAACCTTGGAGGTGGTAGAGGAGTTTCCAAAACTAAGGGACAGGGTAAACACTGCACAAACGTGGAGCTCTGGTGGCCTAAAAACCTTTTGAGAAACTGCCTCTGAGCTTCCGCACTTGAAATATATGTTGTTTTCAGGAGATTTGGTTTCCTTTGCAGTGAGACCATCAAAGTTGGGTCTGCATCTATGTGATCTGGAGGACATGGTTTTTTATTTTCCAATGAACAAGATGAAGCAGTGCTGAATCCTCTCTTTGTAGGTAAACTGAGGCCACTGGGGACTAAGTGTCTCCCCGTGTGGACTGTGAAGCCATTTGGTCCTCCTCCACTTTTTGTGGTGTTTTTGCTTCTGCACTGTGAGTTTGGTATTTATTTCACGAAATACTAGGAGCTAAACTGGGACACAGTGCTGGAGGGAGTTCTGTCACGTGTGGTGGGTCAGGGTCTGCAAGAGAATGCACCAACTAGGCTTCTATCTCTCACAGCTTGCCCCATTGCCCCCTTGTCCATATCAACCTGATTCTTAATTTTCCTCTGAAAACTCTCCATATAACAAGATGCCTTTACATATAAGGGTCTGCTGTCTGCACGCTGTCAGTTACAAGCCATTTGGAATCCAATGGTAGATCCACATGGCCCTACCACGGATGTTTTATCAAACACCTCCCCACCACTGCTCTAGACCCACTACTCAGCAGGCTCCAACTTACTGGCATCTCTGTTCTACACCATTTTCATGAAACTCAGTAAATGAAGGCACTGTCTGGTATACACTCATGATCAGCAAAAGGACATCCAATGTTTCTCCAGTGCCACCTGGTCATAGGAATTTCAAAAATTTCATGGTATTTATCTAGCCATTTTTCAAGCATGAAGTTGGAGGCACTGTGGGTTTCAATTCATTCAGCAAACATTAAATGGTGAGGAAGCTCATTTCAATGAAATCTCTGGAGAACTCTCACAGGCAAGGCTTCCCAAAGAGTGGACAAAAGGTCACATTACCCCTGGCCCATTGAGGTCTACAATGTGAGGTCCATGTGTGTTTTGACTCTCAACTATGGCTGCCATTTCTTTAAGAATAAAATCATGTGATATCCTTGCTGAGATTCCCAGGCCTCTGTGGAAATCCACACAGGGCCTAGGTCTCAGTTTCCAAGAGCGACTTTCATGCGTGGCCTCTTAAAATCCCAACAAAATTCATGGCAATGCTTCTCTGAGTTCAGTTCCAAAACCCAGTCTCTAAGGGGAATCACACCAGAGTTCAAGCCCACGTGGACCCAGTCATTTTTTCCAATGCCACACAAATGACCAAAATTAAAACCAAAACACTCCCACATGGCCCTCATCTTATTCCATATAGTCAATCATCTTAACCTCTGGCTGGACTTTTCCATGAGGGGCGCAGCCCAAGACAGTGTCCAAAATCACCTCGTTTGCCCCTCATTTGCCTAAAGTCAGGGTAGCCTGGACACCGTTTCTGTGAACCAGGAGTGAACAAATAAGCCTGCCGTTAATACTTCTGTGTTTCTCCAATTTGAGGCCTACTGATTTTAGGTATCGATTCTTTAGGTGGTTTAGAGTTATGCGAAAACACAAGCACCTCTGCAGGGCTTTGAAGAACTCATTTGACCCAAAGAATCCCCATTCTCATTTGATGGAGTGCAGGAACCTAACAGAGGAAGGCAAGAGACTTCATCCACAATGAATGATATTTTTTGCCATTTTGGTTTTGGTAGCTCACATGGGATCATTCTTAAGATCCATCAGGTGCTGAGAATCTAAGTCACAGCCACACACAGGTCCAAGAGGCTGATAAAGACACATCCCTTTCCAAAGCAATTAAGCAAAGAGCCACAGGGGATGCCCATTCATTTCCATTTGAAAACTGTTTTCTTCAGGCTTCACAAAGGGGTGGCCTGAGGCAAAGACCTTCCTGACATTCAGTGCAACACAACAATAAGTAAGCAAAAGACCCAAAGCAGGGTTTCTGCACTGAGACTTTCCTGGTCACACTGATATCTGAGTTTTCTGAGATGATCGCCATTCTCTTCAGCTATCCAGTACATGGCCATGTCACAGAGCTTGGAGGTGGTACATATTTTGGAAACAAATCCATGAGCCTATTCTGGAGAGTGGCCAGAATTCAGGAAGAAAACAACAACTTAGAAAGATAGCTGGTGTTGCACATCGATAAGACAAGCTGCAGTCCATTCATATATTGGGCAGGATGAATTATGGGAAGATTTATACTAGACGGGACACATCCATTAATGCATTCTCTTTTCTAATGTCTACAACAACGGAAACAGTGGGATACACAGAAACAGAAACACTCACCGTGTCAGATGACTTACTAGAAACTGTCCACTTCAAACCAAACAAACCGCCTTTCCTATCTATTCTCAGAACATAAGACAAAGCAACAAACCCACACCCACTCCCACAAAAACACCTCCTTCCACCAAGTAGGTCTGTGACTATCCGGAGTGTCCTCTGACTGGTGGGCCATACTATGTTCCCCCGAAATGGCCTGCCTTCTCTCAGATCTTTCCAACTCTGTGAAGATGTCAGGAAAAAGTGGTTAGCCACTACCTGTTTTCTCAGGAAAGGTCCATCTTCAGAGCTCTCCTGGCATTTGGCCATCCTCACATCATTAGGTACCAAGAAACCTGACTCTGTCCTTGGTAAATCCAAACAAGTGAGCCCACTGGGACTGGGACTGGGACTGCCTCTAGGTGCCTGGCTTCTTGGATACCAAGTTCAGAGAGTTCCATCACCAAGGAAATGAGGTATGTCACATTCTTTGGAACTGAATGAGGTCACTGCCTTGGCAACCACTTTGTCCTAACAGTTGCTTCCAAGGGTAGCATAAGATGGAGGTTGCCCCTACTTCCTGTGACACTTTCATAAGGTAGAATGTATATCAACCATTGGCACCCGGGAACAGCTCTCCACTCAGGCCTGGTTTGGTCCACCTTCTCTACAATAAGAAGAGAGAGGCAGATTCAGACACATCCCTTCATCCTGACCAGGTTGTTTGCCATGGAAGATGACTTTTGCTCTCTCAGGTGCTTCATACCTGCCTACAACTTCTCCAGGTATCATTTGTGCATGGACATTTGAGGTTCTCATGAGGTGGAAGGTCCCCAACTTTCCTGTATTGTAAGAACAACTCTGTCCCTGCTCTTCTGTAAAATGATTGAGGGAACAGTGTATACTTGGGGTTAAAAACAGGTTTGATTTGAGTAACGAATGATTCTGTGCGATGAATAATGGTATTGGGAACCTGCAATATTTACAAGAATATAGAGGTGAAATATGAGTATGAAAACAGAAATCTAGGTATGGTTTGAAGCCCAGAAGGGTTTTGCCCTTGATTGGGATACTTAGCTTTGAATTATGTTCTGCAAAGATGTCTCAGATAATTCGATATACAATGGCATAGGACTTTGTACATTGGATGATTGAATTTAGAAGAGAACATCCAGTCAAAAAGGGATATTCAGTAGGATTAGGAAGACAGTCGGTAGGTTTAAGAAGAAGAGTGAGTATAGGATTTGGACCAAAACTTCTTTAGCAATAGACTTTTGGTTATAGAGTGAATGTAAATGTCAGCATATATGAAGAGTCAGTCACTATGTTGAACTGGGGAAAATATGTAGAAAATCAGATATCAATAGAAACATTACGAAATCAGGCAAAGTATAAAGTGAGGGATAGAATTAGACATTTTCAACAGGGTCGAGTTTGAATATATAAATTAGGAAAAAACAAATATGTAGTCACCAATAGGATTGACAATTGACAGCATTAGGCAACCTGGACATGGATGTTTTTAGAAATCCATGTTCACTTTCCATTTAGGCTTTGGTACAATCATAAGTGTGACCTTTCCATTTTTTGTCCAGAATATTACTGTGATAATGAGGTGACATGAGTATTTCTTTCACCTTTCCTGGGAGCTATATATTGAAGATGTAAAATTAGAATCGGGGGTACAAAGAGGTGTACCCTGTTTCTATGAACCTAGAGAAAAAGAATGAATAGACCATATTGTGAATAAATAATATAAGTTTTTTGAACTTTAAATAATGAATTGAACTGATATCTGAAAAATTAAAGGAAATCATATATTGATATACAATCATTCATTCCAACCAGTTATATATCTAATGGAAATATTAGTGTTTTGGTTTATCATGAAGAGTGTGTGAGTTTTGCTTCAAAATGATTATGGAAATTCAAAATAATGTGTTTGGAAAGAAGTCTCATGAAAAGACCAGTCAAGAAACCCTGACAATACATGTGTTCTGAAGCAAGAAGTGATTAAAGTTGAAACAAATGCCTATTAATTTGTGAACTTGTGGATGAAATGTATATCCAATGATGTGCAAAAAATGAAGAAACAGTAATGTACCAGTGTCGAATACAAAAGAATGACAAATTAAATATCATGTCCCATAGGAGTCTACTTGCATTGATGTTAGACAGGGTCAGTTACTGTAGAATAATTAGGATTTGTATGCCCCGTTTACTGAAGTTAGTTTTGAGTACTGGGAAACAAATATGTATTTCAGGTGGATGAATATTTCTGATTATAATCTTGTGAAAAGTTGATTATAAATCCACATACATGAACATGAGTGAATTTAGAGAGTGTATATTAGACACATATATTTCATATTTTGAAAAATTTGGAGAGTATATCTATCTATCTATCTATCTATCTATCTATCTATATATATATATATATATATATATATATATATGTATATACACACACACACAAACACACACACACAAACACACACACACAACACTCACAGACATTAAAAAGTACCTATATAAATGCCAATCGAAATTCATCAGTAAATGTATATCATCCACAGATGCAAAAAGATTTATTTTACTGAACATGAGTTTATGTATAATGTTGTTCTACTAGGACGCTCTCCTATAGGTTGAATTTTCATTTCCAACAGCATTTAGGAGGAGTGAACTCTTCTCACCATTTGTATCTGCCAAGACAGCCACCTCACAAAAATGTACGTGTCATACCTGGTAGGATTCTATATATGCATATAAATATACATGTGTGAATAGGCTACAGAAAAGGGAAACAAAAATTCACATAGTTGTTAAGTTTAAAAACACATGGCGAATATTTCAATTAAAATTCGACTAGATTAATAACTCCTACCTTATATAATGCAAATGTCAAGTCCAACTATACAACATGTCTCCTCTGAAGTGCTTGTATTTCTGTTGTGTTGGGATAATTTTCCCCATTATATTAGGATGAATAGTCTGAGTCTACTAGGTATGGGTTAGTGTCCGCGATTCAGGACTTTGAATGGAAAATTGAAAAATGAATCCAATGTGTATGTAAATATATGCTGCACAAATATCCTCCTGCTCTCATCCAGAACAATGCCTTGACATTACCTTCACCCCAATTAAGACACAATTAGAGGAGAAGACTTACAAACTCAGTGAATACATATCTGGAATGGAAAATGCTCAGGAGTTCACAACCTTGGAGGTGGTAGAGGAGTTTCCAAAACTAAGGGACAGGGTAAACACTGCACAAACGTGGAGCTCTGGTGGCCTAAAAACCTTTTGAGAAACTGCCTCTGAGCTTCCGCACTTGAAATATATGTTGTTTTCAGGAGATTTGGTTTCCTTTGCAGTGAGACCATCAAAGTTGGGTCTGCATCTATGTGACCTGGAGGACATGGTTTTTTATTTTCCAATGAACAAGATGAAGCAGTGCTGAATCCTCTCTTTGTAGGTAAACTGAGGCCACTGGGCACTAAGTGTCTCCCCGTGTGGACTGTGAAGCCATTTGGTCCTCCTCCACTTTTTGTGGTGTTTTTGCTTCTGCACTGTGAGTTTGGTATTTGTTTCTCGAAATACTAGGAGCTAAACTGGGACACAGTGCTGGAGGGAGTTCTGTCACGTGTGGTGGGTCAGGGTCTGCAAGAGAATGCACCAACTAGGCTTCTATCTCTCACAGCTTGCCCCATTGCCCCCTTGTCCATATCAACCTGATTCTTAATTTTCCTCTGAAAACTCTCCATATAACAAGATGCCTTTACATATAAGGGTCTGCTGTCTGCACGCTGTCAGTTACAAGCCATTTGGAATCCAATGGTAGATCCACATGGCCCTACCACGGATGTTTTATCAAACACCTCCCCACCACTGCTCTAGACCCACAACTCAGCAGGCTCCAACTTACTGGCATCTCTGTTCTACACCATTTTCATGAAACTCAGTAAAGCAAGGCACTGTCTGGTATACACTCATGATCAGCAACAGGACATCCAATGTTTCTCCAGTGCCACCTGGTCATAGGAATTTCAAAAATTTCATGGTATTTATCTAGCCATTTTTCAAGCATGAAGTTGGAGGCACTGTGGGTTTCAATTCATTCAGCAAACATTAAATGGTGAGGAAGCTCATTTCAATGAAATCTCTGGAGAACTCTCACAGGCAAGGCTTCCCAAAGAGTGGACAAAAGGTCACATTAGGCCTGGCCCATTGAGGTCTACAATGTGAGGTCCATGTGTGTTTTGACTCTCAACTATGGCTGCCATTTATTTAAGAATAAAATCATGTGATATCCTTGCTGAGATTCCCAGGCCTCTGTGGAAATCCACCCGGGGCCTAGTTCTCAGTTTCCAAGAGCGACTTTCATGCGTGGCCTCTTAAAATCCCAACAAAATTCATGGCAATGCTTCTCTGAGTTCAGTTCCAAAACCCAGTCTCTAAGGGGAATCAAACCAGAGTTCAAGCCCACGTGGACCCAGTCATTTTTTCCAATGCCACACAAATGACCAAAATTAAAACCAAAACACTCCCACATGGCCCTCATCTTATTCCATATAGTCAATCATCTTAACCTCTGGCTGGAGGTTTCCATGAGGGGCGCAGCCCAAGACAGTGTTCAAAATCACCTCGTTTGCCCCTCATTTGCCTGAAGTCAGGGTAGCCTGGACACCGTTTCTGTGAACCAGGAGTGAACAAATAAGCCTGCCGTTAATTCTTCTGTGTTTCTCCAATTTGAGGCCTACTGATTTTAGGTATCGATTCTTTAGGTGGTTTAGAGTCATGTGAAAACACAAGCACCTCTGCAGAGCTTTGAAGAACTCATTTGACCCAAAGAATCCCTATTCTCATTTGATGGAGTGCAGGAACCTAACAGAGGAAGGCAAGAGACTTCATCCACAATGAATGATATTTTTTGCCACTTTGGTTTTGGAAGCTCACATGGGATCATTCTTAAGATCCATCAGGTGCTGAGAATCTAAGTCACAGCCACACACAGGTCCAAGAGGCTGATAAAGACACATCCCTTTCCAAAGCAATTAAGCAAAGAGCCACAGGGGAGGCCCATTCATTTCCATTTGAAAACTGTTTTCTTCAGGCTTCACAAAGGGGTGGCCTGAGGCAAAGACCTTCCTGACATTCAGTGCAACACAACAATAAGGAAGCAAAAGGCCCAAAGCAGGGTTTCTGCACTGAGACTTTCCTGGTCACACTGATATCTGAGTATTCTGAGATGATCACCATTCTCTTCAGCTATCCAGTACATGGCCATGTCACAGAGCTTGGAGGTGGTACATATTTTGGACACAAATCCTTGAGCCTATTCTGGAGAGTGGCCAGAATTCAGGAAGAAAACAACAACTTAAAAAGATAGGTATGACAAATTCCTTGCCAGCTTACTCCCATGCTGTCTAGTGGAAGGACTTCTGAAAGGTGACCTTGCTCAAGGACCAGGGCAGGATCCGTGTTTAGGGTGTTCCCCCTTTAGAATAGGGCGGTTTAGCATAATAGGAGATTAGGGTGTTCCCCCTTTAGAATAGGGCGTATCCTGCTGCTGAGTTCCTCTTGAGTGCTTAGGGTCAGACAGTATATTTTGGGAGACAGAAGCCCATGCGGAGTGGATTTGGGCAGAGAACGTGGATTCCCCCAGAGCGTGTTTGTAGACGGCCGGTGTGAGTTCTGGAATAAAGAATTGCTGTTTGAATCTACAAGCTGTGTGGAGACTAGTGATTTGTACCCAGCCAGAGACTGCAGCATTTGGCGGTCCGTACCGGGAACATCTGAAAAGAAGGTACGTGAAATTGTTGGACCCTAAGGAAGTGTGAAATAATGGGTGACCATTTCAAAAAACAATGTGTTCTTTTTTTGATTTATTTTGTTTTTATTTCAAGTTGCCTGTTCCTAGAACTTTCTCAGGCAAACTGGGGAAAATGGTTGACTCAAAGTTTGAAGTTGTTCACCCCCAAGGAAGAGAAATTGTTAGAGAAAGGAGGCACCCCAGTAAGACCAAGAACAATTAGGACATATGTTGATAAAATACCATCATGGTATCCTGTAGAAGGATTTTTCTTCAACAAGAAAGAGATGGCTAATTCTGTTTACTATGCTTGTCTAAGATCTTGGTTTTTATAGACATCTGATTAATTTACAAAACTAGAGTGTTAAAATATCAACCACTAAATATGAAATCAATTACTCTTTACTTATTAAGTTCCATAAGGTAATATATTTAATCATTATGTGTGTTTTCAGAAATTGGTGAATGGAAAAAATTTAATATTGCTTTGGTCTGTGTCTTTGCTAAAACAAGGTTACTAAGAGTTAAGATTCTATCAGGTGTAATTTATATACAAAGAGTATAGGAAGTTTCAGTTGGGTTTCAATTACAGCATTATAGTACCATAAAAAAAACATGAAAGTATTTCATCTTATTAAAGTGGAGTAATTTGTCTAAATCAGAAATTTTATAAGGGTTATTTCAGAATGTGAATTTATAAAAAGGGTTAACGGTTAAAAAAGAGATATAAAAAATTCAAGATGTGAAAATATATTTTCATATAAAGGTTAAAAAAAAAGAGAAATGTTTCAAGATGAGATAATCTCTGTGTGGTAAAGTAAAAAGTTGTAAAATGCCATTTAAAAAGATTTTGAGGAAACTAGACTTACTTTAAAAGCTTGAGAAAGGAAGAAAGAAGAAAAAGATATATGTACATGGCAGATTGAGACAAAGCTTCTTAATGGAGTAAAAAAGGCCTTTGGTTTAAGGGCAGCCATGTAAACTAACATTAAGCGATTTAAACAGAATCTAAGCCTCGTTTAAAAGAGTGAAGCAATAGGTGGTGAAAAAAGTACACTTAAAAGTACAGTATAGATGATAATTAAAAGGCTTTAAAAGGTTAAATTGAAGGTGGTTAAGATGCCTTCATGACGGAAAAAAAAAAAAAACAGGATAATGGGAAGATAATAGGATAAAAGATATTTAGATAAAGAAAATTAAAAATTTGAAGTGAAAAACTTTAAAGACAGAAGTATAGAAAGTTAAAAAAAGTTAGAAAAGATGTAGGAAGACAAGAATTAGAAAATGGTTAAAAATGTCAAGTAAAGGTATTTCAGATAAAAAATACAAAAAGCTAAGACAAGTATTAGATACAGACATTCAAGATAGAATTAAAACGTGCTTATTAAAGCAAAAAGAGGGAATTGGAAAGGGGTATATATCTCCCAAAGATAAACTTAAAATAACCCTTTTTACTCTAAACTTTTAAAATTTGGATTCATCAGGACTTAGTGCTACGGAAAGACATATGTATCCAAAAAATGTTCATAAGCCTAAGGTACTTTGGAAAGATATTCTAACAGGACAATGGAACGATCCTGACCCAGTGATTTTCTGGAGTCAGGGTTCTGTTTGTTTTTCCACAGGAGAACAGCAGCCGATTTGGATTCCAGAAAGACTAACCAAAACGATTTCTACAGATCGAAAATAAAATGATTTGACTCAAATCCATAACAGCTGATATCCAGAACTCCAGCTTGGCCATTCTTACATCTGCGACTGTGATTAACCAGAATGCTTTTTTCAATATCTATTTTATTATTGCATTTTCCACATCATAAGGTTCTATTTTTATTTTTTGAGCTCATACAAACCTAGGTTAATGTTTTTCTGATCAGTTTTATTTTTTGACTATGGAGTTTTTAAACATTGCAATGGAGATTTCACCTAGGTAAAGCTACAAGGCCTTTATTATTATCTTATGTGTTGTACATTTGTTTGCACGTTTGTGTTTTGTGTTATATGTCTGTGTGTGCGTATTTCATATATGAGGAGCGCTCATGAGAAAATGGATCCAAATTATTTTTTTTTATTATTCACGTGATTTAAATGGCTTAATTTAAATTAGGTAAACAGCTGTTAAGGATTGTTTTTAAAGGTGGTTAACAGATCTGCTTGTTTACTAATTTAAATCAGGTAAACAGCTGTTAAGGATTGTTTTTTAAGGAGGTTAACAGATCTGTTTGTTTACTTTCACCTTTCCTTTTCATTATATTTAATAATTCTTTTCAGGATAATGTCTTTTTAGCATCATTGCCAGAATTCCTATCTTCATCCCAATGAATGTAACTCAACAAGTATGCTCAATCAAGGAGTCAACTTACTTTGGGAGGAAACGGACTTTGGGAAGAGACGGACAGATTGATAGATTCCTCCCCTTTGAACTGCTTACAGAACTTGCCTGGACTATGTAACTACGTTTAGTGCAGCAAATTGTGGTAATGCTGGCATATCTTTGCTGATGGTGTCACCAGTGATCTTTGCTGATGGTGTCACCAATGATGCAATTTTTCCAAAGGAACTGTCAATTGGCTTGGTGTCGTGGCATTTCTGTATCCTCCTCCTTTCTGCTAGTGATGGTCTAAAATTTGGGGGCCAATGGCTATATGCTGGACCGGTAGTCAGTGACGGGTATGATCCAATTGCAGTGGTATCAACCTAAGACAGGAGGCTGACGCCTAAAGGTCAGTTGCCTAAAGGTCAGTTTTCCGATGACAGGTAAGAACCATATGTTGAATTGGACAACCTACCAGGCACGGTCCTTAAGCCACATTAACCTCACTCCCCCACTGGCACCAAAGCCAAATTTGGGGGCCAACAGAGGTGAGGCAAAGAACCTCACCCCCCCACTGGTGCATAGACCTATCCACAAGTATGGCTGTATGCTGGAACGGTAGTCAGTGATGGGTATGATCCAGTTGCAGTGGTATCAACCTAAGACAGGAGGCTGACGCTTAAAGGTCAGTTTTCCAATGACGGGTAAGAGCCATATGTTGAACTGGACAACCTACCAGGCACGGTCCTTAAGCCACATTACTTGTTGTTTAATTAATCAGAAGGGGGAGATGCTGGGAGCCATCAGCCAAGTAGGTATGACAAATTCCTTGCCAGCTTACTCCCATGCTGTCTAGTGGAAGGACTTCTGAAAGGTGACCTTGCTCAAGGACCAGGGCAGGATCCGTGTTTAGGGTGTTCCCCCTTTAGAATAGGGTGGTTTAGCATAATAGGAGATTAGGGTGTTCCCCCTTTAGAATAGGGCGTATCCTGCTGCTGAGTTCCTCTTGAGTGCTTAGGGTCAGACAGTATATTTTGGGAGACAGAAGCCCATGCGGAGTGGATTTGGGCAGAGAACGTGGATTCCCCCAGAGCGTGTTTGTAGACGGCCGGTGTGAGTTCGGGAATAAAGAATTGCTGTTTGAATCTACAAGCTGTGTGGAGACTCGTGATTTGTGCCCAGCCAGAGACTGCAGCAGGAAATAATGTCCCCTTACCCCGGGGGGTTTCATGTTCTTTAGTTTGCTCTGGCACCTTCTTTTGCTGAACTGTCTCCTCACTTTGGAGAATGCCTGGCTCTCAGGGAAGGATTGCCCCTATCTTTTTCCCCGGGTCTGCTTCAGAGAGGCCTGGGAGTGGCTGTGCTGGTCAGTGCAAATTTGCAATGCCTAAAAATAGTCACTCAATTGAGGATTTTAGAGGTGTCCATTCCCTGGGTCTTCCAGGGATTCCTAGAGTCTTGATTGAGAACTCTTGGGTTATGGGGTACTGCCTGCTTCTTCTGCCCATCTCCAGAATTCTGGAATCTGGGTGCTTTTTATGGCTGGGTAGATGGATATGGCCATGCCTGAAGGAGGCTTTATTTATTAACTTACTTTCTGATGCTGGGGATTGAACCCAGGGCCTTGCACATGCGAAACATACATTCTACAACTGAGTTACACTCCTAGCCTGAGGCTGCTGCTGCTTCTTCTTTTTTTTTTTTTTAACAGCAATTTCATAAAAGGACTAAATTGAGAATGGCTGAATGGCTGAGTCAACCAAGAACTATGTCCAGTTCACTTGCTAATTAACATCTGTACAAATCTATACAACAAATAACTATATACACAGCATGTGTCCCACTGTGCTATAATAACAATAGCTCATGTTCAGGGAGGGTCGAGGTGCCACACTACTTGATGCTGAGTTCACATTATCTTGTCAGTCTTCCTAAAAATCAGAATCATAGAATTTTGCAGTTAAGATTCTGAGTTATATTATCAGTTATATTATCTGAGGCCCAGATAAGTTAAGTAACTTACTCAAAGTCACACAGTAAGTGGTAAAATTGGCCTTTGACACCAAACAATCTGACACTACAGCCATTTGATAAGTCTTCCTTCTCATGAATGTGGACGGGGAGCCTGGACCCCCTCCTGTCCCGAGACTTCAGTCTGTTCCTAACTTCAGCTGGTTGAATCCTGTTGGGGCTTAGGCAAAAAGAGCAAGCTGTAAGCAAACATTTAAATTGTGTTTTTCTAGAAAGTATAGGTCACATATTGGTGCCTAAGGCCACTGTCTAGGAGTCCTCAACAGGATCATTATGAAGCGTCCTTTGCCTGGCCCAGCAGGGAGACAGAACACTGCTCTCAGGCATATTTAGGCTGTAAGATGACCTCATTTGACCCCAGAGGCTGGCAAGCCCTGGGAAATGTCTGCTCACAGTCTGTTTTTCCTTTGCCTTTAGCACACCCTGAAAAGTGCCTGCTGGGAATGGCGTTGCTGTTCCTTCTTGTTGCAAAGACTCTTGAAGATGCACTTTGGAGCTGGAAGGGGCTTACAGCCCTGTCTTTCTCAGGAGATGAGTCTGCTGAAAATCATCTCTTCTGTGCAAGGTGGTTCCACTGTTCCACTTCCACACTCCTCTTCCTCTCCCCAGCCTCCTTTGCCAGGCCACTCCAACATTGAGGATGGAGATAACCTAGCCATCAGGGGACCACATGTACGCCTTCTTCTTCTCTACTTTATTTTTTATTAATTTTTTTTTATATTGGGGGTTGAATCCAAGGTAGTTTATCACTGTGCCACATCCCCAGCCACTTTTATTTTTCTTTTGAGATAGGGTCTTGCTAAGTTGCCCAGGCTGGCCTCTAACTCTTGAGCCTTCTGAGTAGCTGGGATTAGTGGTTTGCGCTACATACCTTAATTCTTATTGTTTAGAAACCAAGGATGGAAGAGAAGTAAGAACTGGGCATGGTGATGTGGGTTTGTAACTTGTAGGGAGGCTGGAGCAGGATTGCTTGAGCCAGCCTGCCCAGCCTAGGGAGTCCCCATTTTAGGAAGGAAGGAAGGAAGGCTGGCAAGAAGCTAAAAGTGCTGTGATCTGTGTTCACCCTGAGGGCTGCCCCCTGGTGCCCTTTTCTATGCAGGAGGCCAGTAGTTCTCCAAATGTGGGCCTAGGAGGCATCAGTAGCACCAGGAAGCTTGTTAGAAGTGCAGACCCCTCGGAGGGTTGTAGATCAGTGGTGCTGTGCTTGCCTGCACATGCAAGGCCCTATGTTCAATCCCGGGTAGCGAAAGAAGTAAATAAATTAAAAAAAAAATGAAAGAAAAATAAATTGAATGAAGAAAAGCAGACCATCAAGCCTCTCCCAGATTTGCTGAGTCAGACTCTTTCCACCATGGCCCCTGGTGCAATGGTGGGTAAGTGTGAGGACCACTGGCCTGGGTCCTGTCTTTCTCAGCTGGGATCCGGAACTCTGCACAGGAAGGATCCAATTACAAAGTTTGCGGTTCTCACAAAAGCCTTCCCACATCAGGTAAACTGCAGGTGCACAGGACAGAAAAGGGACTGGAAGCAGATGCTGGGGAAGCTTAGCTGGGCTAAAAGTCTTAGCCCGTGATAACCAATACAGCTCTAAATCAATAAATGGGGGAAACTGACTAGCTATCTAAGAACAAATAAGACACTCACTAACCCAAAACATCAATATACACACAAAAAAACGAAATTCCAGGTGAATGCTCAGGCCGACCAGCAGGCAACTTTCACCTGTCTTGGAGAAGCCAGCAGAAGCAGTGAGGGAGGATGACAGTGTCCTATGCCATCACCCCACAGACTGCAGACCCCTGTCCCAGCCTTCTGTCTAATCTTCCCCTGGAGGGCAGTCTAGGAAGTGGCCCTCATAACTGTCCCTTCACCCATCCATCACCCATCCATCTACTCCCCCAATCACCCACCAATCTGCCCATCATCCATTCATCTATCAAACAACTGGTTATCAGACATTTTCTGTGCATCAGTCCCCTTGGGGCATAATTTAGATCTGGGAACAAAGATGCCTAAGCTTTGGAAGATAGGGGGTGTGACAGGTCCTATGGGTGGGGGTCCAACTCAGTCTGTTTTCTGTTACTCTAACAGAATATTGGAGCCTGGGAAATTTATAAAGGTAAAAAGTTTATTTAGCTCACAGTTCTGGGTGCTAGGGATTGAACCCAGGGGGCTTTACCATTGAACAACATCCCCACTCATTTTTTATTTTGAGACAGGGTCTCACTAAGTTGCCTAGACCGGCCTTGAACTTGTGATCCTCTTGCCTCAGTCTCCTAAATTACTGGGATTATAGGCCTGTGTCACTGTGCCCAGCATAGACCATGCTTGAGGAAACCAGTGCAGTCCTGCACAAATGAATCTAGTCCCATAGTAAGGACCTCACCTCTTGAAGGCTCCAATTCCCAGCACCACCACAATGGTAATGACATTCAATGGGAGTTTCTGAGGTGACAAATCATGTTCAGACTACAGAAGGGTCCTTGCAGATGAGCTGGGGTCCCCCACCTTAGGGTCCTCTCTCTGAACCAGAGCTCTTGCTGTGCTCCTGTCATGTCATGTGGCTGCTCAGGCAGGTGGCCTGGCCAGGTGTTCATCACCTTAAAGTGAGGGGTAAGTCAGGCTGGGAAGGGTTACTTTCTGCTCTGAAGGGGTCCCAAGATGGTAGGCTTAATGTTCCTTCTGCTTCTTCTAGGAAGTGAAGAGAGGGGGCCAGGAGAAAGCACAGGGTGTTCCCAGTGGGGATGGCCAGGCTTGGGATCCCTGGCCTGGAGACCCCGTGGCTGTTCCAGAATCCTGTGTACTCTTTCCCACATCTACTTGGACTGGGGCTGGCCCTGTGGTGCCCTGTCCCTTAGGCTCCGATACTACATGGGTTCTCATTCTTTTCCCGGGGTGTTTCCCTCACTGCCTGTGACCTTACTAAAGGGTGGCAGGGCTGTACCCATAGCTGTGTGTTTTGGCCTGAAAATGTCTGTGGAAATCTGGGCATTGTTGAGCATGCCTGTAATCCCAGCTATTAGGGAGACTGAGGCAGGAGGATCAAAAATTGGAGGCCAGCCTGGGCAAGTTGGTGAGACCCTGTTTCAATATAAAATAAAATATAAAAAGGGCTGGGAATATAGTTCAGTAGTAGAGCATCCCCAGATTTAATCCCTAGTTCTGGGGCAGGAAGTGGGGAGAAAGGAAAAAAAAATGTTTGTGGAATATATGACCAAAAGGATGGATGCCCACAACAGCCTTGGGAGACTGGAATCAGGTGTTATTCTTATTGTGCATGCACAAAAAATTGAGACCTTAGAGCTTGCAGAGGTCATGGACTGCTGAGGAAGGGACAAGTCTGCCAACTCTGGACCTGTGGCAATGCTAGGTGTACAAGTGCCCATTCTGTGCCATGCATATGCAGTTGTTCAGGCTGTGTCTAGGCTCCATTTGGGCATGTGTCTGGTGCTATTTCCCCCAGCCGCTCAGCAGGGCCACTGCAGACAGTTGTTCCTCCTTGTAATTAGTGGGTTTCTGCATCTCCTGTCACAGGAGTTTCAAAGGCCTTCCCGAGGGGTGCTTGGTCTGAGCAGAACTCTGCCCACAAGTCTTGGAGCCTGATGTCCAGGCTGGGAGGCCAGAGTCTGCTAATGGAGGCTCTGCAGGGCCTTCCTGAAGATGGTGAGGAGCTCCCCATCAGGAGTTCCCAGGAAACCACCTCTGCAACCCGAGGGTCATTGCCCTGTGTCATCCCCTGCGGAGGGAGCCTTCCCTTTGTATTCCACTCCAAACCAGGTCTGGGCAGAGTCAGGGCCTGCCTGATCTTTCCTGGGGTTAAGTGGCGATTGGCAGGGATTGAGGAAATGGGTGATACCAGTAGACTTTGTGCATGGCAGGCTCTGAGTGGGGGACACATGGTGTCAGAGGCCCTCTGGAGTGAACTCCCACATCCTGAGTAGATCTCAGCTTAGGGGCCATCAGAGTACTGTTTTGGCTTGGTGGCCAAACCTTTGGGATCATGGAACCATGCTGTGGAGCAGTGAAGTCACTACACCTGGTCAAAGACCCAGCCGCAGGCCCTGCTCTGGGGATGACTCACCCTCACAGAATTAAGTTCTGGCTTCTTGTCCTGTCCTGTCTTCTAGTGGCTAACAGAACAGGCTGGAAGCTCCCTTCAACCACTGCAGTGTCTTGCTTCCATCCTCCCCCCTCTCCTTCCAACGGTGAACACGGTCTGGCTGAGAGCCTTAGTCAGGGGAAGAGCAGGAGGGCATGTGCAAGGCCAAGGGTGTGGGTCCTTGCAGCTAAGTTCTGCAGAAATTGAGCCCTTGCGTCAGAGCACCCAGGATTGCAGCACCTCGCAGGGTGTGGGCAGAGCTTGGGGCCCAGCCTGCTTCTCTGAACCCTGGTTGCAAGGCCATGAGGGGCTGTGACAGCTGCACTGAAGAGACTGCAGGACCCGAGGGGACTCTACCCTGGCTACCACAGAGCACCCACAGGCCAATGTCCCTCTGCCCAGAGCCCTCTGCCAGGGTGGAATTTCTGGACTGTGTGGGGACTGTGTGGAGCTGGCGGCTGTTACCTCACCCAGGCAGCTGCTCAGAGCTGAAGGAAGAGCTGGGGCTGAGCCTCTGGGAGCCCCAAGGATATAGAAGGCCTCCAGGGCTCAGAGCAGCTCCAGGCATTGTGGGAGGTGGGAGGAAGAGAAACAATTTCTCAAGAAAAGTAAGGGGGCCTGGATCACAGCCTCCACTTCCTCTTCTGGAGAAAAGGGCAGCTCAGCTGTGCTGGGGGCCAGTTCTGCAGCCTCTGTCCCCGGAGCCTGCAGTACTGAGCAGAGTAGGTCAGAGCAGGTGGCTCCCGAGACTTTGGAAAAAAAGGGTTGGGAGAGGAGGTTGACTTACAGGGAAAGAACGCAGATTCTTGAGAGCACAGACCTGGATTCCATCTAATTTACTGTCCTATGTGGAACACTTTTGAGAATGAAAGGGGCTGTGTTAATTATGACACCAGGACAACAAACTGGGACTCAGGGCAAATTGAGATGTATGTTACCCTACTTATTACCACTTCCTAGCTGTGTGGGTTTGGGCAAGTTATATAACCTCTCTGAATTCTGCTTTCTGTATAAAAAAGGATACTATGATGTACCTGCCTCCCAGGGATGTTAGGGGATGAAAGTGGTGGACTACATTACGTGGGAGTTCCTGGAACAGCCCTTGGCATAGACCAGGCTCTCAATGTTTATTTTCTTCCTCTGAGGAAGTAAACAAGGACCCACCTGACTGTACTAAAGTGAAAGGGTCTCAGGAGGGTGTGTACACAGCTCTAGAGACAGATTCCAATTCTTCCTGTGACCTCCAGAGGGGTGATGATGAAGGTGGGAGTCAGGTGTTCCTTATGGCCTTCCTATGCTCCGGGGAAGGTGGGCCAGTGATGGTTCTGGGATGGAATACCCTTGTGGACTTGTACCCTGCCTGCCCCTTGGTGGTGTCCACAGAAGGTCCCCATTACGGCCCAGCCTGGAGCAGCTTTGCTGTCACTTGTCTTGGCTTGCCTGCTTCTGCTCTTTTGGGGTTACCCTGTGAGGGGAGGAGCACTTGCATTCCTGGGGGTATCTGGGAAGGCTAGAGGCCAAGCTGGAGTTAGGCAGCTTGCATTTACTGTGCCCCCTCCTGGGGCCAGATGAACTGAAGGGAGCTCATTCCAACCTACAACTTTTCCAGAACTGGGTCTGGGGCCAGGCTCTGCCACTTATGGTCAGACTTTTTAAGTCAAAGGTCTCCAGGCCTCAGACTCCTGCTGGGAGGTGGGGTGAGCCACCCTATTCTTGAAGCTGCAGCTAAGAGGTATAAGGCAAGGGCAGAGGGCAGTGCTGGCCCTGCACATACATGGCCTCAGCTCTCTACCATTTGGGTTCCCATGTAGTGTTGCTTGCTTCTGTTCCCTTGTAGCCCTGGAAGCCCCTGAAGGCAGAGTGTGCACTCACGAGAGGCTGAACTGCATCTCCAGAGCCTAGTACAGAGGTGTGCAGGAAACTAAAGGATGTGGCTTCACTTCTGCTCAGTGTGCTCGGCAAAGGCCCACGATGCTGCAGCAAGTGGAAAGTGATGCTGTGGCTCAGGGAGACCTTGTGCTGAGACATTATCTAGGGCCTCAACTACTGGCTTCTTGGTCCTCCATTCCTTCTCTTTACCCCTAGAGAAGCTTCTACCTGCAATTTAAGTCAGGGTTTGCCAGAAAAGTGGTTTCTCTGAAACAGTTAATTATGAAAGACGTTTTGGGGTATGGAGCTCAGCCCTCCACAAACTCATTTGGTCAGTTCCTAGCCGTCAATACAGAGCCAAAATCCTCAGGTGGCAGTTAAGGAGGCAGTAAATAAGCAGCTCCTCCCAGTGGGTGCAGGGTCCACCTCAGTCCTGAGGCCACAGGCTGTGGCCCTGAAGGCTTCCAGCCAACCCTTTCAACACCTGTAGCATGGAAGTCCTCTCCTGAATGAGGTCAAGGGGTGGGACATCAAACAAAGGGCAAACCAATAGCCAAGTCAATATTTAATACATTCTTATTAATAGAATTTGGCCATCTCCATTCAATGTTGACAAAACAATTTTTTTTCCTCTAGTACTGGGGATTGGTCTCAGGGCTTCATGCATACTAGGCAAACACTTTACTACTGAGCTATACCTACAACCCTTTTTATTTTTGAGACCAGATCTCACTAAATTGCCCAGGCTTAGGGCTGGGGTTGTGGCTCATTGGTAGAGCACTTGCCTAGCAAGTGTGAGGCACTGGGTTAGATTCTTGGCACTGCACATAAATAAATAAAATTGCCCAGGCTGGCCTTGAACTTTTAATCCTTCTGCCTCAGCCTCTCAATAGCTAAGATTACAGGCATGCGTTACTGAACCTAGCTCCAGTGTTGAAAATTTGACAGGCAAAAGAATAGCATCTCATGGTTTAAATTCATATTTTTAATTAGAAAAATGTAGGATTTTTCACATATTTCTGAGACATTAGTATTTCTTCTTCTGGAACCAGGCCTTTCACATTCTTTGTTAGTTGTCTTCTGTATTAAGCTTTTCTCAATGATTTATAGATACTCTTTGTATATTGTGAACATTAATCCTTTGTAATGTATTTTCTCTGTCATTTGTCTTTTAATTTTGTTGTATGATTTCACAGTGTCCCATGGGTGTCTCTTCCTTTGACTTCTGTGTTTCATGTTATACTTAGGATTTATCTGAGAGATGATTCAGCTGCTGCTTAGACATTCTGAGAAAAAATGGCCACAACACTTCCAGTGGCAGAAAAACATGCTATTCAAAAGAAATTATTTATTTAAGCCAGGTTCAGTGGAGCACGCCTGTAATCCCAGTGGCTTGGGAGGCTGAGACAGAATCATAAGTTCAAAGCCAGCCTTAGCAATGGCGAGGTGCTAAGCAACTCGGTGAGATCCTGTCTCTAAATAAAATACAAATTAGGGCCAGGGATGTGGCTCAGTGTTTGAGCACCCCTGAGTTCACTCTCCAATTAAAAAAAAATTATTCAAAAAATAAGAATGATCTCCCCTAAGCATTTATTTAAATATTAATATATAAGTAAAAATTTCAAAATGGCATAATAAGACTAACAGCTCTATATTCACAGATGGTCAGATGCTGACAAACAAGATCTATGTACATCAAGACTTGGTTGTTATGAGAATGCATATGAAGGCCTAAGAAATGGTCTATTTATAGGCTTTGGTGGCGCCATAATTCCCAATTTTCTTCTGGCCCCTGATGCTGCCTGAGAAACATGCAAGGCTGAACTGGATCCCATTATGTTGGAGGATTTACTTTTATAAGATATCTTTCTGCACGTGGTAGTCCCCCTAAAAATGTGACAAAGGAAAAAAAAAAAGAAAATTAAAATGGTAAACAAAAACAAAAGTGACCAGTCTTTTTCTTAACCTGCTTGGAGCCATGATCCATGATTTTCCTTGGCTTCATGTTTCTGTAACCCTGGGTAAGGTAAATTTCCTTTATTAAATATACAGAAAATTGAGGATGTGTTTTTACTACTACTGTAGCTAGGAGTAAAAACACATCCTCAATTTCTTGAAGGAAAAAAGGACCACTGCCCACCATATAAATTTATCCTAAATTTGTCCTTCTAAATATCAAGGATTCTTTTTTAATTCTGTGATTTGTGACCAGGCCTCAGACCCTCTCTCTCCCTACTCCTTCTTCTGCCTACAATCAGAGCCACTCTGCAGAGAACAGAGTTGAGATCCATACACCCAGATCTATTCTGATCAAATAAAAGAAATCTTTCTTTTTTTTTTTTTTTTTTGGTGGTACCCGATCCCAGGGGTGGTCTATCACTGAGCCACATCCCCTAGCCCTTTTTATTTATTTTTTTAAAAAATAATTTTTTAGGGGCTGGGATTGTGGCTCAGCGGTTGAATGCTCACCTAGCACCTGCAAGGCCCTGGGTTCGATCTTCAGCACCACGTAAAAATAAGTAAATAAAATATATTGTGTCCAGTTACAACTAAAGAATAAATGTTAAATATATATATATATATATATATATATATATATATATATATATATATATATATATATTTATATATATATATATATATATATATACATATTTTTTTTTTTTTAGTTGTTGATGGACCTTTATTCTAATCACTTATTTATATGTGGTGCTGAGAATTGAACCCAGTGCCTCATACATTCGAGGCAAGTGCTCTACCACAGAGCTACAACCCCAGCCTGTGCTTTTTATTTATTTATTTATTTTTTAAAACTAATATTTATTTTTCAGTTTTTGGCAGACACAACATCGTTGTTTGTATGTGGTGCTGAGGATTGAGCCCGGGTCGCACGCATGCCAGGCGAGCGCGCTACCGCTTGAGCCACATCCCCAGCCCTGCTTTTCATTTTTTGAGACAGGGTCTCAATACGTTACCCGGCCAGCTTTGAATCTCTGATCCTCCTGCTTCAGCCTCCACAACAGTAGCTGGGATTATAGGTATGGGCCACCATGCCTTGCACATAAAAATACTTTAAAAATCCCTGACCAAGAGATATCCTGGAATTATCATACTTGTTCAGTCTTGACCAAGGCAGCTTTGTGGGCGAGTGGAGATGAAGCAGAGCTGGGCTCCTGTTCATGGTCCTGCTACCACAGCCCCTTGGTTGGCCAGGAGAAGCAGGGATAAGCCTCTTCTCACCAGACTTAGCCCAGAGGAAGGCTGAAGATGTGGTTCCCTGGGGAGGGGCAAGCATCGCCTCACCCAGTGGTGTCTGCTAGGACCACATAAACCAGAAGCCACCTTGCTTACACCTAAAGATCTGCCAGTCTCTCCTCCCACTCCACTGCCCCTTAAAACCTGGTAAGAAGCCCCTGAAATAGCCTATTACAAAGTCCTTCCACCACATTGCTTCTCTTGCTGATAACAACTTTCTTTCCCCCAAATAAAATCTAAACCAAACAACTATGAGGTGAGGCCTGCATAATAACAGAGCAACACAAGCAGCATTATCTAGAGAAGCCCTTCCTGCTGCTCGGCAACCCACCCAAGTGCCAAGTTTGGCCCACCACTACTTCCATGGCACCAGGGCAGGCGGTAGGGCTCCCAGCTCTGATTTGGGGGCCAAGAATCATGGCCACAGGCTCTAAGAGATGACATTCTCATGGGGCTGGATGAAAAGTGATTTTTCAACGTTTTAAATCTTCCTCTAGGGCAGATCTGACAAAGATCTGCTAAGGCAGCAGAGAGCAGCCTGAAGTTTTCCTATGCTGATTTCCTGCTGAGAAATTAAGCCCGGAGGAAAAACCTGCTGTTTATGTTGATTTACAGAATGAATCTGCCAACAGCAGCCTCCATTTCACTGGGGCCATCCATTTTCCTCCCACTCAGACATCCAGGAACACAACTGGCTCATTGTGTGTTATCCTGGAGATGTAAGACTTGGAGGGCAGGATGGAGAGTTAAGGTCTCTGGCAAAGAGCCAAGTTTATTCTCTCTCTGTGCAGGGAGGGACTCTCAACCAGGTGAGCAGACTGGGAGCTCAGAAACCACCTCTCAGAGAAGCCAGTAGAAACCAGGAGAGTGGAGTGCAGATACAATGAGGCTGTGGCAAGGGGGAAGAGAGTTACAAAACGCACTGGTGTCAGCCAGTGAGGATTACAAAGAATCCCATCTTAAACACACAGGCTAATTAGAACCTGGCATGGAAACTGGAACTGGCTTTTGAACAAGTATGAGTTTGACTACTTCTTAAGTTAGGTTTGAGGTGACAGAGTAAAATGCTTCACTCTAAGAAACAAACTTTGTGAAAATTAATTAAGGGAGTCAACAGCGGTGAATAATATAACAGGGTTTTGCTTTGTTCCAATAAGTAAAATTGAGAGAAGAGATCATGCATGTTTTTGAGGAATTTCCATAGACTAAGTGCAGAAATGAAAGTCCTCTAGGCTTGCCTGGTCCTACTTCTGAAACTGAGACCTGGCTGGACCTGCCTCAGGCAAACCCTCCCCACGTCAGCCAGGCAACAGCTTCCCTACCATAAACCCGCTGGGGTTGGACCAGAGGCTTTTTAAGGTCTTCTGTTCTGTGTGAATGAGGAAATGAGTATTTCCCAAGGCAGAGGAATAAATGAAGAAAAAAAGAAAATGTCCTCAGTAAAGGATATCTGCCGGTCACTTGCACATTAAAACCCACAAAATTAAACTAACATTTACAAATTCCTTCAATTTTTGTACTCTGGCAGAAGGATTAGCACATACAAGATGTTTGTTTATGAACTTAACAAGAAATGACAATTGGGTAACATTTGCCTTCCTTTCTCTTCCCCCATTCCACTTTTGTTTTTTATTATACAGAAGGAAAAGAGGTAGAAAAACCACAAAAGCAAGCACAACAGATTGCAAAATTTGACTGCAGACTGGTTGCCCTCTCTCTCTGCAAGCAATTCTGTTACAATATACAGTCATTTTGGAGCCACAATCAGCCAGACTGATTGGAATTGTTCATCCTGCGAGACCTTACCTACAAGGCAGAAGGTGGAGGTGCCCTGGCAGAAGTCAGGAAAGATGCTACTAAAAACTATGCATTATAAGCATGCTGTCAAGATATGACCATACTAGCTTTTGTTCTTTGCTTGGCATACAGACAGCCCTCAGAGAAGACACATCCCAGCAGAGCAAAGTGGGAAAGGGAAGATAGAAGTCATTTATGTGGACCGCCCCCAAGACGCCTGGCTTGCTTGACCTTTTGGTTTCCCCACTGTGGTCTCTTCTCTGCAACTCTTGCAGTGGCTCATTGAATGGCAGTTAAGAATAGTAGGGAGCATCTGCATATCTCCAGGTGGAGGTTCATAGAGTTCTGCTGCCATGAAAAGCAGTGTAACAAGTACTGGCAGAAACATAAAAGCCAGAAGGGCACAAAACCCTTTTCTATTTATTTAACCGGAACATGATTTATGGTACTTTTGGTGGAAAAATCTCTTAAGAAGCACAATTATCCAAAAACAAAAAAGGTTTCTAAGGCAAGGTCAAAATTGGAGAAATTTTGTTGGGCACAGTGGTATATACTTGTAACCCCAGCTGCTTGGGAGGCTGAGGCAGGAGGCCAGTCTGGGCAACTTAGTAAGCCCCTGTCTCAAAAATAAAAAGGGCTAGAGGGCTGGGGTTGTGGCTCAGTGGTAGGGCACCTGCCACCCATGTGTGAGGCCCTGGGTTCGATCCTCAGTATCACATGAAAATAAATAAAAATATTGTGTTCATCTACCACTAAAAAAATATTTAAAAAAAAAAAGGGCTAAGGATGTGGCTCAGTGGTAGAGTGTTCCTGGGTTCAATCAAACAAAACAAACAAATTGGAGGAGCTGGATGGGAGGGAAAAGGAGGGGGCAGGGGATTAGCAAGGATGGTGGAATGTGATGGACATCATTATCCAAAGTACATGTATGAAGACACGCATTGGGTGTCAACATACTTTATATACAAACAGAGAGATGAAAAATTGTGCTGTATATGTGTAATAAGAATTGTAATGCATTCCACTGTCATTTATTTAAAAATAAATTAGAAAACATTAGTCATAATCAATTTAGGAGTAGATGGTTTAAAAAGTCTGGAATAGGGCTGGGGATGTGGCTCAAGCGGTAGCGCGCTCGCCTGGCATGCGTGCGGCCCAGGTTCGGTTCTCAGCACCACATACAAACAAAGATGTTGTGTCTGCCGAAAACTAAAAAATAAACATTAAAGAATTTTCTCTCTCCTTCTTAAAAAAAAAAAAAAAAAGGTGTCCTCATTATTAAATTGGCTTGAATTAACATTGGGTACAAGAACCAAGCTTTAAAAAAAAAAAAAAAGTCTGGATTAATGTTTTTGTTTTGGATCAGACCTTAACCCTCAGTTCATTAGCTGGAAAGGCAACATTTAACAATGGCTAATTTTAATAAATGCTTCAAAGCATTTATATATACTTGTCCTTTTCTCCCTTATACTCTATGTTGTAAAAGACATCAAAGAACATACCCTTTTGGCTTGAAACCACCGTAACTACTTTTTCTCCTCTTAGACTTTTGGGAGATTGGCATCTTCTTCCTCTTTCTTTCATTTCTGGTTTTATTTGTAAAGTAGTGAGAAGACACAGGTTCTTCCTCATCGAGTTCCTCAGGATCATTCTTTCTGGGGCCTCTGTTTTCTGGAAGGCTTATCCCTGGAGAACTGTCCTTGGCTACAAACGGGAAATGCAGACATTTACAGGTGATATGGAGCTGGCCCATGTGTTCTACTGTCTGTATGAAGATACACAGCTTCACAGTTCAGACACACAGATACACAGTTCAGTCGATCCCCAGCTGCTTTCCTGGTACCTTCCTGCCATATTGATTCAACAGTTCAATCAGGTTTAGCTCATATTCTACCTTTTGCAGCCTGCACTCCTATGATGAACTGGGCAGTTAATCCTGCTATAAATGTTAAACAATTTTATCTATGATTTTAAACATGCTGAAAAAATAAGCCCAAAAAAAGGGAAACATAAATTATATTCTGCCTTGGCTTTGAACAATAGTTTCTTAATAAATGGGTATCAGAAAATTCTAAACCATATTTCTTCATAGACAAAAGCTACTTCTTTGCATTATTGTTGTGAATATTTCACATCTTCTGCAGGAAAAGGGCCTGTATGAAAGCACACATTTGCAAAGAATACCTATGGTAGTTTCTATAGGTATCTGTATTTGAATGCAAGGCATCCTTAAAGGAAGCTGCTCTGGTGTGCCCTCCAGGCCACCCTGCTGCCTAGTCGGATGGGTAGCATGGAGGGCTTGGGATTCCAACCCTGGTTCATATGGGAAACAGATACAGCACAGGGGAAAAAGCACTGTCATACTAGTTGTGTGACTCTGGAAAAATGAAAAGTTTCACTCTCCTCATCTGTAAAATGGGGGTTGTAAGAATGAGATGGTATAAGACAGTGAAGCTCTTGTCACAAAGTGCTTAGAAGAGGGAGTAATAGTCACCACGCTGTTGGGATGTTTCCCTGAAGCAGCCCTGTCTGTGTGCACAAAAGCCCCTTCCAAACTAGTTATGACATGAAACAAATGTGAAGCTTCTACCAAGGATCACCAAATATAATTAGAGCATGGCTTTTATTTTATTTTTTTGTGAGGATGGAATCCAGGGTCTCACACATGTTAGGCTGGTGCTGTACCAATGAGCTACATCCCTGGCCCCAGAGTGTGGCTTTTAATGAAATAATTATCATATAAAGGAATTTATGAGGAACCTACTTTTTAATGGATAAAAAACATTGTAAAATGAAAGCTTAAAGTACATGTTCATTTATTTCTCTTTTTGCTCACCATTTCATTAGCCTGGAGAAGATTTTCCTTTGCTTATTACAGAAAAAGGAAAACGTTGAACTTGGCTGGTCTGTGAGGTCTTATTGAATGGCAATATGTTAGTGGAGGGCAGACATCTGCCCTTTTTCTATTTCCTGCAACAAAATATTTCCTTGTTCTCTGTTTTTTTTTTAGTCAGTACATTCCACAGCCAGTGATGAGGCCCTACAGCACATGCCTAAAGCGACTTTTGGGAGCATCTGTTAATGATGCCCTCACTAGGGCATGTTCTTTCAATGACTAATAACAGTAGCATTCTGAAGATTTGTTCATTTTTTCCAAAGCATTTGAACCTCTACATTTTATCTCCAGATATACTTGTTACATAACATGTTCCTTCCTCAGATAAGGACACTGAAGCACAAAGAGGTTGCTGGTGGTTTGCCAAAGATCACAGAATAAGATAGTGACAGATATGAGATGGGCACCCAGGGCTGCTATTTCTTGGTACTCACTTTACCAGAACCAGCAATGACTGGGCCTAATGTTCCCTTTGGGGCCCTATTAGCAAGTTTAATAACTGAATAAACACTAGTGTCCTCTCAGAAGTGCCTCTATACCACTGGGGCTGTTCTGAGGACTTGAACTTCAGTGTAATAAGGTGTAAGAATCATTAACAGAACCCAGAAACCACATAATTCTAATCCAGAGAGATATATCGCTTAACATTAAAACAGGTTTTATAAAACACACATTTGCTGAATACCGAACCTGGCAATGTCCACTCAGAGTATTTCTGTAATATTGGAATCACTTCTGCACCATATTTTTCCAGCTTGTCTTCAGCAACACCATCAATTTGAAGTAAAACCTCAGGATCAGAAGATAAAGATTCTGTGCATGGGTATAAAATTAGGAATTTAAATTACCACCCATAGAAAATCCACTGAATTCATGCTCATTCACTCTTTCAGTTCATGTCTGCTAAATGCCAGCTAACTGCAGAGCACTGGGCAAAAAGCACATGGGTCGATTTTCTGTTTTCTTGTTGTGGTGCTGGATATTGAACTCAGGCCCTATGCATGCTAGGCAAGCACTCTACCAACTGAGTGATATCCCCAGCCCACACAGGCCGCTTTAGGCAAAGTTAGTATCACAGAGGCAGCAGACAGGCCCAAAGGGCAGAAGCCATCATCCAATTCCAGCAGGGAGGACACATAAACCAGGGCAGTGAGTGGGAGAGGGCCATGGGCTTGGGGGAAGCTGGAAGGTAGGATCTGGGCAATGTACTCAGACTTTAAACAGACTCTGCTCTTGCCACTATTCCCACTGCCAAGATTTGCCCAGCTGCAAGACTGATGTCCCCTGTATTTGCTGAGAACACCCACATTTCTATTTCCAGCTCTGACTTCTTTCTGGCACTCCAGACTTGTACACCCTGCCCAAGAGACCTAACCAAATGCTATTGCCCCCAGCCCAAATTTGTTCTTCATCCAGTCTTTCCCATGTGGAATGCAGCAATGAGCAGGCAGTTCAAAATCCTCTACAGACAGACAGCACATCCATCTTGCAACTGGACAAGTCTGTCATTTTAAAGGTCACTCTGGCTGCTGTATGGAATATAGACTGTGAGGGAAAGATCGAAACTAGGAGCCTGGTGGGAGCCAGTGCACGAACAAGTAACGATAGAACAATCTAGAATGTAGGAGTGGAGTCAGAGAGGAGAGACTTGGTTAAGTTTTGGAGGCTGAATCTGTAGCATTTGTTGTGTGGCTATGGGGAGTAAGGGAGTAATAATTCCTATTTATCTGACTTGAGCAAAGGATGGATTTCAGATCCTTTCCAATCTGTGATTTTCACATCATTCCTATGTTTAGAGGAAAAGCGATAGACTGTGGGACAGAACAGAAGGTTTATGAAGGGGGCTAGTGGAAGATGAAGTGGGAAAGGCAAGTAAAATGTAGACCCTTGATAGAATTTATATTTTATCTGTAAAGCTGTTGTAGTTTTAGTGGTTTTTGGAAGGATTAAGATGTACATAGTGCTCACATCTGGACATAAGGAGACCAGTTGAGAAACTACACTAATAATCTTGGGAAAAAATGCTGTTCTTCATTGATTCTAAGTCACATATTTTTTCACATAGTAGCATTCCGGAAGTCAAGATGCATCCTACAATTGCTGATGGCCATTGGCAGCTATCTTTTGGTTGTTGCTGGTCCAGGTAACTTGGTCCCAGCTATTAATACTGTTGACAGGTTAACAAAGTCACTCTATTATTGGTATCTTACATATATCACTTTGCTACATAACATCTTCAAAAAGTTTGTACTGTGATTAGCATTAAAAAAGCAACTATTAAAAAAAACTATGAATGCAGAAAAGCTGGAGACACAGTAATCGGGAATAAATTTGGCATTAATTTACTGAGTCTTTGAGGAAATGACCACAATTTCAGTTTCTTTCAATTTTTTTTATGTGACCTAAAAAAAAAGATGCCTAGGGGTTGGGGTTGTGGCTCAGACGAAGAGTGCTTGCCTAGCATGTGTGAGGCACTCATCACCACATGAAAATAAAATAAAGGTACTATGTTCACCTACAACTATAAATAAATGTTAAAAAAAAAGAAAAAGAAAAAGAAAAAAAATGCCTAGAGCAGACGAAGCAGTATTACATTTTTGTTTCCAGAAGATGTGCAACCTTTTGTTGATACCTTTTGGTGGGCTGGGGTGTAGCTCAGTGGTTGAGCAGGTGTTTAGTATGGACAAGACCCTGGGTACAACCCCCAGTACCATAGCACACAACAAAACAAACCAGAATGAGAAACATTAGGACCTGGACACCTGAGTGAAAGAGTGATTTGGCAGTAGGGGTAAGAATGGAAGAGAGAGGTGATGATTAAGAAACTCAAAGCAGGAAGAAATGTGCACCAGTCAATTATATGAACAACTTATTTTTCAGAGACTTTACTACTGAAATTCTAAGTTGATCTATTTCAATCCATGGAAACAATCAGTAAGTACTTCTTAACTAAAGACACATCAGTATGCTAGATCCAGATTCAAAGAAGCATAAATCATGATTTCTTTTTATAAAAAACTTAGCTCTTCACAACACTGTCTTTTGCACATGGAAATGAAGCTAAACATTATAAGGCAGGTAAATAATCAGCACAAATAATCGACACCTGACTTTACATAATACAATTAACCTCATCTTTTAACATCTAGCATTAGAGCAAAATATAAATTTAAAATCATACCACACACAATATGATATTTATATCAAAACACACACACAAACACACATTTTTTTTTTGGCAGTGCCATGGGTAGAATCTGACCACTAAGCTCTCCCCTAGTCCTTAAAACTCTATTTTGTGTGTGTGTGTGTTTGTGTGTGTGTGTGTGTGAATCCAGTGTTTTTTTTTTTTTTTTTTTTTTTATAAACCACTAAGCTACATCCTTAGTCCTTTTTATATTTTTTGAGACAAGGTTTTGCTAAGTTGCTGAGGCTGTCCCCAAACTTATTTTCCTCCTGCCTCAGCCTCATGGGTCCCTAGGATCACAGATATGCACCACTACAGACCTGGTGGAACTGTGTATGTCTTCAAGAATTATGATTTTATCTCAAGAATGAGTTTAAATGGTTAAAGAGCTTTCAAAACAGAGATTAAATAAAATAATTAAATAGACTGGACATATTTATCACTCAAGAAATTCCTTAGTAAGGTGAATTTTACCTTATTAATCTGTGCCATGTAATGAAAGGTACACATGCACCTACCTGCAAGCTTCTTGAGAGTAGCAGTATTAAAAATATTGAAGTAATGGACACCAAAAACTTTCCCCAGAGATTTGCAGACTTCTGTAAGTTCTCCAAGACATTTCTTAACCATCTCTTCCCTCTCAGATACTTTTGCCACTAAAGCTTTTTGTTTTTTCTAATTGCTGAAATTTTCCATTTCCATAAAATCTACCTTTGTGAGAAAGAAATCATAGTAGATAAATGAACACTTGCTTCCAAATAGGGGCTTTATTCAATGATTAACTGCATTTATTTATTTATTTTTGCATTACTGTTCTTCTAAGTAGACAATAAGCCCCTTTGGAATAGGGGCTATGGATTCTCCATTTTTCTGTCTCCAGGATCTGGTATAGCATAGTTTCTTAAAAAAATGCTTATTAAATGATTATAGGAAGATTTAGTGACCCCAAAACCCATTAAATTCATTTTGACAGATGTCAAATAACTTGAATTCAATTTTAAGCTCTTTCCAATTAAGAAGTTCAGAATATGTTCCTATAGGACAGCATCTAGAAATGTGGTATTGGTAAGCCTTGGGACAGACACTGCACTTTGCAGTAATATACTTTGGTCCACTCACTGTGAGATAATAAAATAAAACAAACATTTAAAATGGCTTACCTTTAAATGCCCATTTAGTACACTCTGGGCTTTAGTTCCCAGCATTATATAGGCAATTGGTTCGTCATTGGCATTGATATATAAGTCTTCATCCAAAATCTTCTCAAGTATTAGCTTTTTAAAAAGTCTTTCAGCATTGTGACGTGAATAAGCAGATCCCTTTCCAAATATACCTACTGAATTTTTGCACTCTTACTCCCTAAAGGCAGAAGAAGTTAGATGAGTAAATATAGATATACCAACATGCTTATAAGAAGCTTAAAAAGTCATAGATCATCTATTTCATAGGAAAGTCTGTGGTACAAATCAACACTCATTTCTGTATAAGAATATCTGAGTGAAATTCTAAAATTTCTGTGGTTGCATGTACTTTTTATTTTTGGTGCCAGGGATGGAACCCAGGGCCTTGCACATTCTAGGAAAGTGCTCTGCTACTGAACTACACCCTAGTTCTTTTTATTTTGAGACAGGGACTTGCTAAGTGGTAGAGGCTGACCTCAAACTTGCAATCTTCCTGCCTCAGCCACCCAGGAACTGGAATTACAGGCATATGACATTGTGCTTGGCAGCTATCACTTAAAATGTTTTTATTTTCAGCCAGGGTCACCATTTGAAATTTATCTACTGAATCCCCACTATGAAAGACCATTTATGTTATTCCTTTCACTTTCTCCTTCCCCAAAATTTGTTAGTAATATCCTATTTATTGGTTCATCTTTTTTATTTGGTACCAGGGCTTGAACCCAGGGGCACTAAATTGCTGAGGCTGGCTTTGATCTTGTGATTCTCCGGCCTCAACCTCCCAAGTCACTGGGTTTAGAGGCATGCATGCCTGGACATCTATTGATTGACTATTTCTGTACCTTTAGAAAGAACTCCCCACAAACATCCTCCCCTCTATAAGAGGTTATGTGCACACGAAGCCCTTCCATACTCCTTTTATCCTACTTTTATTTTAACACGTTGAGATTAGCATTTACATGCTGGCCTGTCTGTAACCATGGTTAAGTCTATATGTGGATTCTAATTACTTATTTTATGACAAGTTTCTTCCATATTTGGAACAATGTCCTGGCTCTTATGCAATCCAAAGGAAAATGTTTACTTCATCCATGTAAAATGGATTATTTTTTATAAGTTTTATCAATTATTCAAAATCAAGTTATGATTTCTTTTGTTTTATATCTGATCTTGGCTCTTATATAATCTCCCCCTTGGAGTTTCCAGACCCTTCTCTTTTGTTGGTCAAGAAGTAATGTTTGGGGCTGGGGATGTGGCTCAAGCAGTAGCGTGCTTGCCTGGCATGCGTGCGGCCCGGGTTCAATCCTCAGTACCACATACAAACAAAGATGTTGTGTCCGCCGTAAAACCAAAAAATAAATATTAAAAAAAAATAAGAATGGGATATTGAACTCTCCTACTATTATTATAAAAAAAGAAGTAATGTTTGTGTTAATCACTATAAACAATAAAATTTTTTTTTTAATTCTTTCTATATACTGATGGAGACTCGTTATTCTTGACCTTCTGTTACAATTTGTACAGATTGCTACTGGCCGTATAGCATAGCCGTTATGATGGGATTTTTTCTCAGTGGACTCACAGGTCCGTGCCACTATCTAATGTCTTGTGATGTGTGATCATTTTGTTTAGTTCCCATGATTGCTGATATTAATCTGATGTTAGTCTGGTTTTAGTTCCTGTTTTTTCTTTTGAAAGCTTAAGATTGTCTTTGACGAGTTTTAGATTATGCCACCGTGGCATAAAAATTATTTTGAGCAGAAGGCATTTGAGTTCCTGAAATCTTTTATCTGCTAAAAAGAAGAGTCTGTCCAAAGAACCCCAAAGAACTCACTTGTCATCAATTCCCTCCCTGGGATAAACCAGAGAAGGTTGATCTTATAAGCAAAGATGAGAAGTCTGTACACCATACTTAAACAGACATGGCCACAAAAAATGTCCTATCTCCCATCTAATCTCTGAAGGGCCCATTTACCTACCTTCTTTCCTTTGTACCAGGGTCTGAACCCAGGGGTGCTTAACCATTGAGTCATATACCCAGCCTTTTTTATTTTTTGGGACAGGGTCTCACTAGGTTCCTTGGTGCTTCACTAAGTTGCTGAGGCTGGCTTTGAACTTGCTATATCCTCCTGCCTCAGCCTATGGAGCTGCTGGGATTAAAGGTGTGTGCCACTGGTCCTTTTACCTCTCCTTTTTAATTTTTTTACATTTTTTATTAGTTGCTGATATTTATTTCTTTATTTATATGAGGTGCTGAGAATCAAACCCAGTGCTTCACACTAGTATGGCAAGTGCTCTACCACTGAGCTACAACCTCAGCCCCCAATTTTCCAATCATTTTGCTTGGATCTTAGAAGATTTTTTTTTACTTTATTTTCCAACCGTTCTTTTAAATTTACTTTGTCAATTCTGTTAAGTGTTTAACAGCTCTTTCTTATGCTTTCTTTTCCATAATATCAAATTGCTATTTAAATCTTTGTGGTAATATTAATTTGGAATCTTCCCTTCTCTCTCCTTAAATTACTGCCTATTTTCTAAATTATCTCTGTCTCCCAGGGAGAACTATTTTTCTTATTTATTTCCCTCTTCCTTCCTTCTCTCCCTTTATTCCTTCTCTCTCTCTCTCTCTCTTCTGTACTGGGGATTGAACCCAGGGCTATTCTATCTCTGAGATACATCCCAGCCTTTTTAATTTTGACAGGCATCACTAAATTGCTGAGGCTCGCCTCAAACTTTCTTTCTTTCTTTTTTTTTTAATTTTTTAAAATTATTATTATTTAAAAAAAAATTTTTATTGTTGGTTGTTCAAAACATTACATAGTTCTTGATATATCATATTTCACACTTTGATTCAAGTGGGTTATGAACTCCCATTTTTACCCCGTATACAGATTGCAGAATCACATCAGTTACACTTCCATTGATTTATATATTGCCATACTAGTGTCTGTTGTATTCTGCTGCCTTTTCTATCCTTTACTATCCCCCCTCCCCTCCCTTCCCCTCCCCTTCCCTCTTCTCTCTCTACTCCTTCTACTGCAGTTCATATCTCCCCCTTGTATTATTTTTCCCTTTTCCCTCGCTTCCTCTTGTATGTAATTTTGTATAACCCTGAGGGTCTCCTTCCATTTCCATGCAATTTCCCTTCTCCCTCCCTTTCCCTCCCACCTCTCATCCCTGTTTAATGTTAATCTTCTTCTCATGCTCTTCGTCCCTACTCTGTTCTTAGTTACTCTCCTTATATCAAAGAAGACATTTGGCATTTGTTTTTCAGGGATTGGCTGGCTTCACTTAGCATAATGTGCTCTAATGCCATCCATTTCCCTCCAAATTCTATGATTTTGTCATTTTTTAATGCAGAGTAATACTCGCCTCAAACTTTCAATCCTCCTGCCTCAGTCTCCAAATCACTGGTATTACAGATGTGCACCACTAGGCCCATCTGAATTTTTTAGATGTTTAATTTCAATTAACTAAAAAAGAACAGATGACTTACCCAGGAAAATATCAACCAGCATGTTCATAGTAAATCTTCCAGAAGGACCTACATGTTTTATATTTCTTGTTCCTTGTGATGAACTATACTCTTGAACAAAACTTACAATATTTTTTACATCATCAGTCACATCTCTTGTTTTATAATCCTATGAATAAAAAGATTACTTTCTGCTATAGTTAATATAATTACAGATAGATTACGACAGTTTAATATTAACTGTAGTAGACTCATAACTCATTTCTAGACCAAAACTAAGACTAAAAATTAAGGAAGTTTCAAATGTTTCTTCTTGCCAAAGTTCTAGTACAATTAGTATTCTATCTACTTTATTACTGTTTCACAAACATATCTTGTCTTTCAACTATCTGCCAGCACTCTGTGGGTTAGAAAAAAATTATAAATATATAAAATCCTTCATACCTCCTGAAACAGTGCTCTATTATTTCCCATCAGTTCACTGTCTCATTTCCCTCACGTGCCCCAACCTTGCCCACTTTTTGAGTCCCCATTACTGATGATCTTTCACTTCCACTTATCCTAGTTTTCTGTACTAGCAATACTGAGCACACTTGTAATTCTGAAAATCTACTGTCTTTGGATACATGACTTCATGCATGCTCTAGGCAAGCACTGTACCACTGAGGTAGGCCCTAGTCCTCTCACTCCCTTTAACCCTTGTTCACTTGCCACTTCCTGACAACCTGAAGTTGAACAAGTTTCTTGTGTTATATCAACAATCAGTAGTCTTTCTGAGGTCCCATCCAGAAAAGTCCAGAGAAACCCCTCACTCTAATATCATCCCTGCCTTAATTCTTGGTGACTTCAGTATGTAGAGATGACTCTCCAATTTCTGGCCGTAGGTATCTGGATTTCCTCTGCTCCAATGATTCTGTCTTCCAACTACATCAGCCACTTGTTCTCATGTCACACCAATAATGGCAACTCTTCATTCTCAGACTATCTATCCTATCTTTTAACTCATGCCATCTAGCACTCTGACTCCAACAAGCCACTGGGGCAGCCTAGCCAATGATCCTCCACCTCAGATGTCCTCCAAACTCAGCTTAAATTTCACAACAGTTCTTATTATCATTACCTCATGTCCATCCACCTGCTTTTTGGTCAGTTCATGGCATTACTTGGCAATACACGTTAGGTCCAACACACCTGTACCTGTGTCTGAACTTAGCTGGTCAAACACATAAATTATGTAGAATATCTTTATTTTCATATATGACCACAAATCTCAATTGGACCTTTAATGTTGTAGGTAATTATTATATATCCCTAGTGTATTATTCCTCATTTTTTTTTCTTTTCTTTTTTTCCTTTGGTACTAGGTATTGACCCCAGGGGCACTCAACCACCGAGCCACATCCCCAGGCCTATTTTGTATTTTATTTAGAGACAAGCTCTCTCTGAGTTGGATAGGGTTTCACTATGTTGCTGAGGCTGGCTTTGAATTTTTGATCCTCCTATCTCATCCTCCTGTGCACCACCATGCCTGGAGCTCCATTTTTTTTTAAATATTTTTTTGTTATACATGGTCACAATATCTTTATTTTTATGTGGTGCTGAGGATTGAACCCAGTGCCTCATGCTTGACAGGTGAGCACTCTACCCATGAGCCACAACCCCAGCCCCTAATACTCTTTTTTAAATACCTGTATTTCATTTGTTTTATTTTTAATGTGATGCTGGGGATCGGACTCAGTGCCTCACGCATGCTAGGAAAGTACTCTATCACTGAGCCACAACTCCAGCCCAGACCTCCATTTTTTTAAACCATAGAAACCCACAAACTATGGCATATCATCTAGGTGTGTTGTGTTTTTTTTTTTTTAATTTTTTGGTAGTTGTGGATGGATAGCATGCATTTATTTTATTTGTTTATTTTTATGTGGTGCTAAGGATCGAACCCAGTGCCTCACACATACAAGTGCTCTGCCACTGAGCCACATCCCAACCCCTGGATGCATTTTTAAAAATAAAATTTAACTGGCACAGTAATAGAACATGACTGGAAAATTGATATATTTATTATGGATGCTTTTGGGTTACAATGGCAGAGTTGAATAGTTCTAGCAGAAATCAGGTAGTCATAAAGTCTGAAGTATTTTACTTTCTGTCCCTTAATATAAAGTTTGCTATTGGCCATGGTGGTGCACACCTGTAATCCCAGCTACTCAGAGATCCTGTCTCAAAAATTTTTTTTTTAAAGTTCTGGGGATATAGCTCAGTGGTAGAGCACACCTGGCTTCAATCCTCAGAACAGGGGATACGAGGTCACTTGGAGAGTTGTCTATATTCAGTCTCCAATTTTTGCCTCATTTTACTGAAAACAGTCAAGTCAAGGTCATTAAGATTTCTGCAATGCTAAATCCTATGCTGAATTCTCAGTCCTTCCTGTACTTGACTTAGCAGCAGCACTTGACATGATTAGCACTTCCTCCTTCTTGAAACACTTCCTGTACTTGGTTTCCTTGGCTTTCCTCTTACTGCTGCTCTTTCTTGGTTTCCTTTCATAGTTCTTCCTCTTTTCCTCAACCTCTTAGGAGCCATGGTAAGTCTTTGGTTTTCTTATGTTCTGCCTGTTTTTTTTTTTTTAAAGTGCTGAGGATTGAACCCAGGGGCACTCTACTACCACTGAGCTACATTCCTAGCCCTTTTTTATTTTGAGACAGGGTCTCACTAAGTCGCCTAGATTGGCCTCAAACTTGTGATTCTCCTCCTTCAGTTTACCGAGTAGCTGGGATTACAGGTGTGTGTCATTTTGCCTGGCCCTTCTGCCTCAGTTTATACTCATGAAGATATTAGTCTCGTGGCTTTAAGTATCATCTATTAATTAATGCCAACCACTCCCAACTTTACATGTATCACCAACCTCTTAATAAAATTCCTGAATCAAAAAGACCTATGTCATTCATGTCCAAAACTGAACTCTTGATCTTCCTTGTCAAATAGCCTTCTGTATTTTGACTAAAGGTAACTCCATTCTTGTAGTTCCTCCAGTCCTTTAGCCTTCATTTTGCTCTTCTGGCCCTCCATTATACCTCTTCCTGTCACAGACTCTCAACCCTGCTCAGACATGGGGCTTCCTGTGGTCCCTCTAGTGCTCCAGGACTACTCTCCACCTCAGGGCCTTGGCTCTGGCTAATGCTTCTGCCAATATGCTCATATTCAGAGAGCTGTTCAGCTAACTTTCATTTCAAGTTTTTGCTCAAATGGGCCAACTTGTCTAATATTGCATTTTGGACCCCACCCATTGTTTTTGTCTTCTTACTCTGCTGAACTTTTCACCAAAGTTCTTTTCCTTAACATATTCTTGTTGTGTATATTACTTGCTATCAGCCTTCCCCTATTAGAATGCAAGCTCTACAGGGCAGGTATTTTTATTTATTTTGTTCAATAATGTGTCTTAAATTCTTAGAAAAGTGTCTGCTATAGAACAGGTCCTCAACAGATATCTATTGATAGAGTAAACTGATTAGCGCTGTTTATAGGGTGGAGTGGGAAGAGACTTGTGAATCTGCAAATTCTACACTGAGAGAGTAAACTCCCCTGTTTTGGTCAGTGCTGCAAATCTCAATTGCAGCAATTACAATTATATGAACACATATGTCTCTCCCTTCCAGACTATGAACTGGTCTACAATGTGTTCATTTGGGAGTCTCCAACATTTTGTAAACATTTTAAAAGATATGAAATGTGAAAATATTCTATCACCAGTCTTGTAGACATTAAAACATAAAATTGCCATGATAGGTACAATACGTACCTAATGATTAAATTTAACAACCTCCCAAGGTTATTTGAAGACAGATCATACTGAACTCAGAAGCCATTGCCATTATTAGTATTATAATTGTTTTTAGTACTGGGGATTACCTGGGGTGCTTTATCACAGAGTTACACCTTTAGTCCTTTAAAAAAAAAAATATATATATATATATATATATATATATATATATATTTAGTTGTAGCTGGACATAATACTTTTATTTTATTTGTTTTTATTTTTATGTGGTACCAGGGATGGAACCCAGTGTCTCATGCATGCTAGGCAAGTGCTCTACCATTGGGCCACAATTCCAGCCCCCAGTCATTTTTTATTTTGAGATAGGGTCTCATTAAATTGCTGAGACTGGATTTGAACTCAAGATTCTCTTGTCTTAGCCTCTCTGGGATTACAGGTGTGTGCTACTGTGCCAGTGCCATTCTTTGAGGGTTAAAAAAAAGAGTAATTTAAAGTACTAGAGTATAAACACAGTACCTACTAATGCTACTCTTTCAAGATTTTTTTTTTAATTGTATTTTTTGTGGACTGGAGGTTGAAACCAGGACATCACACATGCTAGGCAAGTGCTCTACAACTATGCTATAGCCGGGTGCATTTTAAAATTTTATTTTGAGGCAGGGTCTCACTAAGTTGCCTGCCTCAGCCTCCCAAGTAGCTGGGATTACAGGTGTGTGTCTTCCAACTGACTGAGATCTTTAAATATAGGTTATTGTTGATTTAAAATATTCTACCTGCCCATGTTAGATCATTTGGCATGTTTATGAATTAATGATATTTCTAAAATATTCTGTAAATATCAGTGCACATATGTAACCTCAATATTTTGAACAGGTGGATGTCTAGTATATTTTCTTAATAGTCTTCTAATTCTAAAAAATGATATTCTATAAAATATTTTAAGAGGGCTAGGGTTGTGGCTCAGTGGTAGAGTGCTTGCCTAGCATGTGGGAGGCCCTGGGTACAATCCTTAGCACCACATAAAAATAAATAAATAAAATAAAGGTATTGTGTCCAATTACAACTAAAAAATAAATATAATATAATATAATATGTGTGTGTATATAAAGAATTTTTCTTTTCCTAATTATGATATGGAGGACAAGCCCTTTCTCTTGTCTTTTGTGGCCCATATTCTGGGATCTAACTTGTGTTTCCTTTTTTAAGTTTTAAGAGAAAAAAAAGAAAAAAAAAAGCTGGCAATTTCCTTAATTATTAAAGAATTAAAAACAAAACTAAACTAAACAATAACTCATTTTACCTTTGTTTTACAGCAGTTATCACAAGAAACATCCGGGTATTTCTTACAAAAATCAGGGTTAAATCCATTTTCTCCGAAGTAAGCTAAAAGCTGTATTCTCCTGCATTCTGTTATATTTTCACAGTAATGTACCATGCTATACAAATTATTGAAATGAGTCTCTCTTGTATGATGGTTTCCATCTTTTTCCACTAAAAGGGATGAAAAGCATAGTAAAACATACTTATTACATTAGAAATGTAAAGAATAGCACAGAAATACTTAGAATTATAGAACTTTAATACTAAATAAGAAAATTGTTATTATTGGCATTCTATTAGTATAACAGTTTCTTATTACAATTAACTGAGATTTATGTTTATCTCAAGATTTCAATTTAATTTTATAGAATTACATTTTAGATTTTTGTTTTCAAATTAAAAAAATTTTTTGGTGGTGGAGACTGAACACAGGGTGTCCGTGTTCTTACCACTGAACCATATCCTCAGACCCTGAAATGGAAAGATTTTTTTTCAAATTTTCATTATTTCCAATGATGAAGGCTAGACTTATATTTCCTATATTATCAGATAGGCATGTACTCAAGTTAATATCCAAAGAAAGCATGGCATAGAACTATGGCAGTGGGTTGTACACCTTCTTGAGTCTGTGAGGTCTAAGCAGTTAAGCCAGTGGCTCCACAACTATATGCCGAGGACTAGAGGTGTAGTTCAATGGCAGAGCTTTGGTCCAGAGTGCACAAGGACCCAGGTTCAATTCCTAACACCACATGTAACAAAACCATTGTGCAATGAAGCCTGGAGTGCTGTAGTGAACTCTTAGGTGTAGGTTATTTTAAATTTAAGGCAAACAACAACAACTGACATTGTCGAATACCACACAAACAATTTGAGGTACTTCATGGTTTTAACATTAGATTCTGCTTTACTTTTTCCAATAACATCATTATCTTTGTGAAGCTAAAAATTTGACAGTTGCTCTAATAAAAACAAGTACCTCAAGAAAAATGAATGTTATCTTGTTTTTCTTTGTCTCCATGCTGGGCTGAGGACAGAACCAAGGGCCTTATGCATGCTAGGCAAATGTTCTGCCACTAAGTCAAATCCCTGACTCAAGAAAATGAATGTGAAACAGAAAATGAGAGTGGTAGTGCTCAATTTGATTCTAAAATTTAAAAACAGCAAGTACATACTTTCCATTAGTAAGTGATATAGTTACTTAAGAATAAAATAAAAATCAGATTTCTTGGGCTGGGGATGTGGCTCAAGTGGTAGTGTGCTCGCCTAGCAGGTATGAGGCACTAGGTTTGATTCTCAGCACCACATGACACATAAAAAAAAAAAAAAAGTGAAGATACTGTGTCCAACTAGAACTAAAAAATAAATCTGATTTCTTCCAGTTTATTAGTATTATTCTTCAAATAATTTAATATTTAATATTAAATAATATTTCAAATAATTTAAGTCCTAATTATGAGTCAAAATAATTACAATTTAAATATTTATACTAAACTATTTGAATTTAACAATATAGATGCTCCCTGACTTATGAAGAGGTCACATCTTGATAAACCCATTGTAAATAATTTATATAGCTTTCATACCATTGCAAAATCGAAAAATTATCATTTAATCTATCACAAGTAGGAGACTGTACGGGTTTTGTCTAAAAATACAAGTGGGCAAACCAAGTGTAAACAAGGGATTTTTTTGGGTTAATACCCATTTTGGTATAGTGTAAGAATCTTGAACTTTGGCATCAGATGAAAACGTGCTTAGTTAGGGTTCTGCATTTATTAGTTCTGTATCTCATTTTTCTTCTCTGTATAATGAGAAAATAGTCTTATCTTTTAAGGTTGTTGTGAGAAAAAAAAATGAATTGATATGTGTAAAGCATTTAAAATAGCATGTGGCAAGTGCTAACAGTATATTATCTACAACAATTACCATCCCTGCACCACAGCCACTACTCCCACTGCTCCTACTATTTTGGCTACTGCCTCAGAGACCTTGGGGGCAAGTCAAAAAATCTTTCTGAAGCTTGGTTTTCTCATGAGTAGCTCTACCTAAAAAGTTAGATGTTGCTTATAATCCCAGCAGTTCAGGAGGCCAAGGCAAGAGGATGACAAATTCAAGGACAGTCTCAGCAACTTAGCAAGGCCCTAAGCACCTTAGAGAGATCCTGCCTCAAAACAATATAAAAATGGCTGGGGATGTAGCTCAGTGGTTAAGCACCCCTGGGTTTAATCCCTGATACCAAAAAAAGCTAGTTGTTATGGGTAAATAAGGTAAGATGATATAGATTTTGACACAGTGCATAGCATGTACCATGCTGAGTATCTCTGCCAGAGTGAGAAAGTGATCTTAAAAATAGATATTTACAAAATATATTCAATTATCACATCTGAGTATAAAGATAGGCCCAGGATATAATAAAATTCTAAAATATGTATTTATTTTGACCCAAGAAAGACTTGGTCTAGAAATATTTCCTACATAAATAACTGCAAAAATGCCTAAAGATATCAGTACGAGGGTATTCAATACTGCATTGTTGACAGCAGTAAAAAACAAGAAATAATCTAAATATCTAATAAGAGGAGACTGGCTTAATAAACATGAAATTACCAGACTATGGAATTCTATGTAGCTAATTTATTCATATTAATTCTAGGGATAATTACAATCTAGTATTGACTGAAAAAAGGACATATTTATATATATCTTTATACATATACATACATACATATATGTGTGTGTGTGTGTGCGCGCGCACGTGAGAGAATGTATAATGTAATTCCATTTATATTTTAAAATACAAGCATCTGGGAAAGGTAAACACAAATACAAGATGTTGCCTGCCTTTAATGGGGGAGGAGGGATGAGAGAGGAGAGGGATATCTAGGAGACTATTGGTTGTACTCACCCCCCCCCCCCGCTTTTTTGAGAGAATCTCTCACTATGTGGTGTAGGCTGGCCTCAACTCCTGAGCTCAAGTGATCCTCCTGCCTTGGCTTTCTTGGTAGCTAGGGCTATAGTTACGTGCCACAATACTTGGTTTTGTTTTATTTCTTAAACTGGATGGTAGTTCATGAGAGTTTATTATTTTCTCCTTTTTATCTTTCTTTGAAATATGTTTACATGCAAGTTTAAATGAAAAAATTGGGTCTAGAAGGATACAAAAGAAATCAACAATTCAAGTTGTTTCTTGAGACAAGACCACAGGCATGATTTAGCAATTTCCTGCCTTACACATGTCTGTGACATTTTACATAATAAGCATGTATTACTTTTACAATAAAAGTGAACTAAAATAAAATTTCAATTTATATAAATACCTCTATTTCTCCATGATTATTTAAGGAAAACTGGACCCAAAGTACCACAATAGTAGGAGTGATTAATCTCATGACATGACAGAACATGACAGAATGTCTCTAGTAGAGCTCAGCTTACTCATTATAAGCCTCTTCAGTCTGGTCACATCATGATAGGTATAGAAAAGCAGGCAGTGAGATATTTCTCCATTTCGTCCAGCTCTGCCGGATTCCTGGCAGTAACCTTCCACAGATTTAGGAAAAGATGCATGAATCACAAATCGCACATCAGGTTTGTCAATCCCCATTCCAAATGCAATTGTTGCACAGATAACCTGATGTAAAGCAAAGGCCCATTAGATTCATAATGCATTTAAAGGAACATTTTAATAATGGATGTTTCTGAAAGCTCTATCCCTTATTTTACTTTAAAATGCACTCTACTTGACAAACTTATGTCTTAACTTGGTTCCACGATTTAGCATGACTAAGACAAGATTTTCATATTGATAACTTGCAATTTTATTAAGCCCATGAAGAGTAAGAGAAGCTTAGTGTGGTTGGCACTTTCTTATGTGAGTTGGTTTCACTACATGAGAGATTAATTGCACTCATTAGCTCTTCAATGTCTTGTCAGTGTTTGTTTTGTTTCTGATATGGAGGTGTGTGGGGGTTCTGTTCATATTGCCATGATATCCAGGCCTGTGTACATAAGTAATACTATCATCAGGGGCTCCAGGCTGTTCCCAGGGCTCTGGCTCTCAGAGGTCATTGCTGCTAGCTCCTTGATTATTCAGGACAATAGTGCTCTCACCTTCAGTTTTACCTGTGTCACCAGCTGAAACATACGCTGACTCTTTTTATTCATCAGTTGATTTCAAAGTCAAGGTTGTGAAATTTTAATTAAATCTCATATGGATAAAAGTCGGAGCAGCTTATACAGGAGGGGAAAAAAGGAAAAAAAAAAGGCCAGGGTCTATGGCTCTTGGCCCATACAAATCACTTACTGGAAGCAAGGTGATGGTTAAATTTTAGGAGGTTGACAAATCAGTTTTCAAGAATATCCATTTCAGTTGCAAATTTAGGACCTATTTAACCCAGACCAAAATGCTATATCTCCAGGCAAAATTACATTATACAAATAAAGCTGTAAGTCTTTTTTTAGCACTTAAAAAAATGAATTGCTACTGCAAGAACAGTATTTCAAAAGCAATGAAAATATCTGGCAGCCAGACTGAGGCTAATGACATGATTTTAGTAACTGTGGGTACCAGAAAGGAACTGTAAGCTATGGGGTATGTGGACAGAAAATGGGCACATTTATCAACATTGGAAATGGCAGTGGCCTGCACTCTAGGTTAGTTATCCATCTAACTTATGGTACTTTGATCAAAAGGAAATCTCCTCAAAAAGTGAAAATCTATTGTGTCCTCTGGTGACGGAGAGCAGGCGGGGAAGTTGCGCAGTGAGATGTGCCTGCCCAAAGCTCTGCAAATGTCGTTTACCTCGAAGCCTGGTGATTCTCCTACTGCGAGGAGGGCACATGGCTATGAAGCACATCCTGAAGGCTCTGAGTGAGGCCACAGTGATGCTGACTCTTTCTGAAAGCTCTTATTTCTTTAACTAGGAAACTGGCTTTGACATATTACACTTCCTTCCTTATTTTGGTGTTGTTTTTAAACTTCAGGCTAGATTCATTCTTTTTAAAAAAATTTTTAATTGTAGATGGACACAATATCTTTATTTTATTTATTTATTTTTATGTGGTGCTGAGGATTGAACACACTGCCTCACTCATGCGAGGCAAGCTCTCTACCACTGAGCTACAACCCCGCCCCAGGCTACATTCATTCTTTTCAAAGAAAAACACTAAATTTTATTTTTATTCTTTTTTCCCCTATATTGGGGATGAACCCAGTGGTGCTCTACCACGTAGCTATATTCTCAGCTATTTTTTTATGTTTATTTTTTTAGTTGGACAATACCTTTATTCCATTCATTTATTTTTGTGTGGTGCTGAGGATCAAACCCAGGGCACTGTGAGTGCTAGGCGAGTGCTCTACCACTGAGCCATAATCTTAGTCCCCCTCAGCTATTTTTATTTATTTTTAAAAATTAGGGCTGAGGTTGTGGCTCAGTGGTAGAGTGTTTGCCTAGCATGTGTGAGGTGCTGGATTTGATCCCCTGCTTTAGACAGGGTCTAAGTTGCCCAGTCTGCCCTTGAATTTGCAATCCTTCAGCCTCAGCTTCCTGAGTTGCTGGATTATAGAAGCATGTCACCACTCCAGTATAGATCTCACCAATTTTTAATTCCTCCCTTGTCATTTATTGTTTGTTCAAATCTTTCAGTCTATTTCTGGATTTCTGTTCCACTCATCTATATATAATGTACTACAAACCAGTAATGTGCTATTTTTTTTTCAAATTCTTTTAGTTTTTTTCATTTGACTGTCTTCCATGCAAACTTTAGAAAAAGTTTATACAAAGAAAAAAACTGAAATGTGTAATTATTTCAGTGAAGACAAACCAGTTTTTCTAAACTTTTTACATATCTGAAAATGCCTTTATTGTTTTCAACATATATGACAGTGAGCTGGGTATGAAATACTTTTGTCCAAGTCTCCCCCGCCCCCCCCCGCCCCGTATTGGGGACTGAGCCCAATAGCGCTCTAGACTTTTATTCTATTTTTAATTTTTGACAGGGTCTCACTAAGTTGCCCATGCTGGTCTGAGTTTGCAACCCTCCAGATTCAGCCTCCCAAGAGATTAAAGGCATGAGCCACCATGCCCAGCTACTCTTCCCTCTTCTGATTCTGAAGACTGTCCTCCTGTTTTTGATATTTTTGATTTCTATTTCTCCCCTGCCACCTTTTTTTGTGGTACTGGGGTTTGAACCCAGAGATACTTTACCACTGAGGTAAATCCCCTAGCCCTTTTATTTTTATTTTGAGATAGGGTCTCACTGTGTTGCTTAGGGCCCTGCTAAGTTGCTGAGGCTGACCTTGAACCTGTGATCTTCCTGCCTCAGTCTCCTGAGTCACCTTTATACTCTAAATCATCTTCATTATGTTGTTTGGTAAGATAGAATCACAGGAAGCCATGGTAGACAAAATAAGCCCAATTTCTAGCCAGTCAGGTTTGTCACTGGGTGGATCCTATATTTGGGATGCAGAACTCTGATGGTGCTGAAGGGCTGCAGCAGTATGGCTCTACATTTAATATTCTTAGGCTGGATCCCTATTCCTTGTTGCTAATATATCACATTTAAAAATTTTTTCTCCCTCAATTTTTGTCTTTTATTCCCTCTAACATTCTCAAGTTAAAGTTATTGACTATATCCCTGATTGCTTCTCAGTTTTTTGTTTTTTTTTTTTTTTTTTTTTTTTTTTTTTGTACCAGACATCTAACCCAGAGATTCTTAATCACTGGGCCACATCTGCAGCCCTATTTATTTATTTATATATTGGTACCAGGGATTGAACTCAAGGGTGCTTAACCACTGAACCACTTCCCCAGCCGCCCCCCCCCTTTTTTTAAATCTTTTTTTTTTTAAATTTATTTTTTAGTTCTCGGTGGACACAACATCTTTGTTTGTATGTGGTGCTGAGGATCGAACCCGGGCCTCACGCATGCCAGGCAAGCGCGCTACCGCTTGAGCCACATCCCCAGCCCTTCCCTAGCTCTTTATAAAATTTTTATTTTGAGACAGGGTCTCATTAGGTTGTTTACAACTTCACTAAGTTGCTGAGGCTGGCTTTGAACCTGCGACTCCCCTGTCTCAGCCTCCTGAGCTGCTGGGATTAGAGGTATGTGTCACCACGCCTGGCATCCTTTTTATTTTTATTTTGAGATAGGGTCATACAAAGTTGCTCAGAGCCTTGCTAAATTGCTGAGGCTGGCCTCAAACTTGTGATTCTCCTGCCTTAGCCTCTTGAGCTGCTGGGATTATAGGTGTGAGCCAACATGTCTGGCTCCTTCTCAGTCTTATTTTGATGTTTTCTATCTTTAAGATAAAAACAATTTGCATTCTACATGCACAAGTTTGCTAATATACCAGAAAATATTATTCCTTTTGTTTGTTTATTAAAAAAAAAGTTACCTGGCAGCCATCCTGATTAATCCACTTGTGTTGCACTTCATCTCTGGCAGAATCACTGAGGCCAGCATGATAAGCAAGAGCAGCAAGACCATTCTTCTGTAAAGTGTCAGCCATTGTGGCACATTCCCTCCTGGAGAGGCAGTAGATTATCCCTGAGTCATCTGTCAAGAAACCAAACCGATTGTGAGAAGTGAGGACTTTTAATATAAATAACAATACGATTTACACTATGTTTTTAGAAATGTTAAGAAACATAAACAGATTTCTGTAGTGCACTTAGAACACAGGATGATCACACAGAATAACTCAGGAAAAAAATTCATACAAAGAAATAAGTTGCGACTTAATTTTTTTTTTTTTTTTAGTTGCAGATGGACACAATACCTTTATTTTCTTATTTTTTTATGTGGTGCTGAGGATTGAATCCAGTGCCTCACACATGTTACATGAGCGCTCTACCACTGAGCCACAACCCCAGCCCAAAATGCAACTTTTAATTCTATCCCTGCTAATGCCTTATGAGATGAACCTGGATTAATCCTAGGCTCTATTTCACACTGGCTCTAAAATGGGAAAGCTCCCTTATACAAGCTTATAGAAAACACATGACAATATTTATCAAAGAGTCTTAAAAATACCTCTGACCAACAAACTACAGTGATGCAGCCACATGAATGTTCATAGCAGCACAATTCACAATAGCTAAATTGTGGAACCAACCTTCAGTAGATGGATAGGGCTGGGTTTGTGGCTCAGAGGTACAGTGCTTACCTACCATGTGTGAGGTCCTGGGTTTGATTCTCAGCACCACATAAAAAATAAATAAAATAAAGTTATTGTATTCAATTACAACTAAAAAATAAATATAAAAAGATAGATAAATAGATAAAGAAACTGTGGTATATATACACAACTAAATATTACTCAGCAATAAAAGAGAATAAAATTAAGGCATTTGCAGGTAAATGGATAGAGTTGGAGAATATTATGCTAAGTGAAGTAAGCCAATCCCCCAAATCCAAAGGCCGAATGTTTTTTCTGATAAGTGGATGCTGATCCATAATGGGGGTGTGGGAAGAGAGAGGAGGAATGGAGGAACTTTGGATAGGCTAAAGGAGAGGGTGGAAAAGGGAGGGGAAATGGGAGTAGGAAAGATGGTAGAATGAGATGGACATTATTACCCTTGGTACATGAAGACACAAATGATGTGATTCTATTGTGTGTACAACCAGAGAAATAAAAACTGTGCTCCATTTGTATTCTGTGAATTGAAAAGCACTCTGCTGTCATGTAGAACAAATTAAAAAAAAAAAGATATATACCTTTGACCCAGTTTCCTTCTAGGAAACTAACCTAGGAAATAAAGTGATATATGGACTCACACCAAAAGTTTTGTTTATAATTTAAAAATTAAAAAGATTTTAATGGGAAACATTATGGGAATAAGGTTGTGAAATAAAATATACTGTATCAAGTGTTTTTTTCCTTTTATGTCAATATCATTATTTATTAATTTAATTTTTATGTGGTGCTGAGGATCGAAAAAGTGCTTCACACATGCGAGGCAAGTGCTCTGCCATTGAGCTATAGCCCCACTCCCTGTATCAAGTGTTTTCTAAGAAAAAAGATAAATTGACCTATAACATCTTAAAAAAAAGTGTTTTCTGAGTTATAAAAGGCATGCAAAAATGCCTTTTATAACTTTTTTTAAACTCTTTTTTTTAAAGAGAGAGTGAGAGACAAAGAGAGAGAAAGAGAGAGAGAGAGAGAGAGAGAGAGAGAGAGAGAGAAAATTTTTTAACATTTATTTTTTAGTTTTTGGTGGGCACAACATCTTTGTATGTGGTGCTGAGGATTGAACCTGGGTCACACGTATGCCAGGCGAGCGTGCTACCACTTGAGCCACATCCCCAGCCCCGCCTTTTATAACTTAAAAAACAAAAATGGAGCAAACTGTTATGAACTTCAGAATCTCATTTTATTTAATATAACTCAAAGGCAAACACATTTGGGAGAAGGCACTACAATAAAGAATTATATTCATACACTGATAGAAGCCATAGAAAGCACTGAAACCAAAATGATAATATAAGTGTGTAGGAGGAAATATTTAATATATTTTTTTGTTAAAGTTTATTGTTATCTAACCAAATGAAATTTCATAAATTCTAGAATTGAAAGAGTTACAATATTCTGGTCTATAAATAACAAGTTAAGTATCATCATTAAACAAAAAGAAATGTTTAATTTGCTATTTTATGTATTCTATTGTGGTACTAAAGAGACACCTATTACTTTTAGATATCACATAACTGTACTCACATGGGTGATGTTTTCGGATCCATTCTAAGCAATCAAATGCTACCTTTTTAGTTTTTTTTGGTAATACATAGTATTTCAGATTATGTCTGTTAAAGCTCATGCTGAACCTAAAAGAAATGCCAAACACAAAATTTAGTTGTTATGAAAAATATAGATCTAGCCATTGGCATGAACTGAAAGTATACCTCAAAATCATTAACCCAGATGAGATGTTATTAGAAGATGGGGCATTTGGGAGAGAATTAGGTTATGAGGGTGAAACCATGAATGAGACAAGAGCCCTTATAAAAGTAGAGACCTCACTAGTTTTAGGTGTGGCTATAATGAGAAAAGTATCATCTGCAAACCAGAAAGAGGGACCACACCAGATGGGATCTGCTAGTACACTGATCCTGGACTCCCCAACCTACAGAGCAATGAGAAATAAATTTCTCTTATCTCTGCTACCTAGCCTATGATATTCTGTTCAGTTAGCATGAACAAAGGCCAACATCTTCAAAAATTAAATATTGATTTTCCACATTCCAAGCCTAATTATCAGTTTGTCTTAAGGTGAATACTACCACTGGAAGCTTATATAACAGAACACTGAAATGGAGGTTAGATTAAAGGTTAAAGAAAAGAATGGTTGGTGAGTGTGGTGGCACACACTTGCAATCCCAGCAATTCAGGAGAGTGAGGCAGGAGAGTCTCAAATTCTAGGCCAGCCTGGGCAACTTAGTGAGACCACATCTCAAATATAAAACGGGTTAAGGATGTAGCTCAGTAGTAAAGTGCCCCGGATTTAATCTCCAGTACCAGGAGTAGGGAGAAAGAATAGTGATAAGGAAGGAAGCTCTATGGCATTAGATGATAAAAAATTAGGATTATAGAAGAGGAGTGTACCTGAGTGGGAGTGTGGGAGTGTACCTCAGTGGTATAGCAAAGGCTTAGTATGCTCAAAGCCCTCGGTTCAATCCCCCAACATGTGTACACGCACAAAGTCAGACACATGGAGAAACATAAGATAAGTCAGAAGCCCAGTCTCCAAGGTGAGGCTGACAAAAAATGGAGATGATAATTAAAAAAACATTGAAGTGGGGCTGGGATTGTGGTCAGTGGTAGAGCACTTGCCTAGCATGGGTGGGACCCAGGTTCCATCCTCAGCACCACATAAAAATAAAAGGTATTGTGTTATGTCCATCTACACCTAAAAAATAAATATTAAAAAAATATTGAAGTGATTAAGAAAATTACAGAGGAAATACACACTTTTAGGCTACCAATGTTCCTAAATTTTGACTTATGCTAAATAACCTTCATGCACTTATATGAAATGTTAATTGCAGGGCAACAGAAGGAGCTCTGGATCCCAAAGGGAACATGGCTGGCTGACACCAGTGCTCCTTCTTTTCTGGCCTACCACTCTTGGCACCGCATTTGCTCCCTCATGCTTCCTTAGGGAGCTCATTCTTTCCATTACCTTCTCTCTTATATTTCTCCTTTTGCTTTTCTTCCTAAGGCAAATTTCTCAGAAGATACTTATATCTCCAACCAACTAACCACAAACTGAATTTCAATTCTCATCACTTTCATGCTGACTTTTCCTTCTTTCTTTTTTTGATACCAGGGATTGAACCCAGAGGCATTTAACTACTGAGCCACATCCCTAGCTCTTTTTAATTTTATTTTGAGACAGGCCTTGCTAAGTTGCTGAGGCTGGCTTTGGAACTTGCAATTCTCCTGCCTCAGCATCCTGAGTTGCTGGGATTTTAGGTGGATGCCACTGTGCCTGGCCAGCAATACTTTTGGCATTTGTAGGGGTTGCTTTAGGCCTTATTCTCTCTGATCTCTCCCTACTCCACCTTGTTGGCTAGCCTTACAGAAAACCCTCTATTAGCACTCATGACTTCACCTTCTGTGGGAATTTCAACACTTATGTCTCTGACTTCTCCATCTTCTTCTCCTTATGCTTACTCCTGAAGTGAGAATCACCTCCCACCCTGCAATGCCTGGCTCTCTTCTTTTTTGCAATATCTCCTTCAGCAGTCTATTTTATTTTATTTATTTATTTTTTAAATCTTTTTTTTGTTTTAATATTTCTTTATTTTTTTTAGTTATCGGCAGATACAACATCTTTTTGGTATGTGGTGCTGAGGACCGAACCCGGGCCGCACGCATGCCAGATGAGCGCGCTACCGCTTGAGACACATCCCCAGCCCAGCAGTCTATTTTAAACTGCACCCAAATGTTATTTCAATGAGTCCCAACTCTTGCCCTCAACTTAGACCTCCTTTCAGAGTTCTGAACCATATTCCAATATGATTTTAGATCCATGATCTAAAATTGAAGCATGCATTCTCCTAGGAGTACACAAAGACTTTCTAAGGGTAAATGAGCAAAGATAATTTTAAAGCATCTGGAGCCTCAGGTTTTGTTTTAATATTTTTTAGTTGTAGATGGATACAATCTCTCTCTCTCTCTCTCTCTCTCTCTCTCTCTCTCTCTCTCTGTGGTGCTGAGGACTAAACCCTAGGGTGCCTCACATGTGTGAGGCAAGTTCTCTATCACTGAGCTACAGCCTCAGCCCTGGAGCCTCAGTGTTTTTTTTTTTTTTTTTTTTTTTTTTTTTTTTTTAGTGGAGAGAGAGAGAGAGAGTGAGAGAGAATTTTTTTTTCTTAATATTTATTCTTTAGTTTTTCGGCAGGCACAACATCTTTGTTTGTATGTGGTGCTGAGGATCGAACCCGGGCCGCACGCATGCCAGGCGAGCGCGCTACCACTTGAGCCACATCCCCAGCCCTGGAGCCTCAGTTTTTACATGCAGTTAAGACTGATCTGAGAATGCTTTTCCAGACCAGACATCTTGCAGGCTCATCCTTTTCCAGTCTTCCCTTTTATAACTGTCCTCCCAATTCTGAAATACAAACCAAGCAACCCCACTTTTTTACTCATTTTAAATTTTACCACCATGACTTGTTTCAGGAGGTTAAAAACCTCCAGGACACCAAACAAAGCAAAATGAAATATAGTACAGATGTGGGTGAAATTTTCTTTAATCAAAGAACCAGAAATCTTGTGAGTCTTCTGTCTTTACGTTTTACCTATTTCTGTTAAGGGTAAAGAATAACATTGGAAATGAAGCATTTTGGCACTCATTGGAGTTCTGATTTCAAATAGACTGAGAGTAAAGTAGTGAAGTAAAGATGATCTCCACCTTTGGATGCTGTTTTATCCCTGACCACTGTCACTTTGTGACTTGTGAAACTAACCGTTAAACAATAATTCAAAACCAGCTTTTATTTATATGTACAGAACAGCTGGAATTCTTTTAGTGTTTCAAATGATAGAGGATTATGTAGCAGACTGGCAAAAAAAAGATGATAGATAAAAGAATGATACATTCATTGGCTATTATTTTTTTTTGTTGTTGTTCTGGGGATTAAACCCAGATCCTCAGGGATGCTAAGCATGTGTTCCACCATTGAGCTACATACACCCTCAGCTCTTTCTAGGACTGTTTTCATTATTCATAGGCAATTATTTACAGTTGCTATTACAGCAAAGGAAACTGCAGTCCAGATAAAATTATGGCATAAAAGACCTGCCTTACAACAAATACAAATGATGAAGAAAAATCTTAAAATTTATTTGAGCTGATTTGGACTATGGTGTACAAGTATTCCTGTCCATATGAATATTGAAGTGATGATGACTTTCTCTGCACTTAAAAATAGTTTTATCTCAGAAAAGTGTTTTATTTAGTAAAATATTAAAAATAGTTTGGGTCAAAAGGAGAGATGAAAACATGTTTAAGAGAGCCTACATCCTGGGAGCAAATCTTTACCTAGCACACATCAGATAGAGCACTAATCTCTAGGGTATATAAAGAACTCAAAAAGCTAAGCACCAGGGCTGGGGATGTGGCTCAAGCAGTAGCGCGCTCGCCTGGCATGCGTGCAGCCTGGGTTCGATCTTCAGCACCACATACAAACAAAGAAGCTGTGTCCGCCAAAAACTAAAAAATAAATATTAAAAATTCTCTTTCTCTCTCTCTCTCTTTAAAAAAAATAAATAAATAAAAAAGCTAAGCACACACACACACACAAAAAAAATCCAATCAACAAACGGGCCAAGGACCTGAACAGACACGTCTCAGAAGAGGATATACATACAATCAATCAACAAATATATGAAAAAATGCTCATTATTTTTAGCAATCAGAGAAATGCAAATCAAAACTACTCTTAATTTCATCTCACTCTAGTCAGAATGGCAGCCATTATGAAGACAAACAACAATAAGAGTTGGCAAGGATGTGGGTAAAAAGGCACACTCATACATTGTTGGTGGGACTGCAAATTGGTGCAGCCAATATGGAAAGCAGTGTAAAGATTCCTTGGAAATCTGGAAAAGGAACTTCCATTTGACCCAGCTATCCCTTTCCTCAGACCATACCCAAAGGATTTAAAAACAGCATACTATAGGGACACAGCCACATCAATGTTTATAGCAGCACAATTCACAATAGCTAAACTGTGGAGCCAACCTAGATGCCCTTCAGTGGATAAATGGATAAAAAAAATGTGGTATATATACACAATGGAAAATTACTCAGCAATAAAAGAGAATAAAATCATGGCATTTACAGGTAAATAAATGGCGCTGGAGAAGATAATGCTAAGTGAAGTTAGCCAATCCCAATAAAACAAATGCTGAATGTTTTCTGATTTAAAGAAGCTGACTCATAGTGGGGTAGGTAGGGGGAACATGGGAGGAAAATGAATTCTAGATAGGGAAGAGGGGAGGGAAGGAAAGGGAGGAGGCCAGGGATTAGCAAGGATGGTGGAATGTGATGGACCTCATTATCCAAAGTACATGTCTGAAGACACGAATTGGGTGTCAACCTACTTTATATATAAACAGAGATATGAAAAATTGTGATATATGTGTAATAAGAATTACAATGCAAAAAACAAAAACAAAGTACATGTATAAAGACAAGAACTGGTGTGAACATACTTTATATACAAAGATAAGAAAAATTGTGCTCTATCTGTGTAATAAGAATTGTAATGCATTCCGTTGTCATGTATTTAAAAAATAAAATCAATAAAAATAAAAGTAAAGAAGACATATTCAGAAGGATGTGGAATCAGAATTCTCATACTCTGCTAATGGGAATGTAAAATGGTACAGGTGCTCTAGAAAACAGCATGGCAGTTTCTTTAACAGGTGAAACACACAGCCAGGCACAGTGGTGCATGCCTGTAATCTCAGTAACTTGGAAGGCTGAGGTAGGAGGACCACAAGTTCAAGGCCAGTGTCAGCAATTTAGTGAGACACTCAGCAGCTTTGCAAGATCCTATCTCAAAATAAAAAAACTAAATGAAAGACTGGGGATGCATCTCAGTGGTTTAAGATCCCTGGTTTTAATCCCTAGCAACAAACAAACAAACAAACAAACAAAACAAAAAGGCAAAACTCAGAGTTATCATAGAACCCAACAATTCCACTCCTGGATATAATATACCCAAGAGAAATGAAAACACATGTCTGCATAAGAACTTGTACATTTATGTTCATAACAGCATTATTCATAATAGTCAAAACATAAAAATAAGCTTAATGTCCATCAATGATAAATAGACAGAAGAGAATGTCATATACCTATACAAGAGAATATTATTTAGAAACAAACCTTGAAAATATTATGCTAAGTAAAAGAAGAAAGTCACAAAAGATGACATAGAGTGATTCTGTTTATAGAAACCATCTATCTCCCCATAGAGGGTAGATCAGTGGTTGTCCAAGACTGGTAGGGAGATGTGAGGGGCAAGGTTATTGGACTGCATTTGGGTAATGGGTTTTTTTGTATCAGAGATTGAACACAAGGGTGATTAACCCAGCCCCTTTTTATTTTGGGACAGGTCTCAAAACAGTTGTGTAGGGCCTTGCTAAATTGCTGAGGCTGGCCTTGAACTTGCAATCCTACAAGTTCAATTTTTTTCAGATAGGGTCTCACTAAGTTGCTTACTGTCACGCTTAGTTGCTGGGGATGGCCTTGAATTTACAAAAAAAGTCTCAGCTTCCAGAGCAGCTGGGATTACAGGCATGTGCTAATGTGCCTGGTGGGTAACAGTGTTTTTGAGGGGTGATAGAATGTTTTAAAACTGTGGTGATGTTGCACAATTCCAAATATACCACATGCTACTAGATTGATTGTAAACATGTGGATGGTAAGATATGTGCATTATATCTCAATAAAACCATTATTAAAAAAAGATCTGGAACATAATTTGAATTTTTTTTCCATTTGTGACATAATTGAAAATACAATTAAGTTAATTTAGATTGTGGGGATGGGTGCAAAATTTTGTGAACATACAAAAAATCCACTAAATTATACCTTGTAAATTGATGAATTTTATCATGTGTGAATTATATCACATTAAAGATTTTTTTAAAAACCATCTGTATTCCACTGTATCTTGACTAAGTTTATATTGTATTAAATGTTGCAATTAAATATTATCAGGTTCAGAGTATCAAATTTGTGTCATTTGAAAGTGAGGTGTGAGAAAATGCAGTCAACTTGTGCTCAGCTGTTGTTGCTTTTGAAACTGAGACAGTTGTCATAGGGCTGTTTAGAGTTTATGTGAATTAAATTAAAAAATGTTTTTGGATAGTTGCAGATGGTCAGAATGCCTGTATTTGTTGTTTATTTTTATTTTTAAAAATATATTTTTTAGTTGTAGATGGAACACAATACCTTTATTTTATTTTTTGCATGGTAGGCAAGTGCTCAACTTAGAGAGACCTTACCTGGGGGAAAAAAAAAAAAAAAAAGAATGGGGATGTGACTCAGTGGTTAAGCGCCAAGTGCCCCTGGGTTCAATCTCTAGTACCAAAAAATAAAAAGCATATTACAGCTGGGGATGTGGTTCAGTGGTACAGCATTTACCTGGAAGATATAATGCCTTGGGTTCAGCCCCTAGCGCGCGAGCGCGCAAGCGCACACACACACACACAAAACAGCACATCAACCATTGTGTCACAAGGCATGGTGGCACATCATGTAATCTCAGTGACTTGGGAGGCTCAGGGAGGAAGATTCCAAGTTTGAGGCTAGCCTCAGCAACTTAGTGACACTCTGTCTCAATTTTTCAAAAGGGCTGGGAATACAGTTCAGTGGCAGAGTATCCCTGGGTTCAATTCCTAGTGAAGGGGAAGTTAAAAAAAAAGCATTAAAACAAACCACATTTTATAAGGTATACTGAAACCAACAGGATTTTGATTTCCCTCTTTCAAATATATTAGATATAAGTAGAGGGTTTTTATTGAAAGATTGACAAAAATACTTAATAGCCATTAGATAGTTCCTAGTAAAGACTTTTTAAAGGGTATATTTACTGGAAAAAGTAAAGTGAATAACTAATGATTTTGCTTATTTTGCCCAATAGCTTCCAACTTTTTGCCTCCCACGAAGTTTGACAGACCTAACTGAGTGGTCAGCTGGAAGATCATTAGAAATAATTTTTGATGACATCATGATGAGCTATCATAAAATGCCTTTCATTTCCATCCACATGTTTATGTAAGCAACATTTCTCAGCCTTATAAGAAATAAAAACTTATTCAATTCATCCATAGATATGTGAACTGAAAATTAAAAAAAAATATTGTCTCATTAGGAAACATATTCTCAATCAAACTTTATGCTTAAGATTTTTTTTTAGTTGTCATTGGACCTGTATTTTATTTATTTATATGTGGTGCTGAGAATCGAACCCAGTGTCTCACACATGCCAAGCAAGCACTCTACTACTGAGCCACAACCCCAGCCCTTAAGAACTGTCTTAAAAATATATTTAAGTTATCCAATCAATTATGTATGATGAATGATTTTATTTTATTTTACCTCTAGGGACTGAACCTAGGGGTGCATTACAACTGAGCTATATCCTCAGTCCTTTTTATTTTGAGACAGGGTCGGGTAAATTGTCAAGGATGGCCTTGAACTTGCAAAATCCTCCTGCCTCAGCCTCTCAAGTCACTGAGATTACAGGTGTGATCCGTTATGTTCAGCATGACTAATGATTTTAATAATTCAAACCAGATGAAAATTCTGGCATAAAATTAGAAGACAATTATATATATATATATATATATATATATATATATATATATATATATATATATATATATATATATATATAATTTTTTTTTACAGTTAAGAATGACAGAGTAAGTAAAAATTCTGTGGGGGGAAAATAAATGGAAAATATGAGTTCAAAGAGAAAAATTAGAAAAGTGTAAAATACCTGACAAATAAACAGCAAACTTTTTTTTCTTCCCTATTTCTTCTTCTTCTCTCCCCCTTGTCCTATATAGCGCTGAAAACTTGGTTTATGTAACTGATTAAAAATGAACAAAACAAAACAGGGTTGGGGATGTAGCTTAGTGGCACAGTACTTGCTTAAAATGCCCATGGCCCCCACAAAAAAGAAAACCCAGAGACTGCATTTGTCATAATCAGGTAGAAAGAGCTTAAAAATAGTGCCTCTTAGAAAAAGAAAAAAATGCCAGGTATGGTGGCATATACCTGTAATCCCAGCAACTCAGGAGGTTGAGGCAGGAGGACTGCAAGTTCAAAGCTAGCCTCAGTAATTTAGCAAGGCCCTAAACAACTTAGTGAGACTCTGTCTCAAAAAACAAACAAACAAAATATAAAAAGACTAGAGATGTGGCTCAGTGGTTAAGTGCCCCTTGGTTCAATCCTGGTACAAAAAAGAAAAGAAAAGAAAAAATGTTATTGATCAGCATATAAAAAATTTCTAGCATATGGTCTAATAAAGAATCTCAACTATATCTTAAATATAGTCTATAATACATAGAAATTATGGGAGCAAAATACCCCCAAAATTTTATACAAACACTTCTCTTCAAGTGAGAGTAAATTAAAATACTGAATTCCAAATTTTGTGATCACATACACACAATTCTGAGGACTCTAAAATTCTTGCCCTTCAGTATTATGTACTATATAAAAGTGGTATTAGAAACAAAATGTTTTAGGCTGGAACCAAATAACTTAAAGGCTGGAAGAAATCCAAATTGCTTTGGTACCTGTTTTTGATCAGATAATTTAGAAGCTGCCAGTTTAATCTGCAAAGGCTCTTGCAGGTATATTAATCTCATGAACCACTTCATATCCTTCACATGGAACTTTCAGTTCTGCTCTTAACTCTGTGAGAGATATTGTTGTTATTTTTATTTCTTACACTATTGATAGAGCCAACTGGTCTGTCTTTTCTTTTTTTTAAAGAGAGAAGGTCATGCTATGTTGCTCAGGTTGGCCCTGAATTCCTGGGCTTAAGCAATCCTCCTGCCTCAGTCTCTTGAGTAGCAGTATGTCATCATATCAAAATGTTATACACTCACAACACACACACACACACACACCCACACACACACACACACACACACACACACACACACACACACATTTTAGACATTGATTGACATTTATTTTATTCACTTATTTATATGTAGTGCTAAGAACTGAACCCAGTGCCTCACATATGCTAGGCAAACACTCTATCACTGAGCCACACCAAAGCCCCATCTTCTTTTTTGAAAAACAGGGTCTTGCTATGTTGCCCAGGTGAATCTCAAACTCATGACCCCAAGTGATCCTTTTGTCTTGGCTCCCTAAGGAGCTAAATTACAGATGTGTGCCACCATGTCCAATTTGTCTATTTTCAAATGAACAAAAGCTGTTTTCTGTTTTGTCATTACCTCTTTTGGCATTCCACATTAATGTCTATACCTTACTGAAAGCAATGTTATCAAATTAGAAGGAAAAAATATTTAACACTTTTTTTCTTTTTGGTACCAGGGATTGAACCCAGAGTCACTTACCACCGAGCCACATCATCAACCCTTTATTTTGAGATAGGGTCTCAGTAAGTTGCTTAGAGCCTTGCTAAGTTGCTCAGTCTGGCTTTGAACTTACGATCCTTCTGCCTCAGCCTCCTGAGCTGCTGGGATTACAGAAGGGCGACACTAAACCCAGCACCATAAACACATTTTAAATAAAATATTTGCTGAGTGAAAGAACCTAATGAAGAATGCATGACTCATCAAACTCAGGTAGAAGTACAAAATAATCCAGTACAACTTGAATCCACACACAGGAATAATTTAACTCCTGAGCCACATCCCCAGACCTTTTTACTTTGAAACCAAGTCTTGCTAAGTTGTCTAGGCATCACTGAGGCTGGCCTCAAACTTGCAATCTTCCTGCCTCAGCCTCATAAATTGCTTGGATTAGAGGCATACGCCACTCCTCCTTGCTGGAATAATTTTTATAGTGGCTTTGGTTATTAAATAATTATGGATTTGATGGCAACAAGAAGTATGTTGTGGCTCAGATGAAGACAAAGTTAAAGGTACTTTATTACTGGGATACACCAGGGTCCATAGGTGCAACATGCAAATTACCCCCATTTCCAGAGTTGGTGTTGGGATAGAGTTTTACTTTTGGTAAGTGAAGAAAAGCCCTTAGGCCCTAGTTGCCAAACTGTTGCACATCGGAATCACTTGAGGATTAAACAAATGAACCAAAAAACCCAAAATACAAACAAAACAAATCCCACCTTGGATCCCAGAGCCAAATATTCTGATTTAGCTGGTCTGGGTACAACATGGGTACTGAGACTTTGGGCTTCACAGGTGATTCTAATGTGCAGAAACTCTGCTAACCACTGCCCTAAGGTTTTAAAAATATATGACTTTAAGTTGTTACTTACACCTGAGGCCTCACAATCTTCAGCTGAGTGAGGATATCTTTCTGTACTCTGGGATTTGCTGTGGCAGTAAGAGCCATTACTGGAACAGAAGGAAACTTCTGACGAAGCATATTCATTCTTTTGTAATCTTGACGAAAATCATGTCCCCACTAGTTGAAAAAAATACTGCTTTTCAGATTATTTAGCTTTTCTTTATATAAAAAGAACACTAGTGAATATAAAGAATCACTTTATTCTTCAATGAAATAGTACAACAGTTCACTCAATGTGGGGTTTTCTCGAATTCTGAAGATATACAAATATATACTATTGGTAGCACAAATTTAATGATTTTCTAAAACATAAAAACAGTATGTAAGCCAGGCACGGCGGTGCAGGCCAGTAATCCCAGCAGCTCAGGAGGCTGAGGCAGGAAGATCATGAGTGCAAAGTCAGTCTCAGCAAAAACAAGGTGCTAAGCATATCAGTGAGATCCTATCTCTAAATAAATTATAAAAATAGTTCTGGATGAAAATATGTTCACCATCTCTAGCAGAGAAATGCAAATCAAAACCACCCTAAGATACCATCTCACTCCAGTAAGATTGGCAGCCATTATGAAGGCAAACAACAACAAGTGCTGGCGAGGATGTGGGGAAAAGAGTACACTTGTACATTGCTGGAGGGACTGCAAATTGGTGCGGCCAATTTGGAAAGCAGTATGGAGATTTTTTGGAAAGCTGGGAATGGAACCACCATTTGACCCAGCTATTCGCCTTCTCGGTCTATTCCCTAAAGACCTAAAAAGAGCATACTACAGGGACACTGCTACATCGATGTTCATAGCAGCACAATTCACAATAGCAAGACTGTGGAACAAACCTAGATGCCCTTCAACAGATGAATGGATAAAAACAATGTGGCATTATACACAATGGAGTATTACTCTGCATTAAAAAATGACAAAATCATAGAATTTGCAGGGAAATGGATGGCATTAGAGCAGATTATGCTAAGTGAAGCTAGCCAATCCCTAAAAAACAAATGCCAAATGTCTTCTTTGATATAAGGAGAGTAACTAAGAACAGAGTAGGGACGAAGAGCATGAGAAGAAGATTAACATTAAACAGGGATGAGAGGTGGGAGGGAAAGAGAGAGAGAAGGAAAATTGCATGGAAATGGAAGGAGACACTCAGGGTTATACAAAATTACATACAAGAGGAAGTGAGGGGAAAGGGAAAAAAAAAACAAGGGGGAGAAATGAATTACAGTAGATGGGGTAGAGAGAGAAGAGGGGAGGGGAGGGGGGATAGTAAAGGATAGGAAAGGCAGCAGAATACAACAGACACTAGTATGGCAATATGTAAATCAGTAGATGTGTAACCGATGTGATTCTGCAATCTGTATGCGGGGTAAAAATGGGAGTTCATAACCCACTTGAATCAAAATGTGAAATATGATATATCAAGAACTATGTAATGTTCTGAACAACCAACAATAAATATTATAAAAAAAAAAAAAATAAAGGCAGAAAAAAAATAGTTCTTGGGAAGTGGCTCAGTGATTGTGTGCCTGGAATTCAATACCTGGCACCCTCCACTGGCAAAAAAAAAAAACAAAAAAACCCCCAAAATACAAAAAACAAACAAACAAAAAAAACCCAGTATTTACCTGACTCACACAATGGGCTTCATCAATAACAAAACGTGCCAAGAGCTTCCTCTCATACAGATTCTCCAGAGTGGAAATCAGCCAGTTACTGGCACAGACCTGGCCCAGAAATACACGAGACATTTAAACACAGCACTTGAATAGTTTTGCTAAGTTCCATTACAGTTAAGCAGTATTAAAACCCTGACATAAAATTGGCTGTTATTTCAATTCATGAAGAGAACAGCAGAAGTAATAGAAAATAGCAAATCAGATATTTTAGACATTCACCCATGTTTAGCCAACAGTTTACTTATTAAGTTACATTTTTCTGCCTGAATACATGGTCCAACACATGTTTACACTGTTAATGGGGTTACAGATATGTGTTATGTTTGTGCATGTTGTTTGAGGAAAAAATCACATGTGTGTATATATTGTACATATAGATATAGGTATGTATGTATTTTGTAGCTTTGTCCATGACAAGGCCTAGTAGAAATGACATCCCAGTAGCAACAAGCACATGCAGCACCCACATCTTGAAAGGGACACAGGAAGAGGACATAGAAGCCAGCTTGATGGAGCACTCTCACTGGTCAAATCTAGAACAAAGAGAATGTCAAAATACAGAATGATAATTGATTGTAACCCACTGAATAAATTAAGAATCCATGAATTCATACTGATAGAAATAAACACGTTCAATTAAAGGGAAAGCTTTTCCTTGTGATACAGTACCTACTATAAATCAAAATTTGGCATCCATTACAGTAATAACTGACCTGGAAAGAGTCATCAGTGGATGCTAAGATTTGTGGGTAAAACTTTGATGTCTAGCAGGGTACATACATAATCTCAAACTATCCCATAACAGGATATCTGCTAATTACAAAGGTGGGCAGGGCTGGGAGGAGTAACTATGATGGAGAAGTCCGGCTGGTGCCACCTTAACCAAGTGAACAGTCACCTAACATCAGTAATAGAATGGATCAACATCAAAGCTCTCCCAATAGGCACATAAAATCTGTCACATCTGTGCTATCCCTGCCTCAGTGAATGGCATAAATTTAATCATGAGGAAACACAAGATAACTCAACCTAGGGGCAGTTCTCAAAACACAACTAATCTTTAGATTTCAAAATGTCAAATTCATGAAAGACAAAAGAGAGAAATTCTTTAGATTAAAGGAGAGTAATCTTGGGTTTTCTTTTGCTAGAAAGGACAGCAATATTGGGGAGAATGTGTGAAACTAGAAGAAGGTTTAAAACTAAAGTGATAATACTGTATGAATGTATATTTCCTCATTTTTTCTTGAAGGCCTTGCACATATTAAGCACATGGGCTACATTCCCGGTCTAATGTGCATGTCTTGATTTTGATAACTGTTCTAAGGTTTTATAAGAAAATTCCTTATATTTAGGAAATACATAGTAAAATATTTAGGGTTAAAAGAATATTATGTCTGCAGCTTTTTTTTAATTTGTTCTTTTTAGATATTCTTGATAGTAGAACGTATTCTGACATGTATACATACATTCATACATACATACATACATCAAGTATAACTTCCCACTGTTGTGGTTATACATTATTTGGAGTTTCACTGGTCATGTATTCATATATGAACATAGGAAAGTCACGTCTGATTCATTCTACTGTCTTTCCTATACCCATCTTTTCTCCCTTCCCTTCATTACCCTTTGTCTAATCCAATGAACTTCTATTTTTCCCTCCCCACCTCTGCAATTTACTTTTTTTTTTTGGTACCAGGGATTGAATTCAGGGGCACCTAACCACATCCCAGCTCTTTTTTGATATTTTATTTAGAGACAGGGTCTCACTGAGTTGCTTAGTGCCTTGCTACGTTGCTGAGGCTGGCTTTGAACTCTCAATCCTTCTGCCTCAGCCTCCCAAACCACTGGGGTTATAGGTGTGCAAAACTGTGCCCGGCTGCAACTTACTATCTTTTTTTTTTTTTTTTTTTTTTTTTGGGTGGTGCTGGGGTTTGAGCCCAATGTCTTGTGCACGTAAGGGAAGCACTCTACCAACTAAGCTATATCTCTAGCCCTGCAACTTACTCTAAATCAAATGTTTGAGGAAAAAAATAGAAAGAATGATAAAGTAATCAGAGTGAAATGTTTTCCTTTAGGGTTTCTGGGTGAAATGTTTACAGGAATTCTTTTTTTTTTAAAGAGAGAGAGAGAGAGAGAGAGAGAGAGAGAGAGAGAGAGAGAGAGAAAATTTTAATATTTTATTTTTTAATTTTTGGCGGACACAACATCTTTGTTTGTATGTGGTGCTAGGGATCGAACCCGGGCTGTATGCATGCCAGGTGAGCGCGCTACCGCTTGAGCCACATCCCCAGCCCTACAGGAATTCTTTGCAATATACTATACATCAAAAATGATGTCAAAGTTTTAAAAATATATAATTCTAGTTGCTTTAAATATTATATTTAAAAATAATGATATAAATACACAAACCTTCTCTGGAGTAACATATAGAAGTTTTATAATTGGGTCTTTTTTTGATAATTGGAGATAAATACTTTTAGCTTCTGAGTCAGTCTTATCACCTGTCAGATATGTAGCTGGAATCTAAGTGTAAAAGTAACAAACATTTAAATTTTATACATTAATCTGACAAGAGTTTATTTACTTTTAGGTTTTATAAATATTTTATAAGTCATATCAGATCTATCAAAGGAAATGTATCTCACTACAATAATAATGAGGACACACATTTTATAAAAACCCTTATTAAGTATAACTTACAACAGCCTTCCCATTGCTTATTCACTTTTTTAAATACTTATTTTATAGTTGTAGTTGGACATAATACCATTATTTATTTATTTATTTTTATGTGGTGCTGAGGATCAAACCCAGAGCCTCACAAATGCTAACTGAGTGCTCTACTGCTGAGCCCCAGCCTCAGCCCCAGCCCTGCTTATTACCTTTTCTTTGATTTACTTTTCATTTTTGTAAATAAGATAAATATGAATTTAGTGTCCAAGAGATTTGAGTCCTATGTATGGCTATATTAATATGAAGAATATAGTAGAATGTAGTCATATATTTCCGTCAACTGAGCCCTGAAGAAAAAGGATATATGTATATGGGCATGCACATATGCATGCACTTCAAGACACACTGGAAAGAGAACCATGCTGATCCAGCTACCATAAAAAGAGAAATCTCTTTATATTAGTAAAATATAGACTAAAAGCTCTTACTAAAATAATTCTCATAAAAGAATAAAAGATTGAATTACACACCATTATCTGTATCAGAATTTTCAAATGCTTGTGTTTAACTGTACAACTTAACTGTTATGCTTTATTATTACAATTCATGAATTATTTAATAAAAAAAGTTATCTACTACACTGAAACATAATTCAGTAGAAGGTACACTTTTATTAGTATTCGTATGTTATAATTTACATCCAAGGAAGTCAACTTTTGGACTTGATCTATTATTAGTGATCTCAAGGGAGAAATGACAATAGTGACTCCTGGAGAAACACAGGCAGGCAGCTGGTAACACAAACTTTTACCACCTCCTAAAAGAGAAACGAAAAAAAAAAAAAATTTGTCAGCAAGACCATACTTTCAGGGGTCATTTCTATAGTTTGTTACTGGAGAAGTTTTTCTGATCATGTACAGTACCAATAAAATACATCCTATGCAATCATGCTACATATACATTGTTTTATAAAGTGTTTTAATATAAAAAAACATCTGTCAGCTTTTATCTTGAGAGAATGAAGGTAAAAGTTATAAGGGAAACCACATATAATAATCAAAATAGTTGATAGGATATCAAGTGATATTGTTCATGGTCCAATGTGCTATACCCCTGAGCCAAACTATTCAAGCAGTTAATTAATTAATTAATTTTGGTGCTGGGACTGAACCCAGGGATGCTTTACCACTGAGCCACATCCTCATCCCTTTTTGTTTTTCTATTTGGAGACAGAGTCTCATTAAGTTGCTTAAGGCCTCACTCAGTTGCTGAGGCTGGCTTTGAATGAGCAATTTAAATAAAGCATAAAAATATCTTTTAGGACTTTTTATACGCAACAGCAAAAGCATGAATCAGGGCAAAAATACTTAAATACAATGGAATTACTTAAAAGGTCTACCTGGGACACTTAAACATAGCAAGTTTTTTTTATTTCTAACAATCTAAGAGATCTCTAAAAACTATGATCCTAGGATTAAATAATTTCTTCTTAATTTATTTGTTAAACATTTTTTAGTTACAGATGGATATAAAAACTTCATATTTATTTATTTATTTATTTATCTATCTATCTATAGTGATGCTGAGGATCGAACTCAGTGCCCCACATTTGCTAGGCAGGCTGAGCCACAACCCCACCCCCATAAAATTTATTTATTTATTTTTAACACACACACACATTTAGTTGTAGTTCGATATGATACCTTTATTTTATTTATTTATTTTTATGTAGTGCTGAGGATTGAACCCAGAGCCCCACATATGCTAGGCGAGTGCTCTACCACTAAGCCACAATCCCCACCTCTAAAATTTATTTTTTTAAGAACTAGAATATAATAAAATATACAAAACTGAAAATCAAAAACACATTGATCAGTATGTCTCTATGATCCAGAAGTCACTTTCAAGATCTCAGCTTTTTAAAATCATTATGGGCCTTTTGACACTGTCATAGCTTGAACTCCCAGTACTCTCATCAGTAAGAATAGTCCCAATCTCCCTTTGAAATAAAATAAAAGGAGAAACTACATTTGTAGGTATGAGCAGAAGATGAAAAGAAATTTCAAAAGACCAAGACAATTGTTGCTATGTAACTCTCATTCAAATCAACAGGACAGTAAACCAAATTATTTGTTTGTTTTTTGCTTGCTGTGCTGGAGATTATGATAACAAGGCACCTGCCCTAGGCAAGCATTCCAGCCCAAAGTACACATTTCAAGCTGACTAAAATGATTACGTAGCAATTAATTTTCAATTTTACCTATCTACTAATGGCAGAGGCTGGAGCTAGGCAGTTTTAGGACCTTAGCTTTTTTCAAACTATATATTATATTTCTTCTTTTCCATATGAATTTCATTTTGGTATATATGTAGAAATGTCAAGGAAACAAAAGGATACTGAGAATAAAGAGACCTGCTTATTATTTATTAATAATCATAGTTGTATGTGTGTTCATAGTTGTAGGACTATGAAATGCTATTTAATCTTACTTGTCCTCCCTCAATTTTATCAAGTGTAAAATGTACTAGATCAGTACTTAAACTATTTTTGTCTAAAAGAAACCTTATCTGAAATGTGTGTGTGTGTGTGTGTGTGTGTGTGCACGTGCACGTTTGTGTGCACATGTACATGTAAGCGAAGAAGTTGAAATTAAGGAAGGACCTTAATTTACTTTTTTTTTTGCAGTTCTAAAGGGCCAACCCAGGACCTTGCATGTGCTAGGCAAGCATTCCTCCACTGAGCTACACCTTCAGTCCACTGAGAGGTCTTAAAAAACATCCCCTTAAAACCTTAAAGGACCATAAAATCCTCTGAGAATCAGTGAGTTATACCAGGGTACTTTCCAGTAATAGAGTTTTTTTTTTTTTTAATATTTATTTTTTAGTTCTCAGCGGACACAACATCTTTGTTTGTATGTGGTGCTGAGGATCGAACCTGGGCCGCATGCATGCCAGGCGAGCACGCTACCGCTTGAGCCACATCCCCAGCCCTCCAGTAATAGAGTTTTTAAGTACTAAATTAAGAGTAAATAGAAGGTAGAGTGACAACATGTTAATAAAATTTGAAATGCTGATTACTAAGCTTATATCATTTAAATTTCATAAAACAAGGCAAGCAGAAAACAGAGGACTACAAGTAGGGACTGAAACTCCAAATTCTCCCTACTTCCTAACCAAACACTTCATTTCATATTCTTATATATATGGCTACAAATCATAGGACAGCTGTTATAGCTTTACTAACATAACGAAAAGTCTTGGACTTTTCAAAACTGGAGCCAAGAAAAAACAGCATTCAACGCTTTACATTTAATCTTCATGACACTGTGAAGCAAGAACTTTATTATTTATCCCTATGGATACAAAGGAAATGGGTAAAGGGGGTGAAGTGTCTTGCCCATGGTCATGCTGTTCATAAGCAAGAGCTACACTTTAATCCCAGGCTACTATACCAAACCTGATGAAATAAAATCCCAAATGGTTCTGATTTTTTTTTTTTAGTTGTAGATGAACATAATATCTTTATTTTGTTTATTTTTTGTGGTGCTCAGGATTGAACCCAGTGACTCACACGTGCTAGGCAGGCAAGCACTCTACAACTGAGCCACAACCCCAGCCCTAGTTCTGGTATTTGATGGTGATTTTTTTTTTTTGGTTCACTTTTCAAGTCTTATTTAGATTAGAAAAAAAGAAAAATTCTAGATCAAGTCAAATACAATAAATTTTAAGTTAAAAATGGTGACACAAGCGTATAATCCCAGTGATTTGGGAGGCTGAGGCAGGAGAACTGCAAGTTTAAGACTAGCTTGGGCAACTTAGTGAGATCCTGTCTTAATCAATCAGTCAATAGAAAAAAAAATAAAAAGGGCTGGGGATGTAGCTAAGTGTTAGAGCACTCCTGTGTTCAATCTCCAGCACCCATCCTCCTACTCAGAAAGAAAAAAGATCTTAAAGAGCTATAAACTTTATCCTGTCAACAACTAGAATAGATAGGAGGTGAAACACTTTCTTACTATGGCATGGGAGGTTTAAGAGGTCCCTGAACGATAGAAATACTGTGTAGGTCTTCTTTTTATTTCTATTAAAGGGCTTTCATTTAACATCTGCCAATGGATTCCTGCCAATTTATATCTAAAAATACATACCAGTGGGCATTAGGATAAAGCAGTCTTCACCAAGCAGTGTAGCATTGATCGCCTCTAGCTGATTAGTTCTAAAATTATGCAGGCCAAATTTTTTATGAAAAATCTTCATCATTTCTTTTGTATGAGAAAAACTGAGACCTTGGAAATGCTCGTGTTTCAGATTTGTAGATGCTAAATTCTGCGCCAAGTTGTCTAGAAAAACAATGTTAAGAAAAATCAGTGCATTCAGGTAATAACACAGTTTTAGCATTTACCATTCCCCCTGCAGGATCACTGTTTACCTAGTTCTGTCCAGCACACCTTAACTGTTCACATGGTTTCCTTTCCAAAGAGTGTGAGAAAATCCCCTGACACCCCCGGGTCCTCCCTGGTGCTTTTTTTTTTTTTTTTGGTACTGAGGATTTAACTGAGGGGTGCTTTACCAGTGAGCCACATCCCTAGCCCTCTTTTTTTGTTTTATTTTTATTTTTTAAAAATAATTTTTAGTTGTTGATGTATCTTTATTTTTTATTTTATTTATTTATATGTGGTGCAAAGGATTGAACCCAGTGCCTCATGCATGCTAGGCAAGTGCTTTGCCACTGAGCCACAACCCCAGCCCTGTTATGTTTTATTTTGAGACAGGGTCTCATTGAGTTGCTTAGGGCCTCTCTAAGTTGCTGAGGCTGGCTTTGAACTTGTGATCCTCTTGCCTGAGCCTCCCAAATCCTTGGGATTACAGGTATATGCTACCACACCTGGCTTTCAGAAAATTCTTAAGGGAACAAATCAATTATTTTATTGACTTCTACAGTGTCTATCCCTACTATTTATTCTCTTTCTCTTCTTTCTTGACCTTTAAGTTAATCATGAGTTTTCCTCTTGCTTCATTTTTATGTTTTGTGGTCCTGGGGCTTAAACCCAGGGGTCATGTACACTAGGCTAACACTCTACCACTGAGCTACATTGCCAGTCCTTCAGCATGTTAGGCCACTCTCTTCAATTTAGTTATATACCTTGAGCCCCTCTACTGGATTTGCATTCCCTTTTCGGACTCTAATTTCTCTTCTTATCTCTTAAATTTGGAAGGCTTCCAGGTACCTGGAATTTTCCTAGTCCTGTGATCTTAAACATAACCTACATGCATAGAAAATGCCTGGATGTCTTCTGATACCTTACTAAGTTCCTATCCTGCACACATCTCCACTCATCTGCAAGACATTTCTACCTGAACGACTTAACAACACTTTAAGGTCAACCAATCTTAAAAATAGCCGTCCTCAGCTTTTCTCCAACCTGACTCTGCTTCTTGATTCCCCTATTTCTGTGAATGGTGTCATAGTTTTCTCAGTCACTTCAGTCTTGAGGGTCTGAAACCTCAGAGTCATCTGAACTTCTCAGATTCTTCTTTCACAACGTCTCTCACATCCAGTCCTGGCTCTTCATCCTCTCTGTGGCAACTCTGGCTCAGTAGTGAACAAAGGTACTCATGCCAGCTCTGGCAGCTACCCTCACCCCAACACTCAACTGTCTCAAAGATGATTGCAAACACCAAGTATGACACATTCTAACATACCAAAATAAATCCATTAATGACTATTTTAAAGGTCAATGGCGTAACTGCAAGTACAACCTCCGAGTATTAAGTCATCAATGGCAAAAATAGAAAAGCTGTAGTTTATAAAACTCTGCCCATGTATACTTGGTTCAGTTAAAAAGCACTATGTAATAACTTTACAGGGCTGATGTAAAGTTTTAAAATTAATTTTGGCTTCATTCTGGATCTTTAAAGTGGCTAAATTCACTCCTCCAAAAACTCATTAAACTATTAGCTCCAAGAGGGGAGGAAATATTTGTTATCTATCTTTAGAGTATTACCAGACCCAGCACAGTACATGGCACATTGTGAGCACTTAACACGTATTTGTTGAATGAATGAATGAAAAAGATTCTAGGCTGAAAGTAATCTGATGGCTTTAAGAAATTTCTGTGGGGGGATAGGAAGGATAGTAGAATGAAACAGACATTATTATTACTATGTGTATATATGTGACTGCATGACCAATATGATTCTGCAACCTGTACACTCAGAAAAATGAGAAATTATATACCATCTGATTCAAATGTATGATATGTCAAGGTCATTATACTGTCATGTGTAACTAATTAAAACAAATAAAAAATTTAGATACACATACATTTTAACATATAATTTTTTTCTTTATGCCCATAAAACTTGACCTTCATGATGAGCTTTATTGTTTTAGGGACTAAAGATGTTAATTTAAAGGCAAAGCACATTTGTAAATGATTTTGGGGCTTTACTACAATAGGTTATAATTATACATTTTATAAAACTACAGCTGCTACAGAGACAAAAGAGCATCTTGCTTTTGAAATTTCGATTTGTAATGCATATTATCAGTAGAAATTTGCATAGAAACAATGTAGTTTTCAGGCAATGATGACTTTTGCTATGTTTTTTCTTATACAATTCCTATTTTGGACAGTTTTGTTTTCCTATAATATTTAAGCATTCAATTTATTTTAAACTTACCAGTGTGATTCTGAATTGATTCTGAAAAGCTTTTATTTTGAGCAGTAGATGCCCCTGAAAGACAGTTTGTCTTGGCTGAAGAAATCTTCTCTGTTACTGATTTAATTGGTCTACCTTCCTTGATAGGGTGATAGGCAGCTGTGGAGGATTTGCTGGCTGTTAAATTATGCATATATTTTCCCAGTCCTCATCATCATCAAAGTCATCTATGTCAAAATTATCAATATCATAGGAAGCCTGGATTTCTCCTTCTAAGTCATTTTTTGAAGCAATGTTTTTATTCTGATTTTTTATAGCCGTGCTTGTAAGAACATTTCTTTCATTTCTTTTTTCTATCCTTGGTGTTTCAGCCCAGTTGCCACTTACAAAGGACTTCTGTAAATGGGAAGTGAATAACGGTCTTTCAAAGAGATTCTTCAAGGTGTCTGAGGATTCTATCTTCTCTGGGGTAGTGGTCAGTAAACATTTCCCAGTGGAAAGAGAATTTGAGGGAAGGTGTGGATAGTTTAACTCCTTAACAGAATCCCCCCTTGGGCAGAAATCACCCTCCACTGGGTTATCAACTGAAGCAGGCCTGTGTCTCCACACTGAACCAAAAAGACTGACATCATTTCCATTAAAATCTGCTTCAGCTAGGAGTTTCCTTCTGAAGAGAGAAAAGAAAACAACCCATTCAATGTAACTAGTTTACTATGGTAGGTCACAAAATAATTTTTAGTTTTCAACCCAAACAGAAATTGTGGCAAAATATCTCATTTTTCCCAGTCTCAAAAAATTTGAATACAAATGCAAAAGGAATAGTTTGAAAAGCAAACAAATTTAAAACACAGAAATATGACAATTATTCTTATGTAATTCCCAGGTCAGAAAGGCTGGCCTGGCCCTATCCTTTTTTTTTTTTTTGGTACTGGGGATTGAACTCAGGGACACTCAATCACATCTCCAGCCCTATGTATTTTTATTAGAGACAGTGTCTCACTGAGTTGCTTGGTGCCTCACTGTTGCTGAGGCTGGCTTTGAACCTGCAATTCTCTTGTCTCAGCCTCCCAAGCCACTTGGATTACAGGCATGTGTCACTGCACCCGGCTTTTTTTTTTTTTTTGGATGAGTAGTGGAAATGAATTTGGTATTTTTCAGAATGAGAAAAATCAAGATACCTTATATTCCGCTGTTGAAGCAGCTCATTCCCACAATTCAAGGCTTTCAGATCATCAACAGGAATCATATCAACTAATTTGCAGATGTGGTCCATCACATGAATAAGGTGCTGCTTTAAATTTATCTGTCTAGCTATAAAACAATTATGTTATTAATATTTTTTCTTAAAAACAATAAAGACTTAAACTTTTAAGTCACACATGTAAAATGTGAAACCATAAACAGCTATATAGTGTTCTAATATCTGCCTGTGAATTGAGATCAGATTATCTCTAATGAGAGCTCATAACTGTTTTCATTTAATTTCATGATAATATTTCTCTTAGGGTAGCAAGGTCATTGGAAGATACAAATGTTTATCAATTCACTATGATTTTTTGATTAATTACACATATAAATGTCATTATATGTAGGTAAGGGCTGGCAGGCAAGAGCCCCACTTGTTTTGGCCTGCCTGATTGGTCCAGGCTTTCCTTGAATGCTCACAGCATGATACCTGGACTTTTTTGGAGGCCTCCTCTGTCCTACTCCTTCAGTGAGCATCTGCTATAAGGTAGCCCAAGGAGAATGAGCTCTGGAAATCTTTCAACTTTCACTGAGAAAGAGGACCTCTTTTCAACAAGCCTGAAATGCTGATGGTGGCCATCTTTGCTACCACCCAGGAAGGACAGACAGCTTGAGAATAAAACCTGCATAAGGGAAAGCAGAAAATAAAGATGAAATGAGATGAGATATGGCTGAGATAGAGAGATGTGACAGAAGAGTGGAGAGAAAAGGCAAGTAAGTGTATGGGAGAAAACATGATTATAATGTTTGGAATTCAACCAGCAAGCTCCATGCGCTTTGTTTTTTAAAAAATAAATTTCAATTTTTTTTATTAAGCCATATAGCTAGGAGATAGAATTTCAAAGGAGTTAATGGAAGAAAACAAATAGTCTAGGGTAGCAATAAGAAGCAAAGAAGATGTCTGCTCCACCTCAAGAGCTTGTGATATGTAGGAGGAAAAAAACATCAGTTTGGGGGCTTTAATAGAAATGGTATTTTGGGGTACGAGGAAAGAAAGAGATTACATGTTCAAAGAGAATGAGGCCACAGAGGCTACCACCAACAGCAGGAGCTGTTGGCGAAGGCTTTAAAGGGCAGGAAGGAGAGGAGGAGAGGAAGAGAGAAAAGAACAGGGGAGGACAGAATAGTGTGGGGACAACCATCTGCATGAGAATGATGTGGGAAATTTGGGTTTCTACTGGTGACTGTGAGGAAGTAGGGATGTGAGGTATGAGATGATAAAAGAAGAACTGCTCAATTCCTATGTAACTTTTGTTTTCTATGCGAGGAGAATGTGTACTGGCCTGAAGATAGTGAAAGTCAAGATAGGCTCAAAGATAGACACAAATACCTTCCCAGTTGGGAAAGAGCTCGGTCTGCCTGGTGGACACACTACACCTCAGACTACATAGGAAATCCATAAGTAAGATCTCAGAGACCCTGTTGCTGATATAAGAGGCATCTAGTGAATAAGAGTTGATGAAAAATTAAGGCAGACATTATTCTAATTTAAAAAAAAATGTTGAAGGTGATTGTCAAAAGTTACAGGCTGGTGATCTTAACGTAAGTTCAAATAAAATTACATATCTACCTACTCTAGAGCTGATGCCCATCCATTCCCTCTTGCTGCCACAGACCTTGACCTTTTTGGATTAAGACCTTGTCTTCTGCATTCCATGGAAAAGAAAGAAAAACATAATTGGAAGGTAGATATGTAACTTGTTGAACAGGAAGTGGTGATGAATGGCCTAATGTCAAATAAGACAGAGGCCTCTAGTAGCATTCCGTAGGGCTCTGTCCATGCCCCTATCCTAAGAATGATTTTATCAGTGAAACTTAATGATACAGAGACAAACACAGTACAGTGGTTATCAGTGTGAGCTCAAGAGCCTCAAGATTGCTGGGTTCAAATTCCAGCTCTGCTGCTATCTAATTCTGTGAACATATATAATTATTTAACTCTTCTGTACCTTAGATTCCTTACATGTATGATGAAGATAAGAGAACTATCTCCAAGGGCTGGTGTAAGGACTGAATTAGTGCTGAGGAGATCAGATGTTTCAGGAACATCCCTAACAATATATTCAGAGACCAAAATAAAAGACACGAGCAGACAGAACAGAAAACAGTACAAACATGCACATACACAGCCCCCATAAGAAAAAGTTCAGCATCTGTTAAACAAGAGTATTGCGCTTCATCGAAATATTCAGAGAATAAAAATAGCTCTGGGAAGTTGAGCTGATAAAAATGAAAAATTTCATAGAAAAGTTAGATAAAACAGAGAAAATCTCCTAAAAAGTAGAAAAGCAAGAGATGAAAGATAAGGTAATTAATGGATGTCTAACATACAAATAATAGAAATTCTAGGAAGATTCAAAGAGAAGAAAAAGACAATAAAAAATAAATAATACCAGAAAAACTTACAGAATAGAAGTACACAAATTTCTAGAACGAAGTGCCTCTGGCAGCTGGGGACAGTGGCACACACTTATAATCCTAGAGACTCAGAAGGCTGAGGCAGGAGGATCAAGGTCAGACCCAGTAATTTAGCAAAACCTTGTCTCAAAATTAAAAAAAAAAACAGATGGATGGGAGGTGGGGAAGGAGAAAGTGCTGGGGAGTGATAGTGGCCAAATTACATTGTTGTATTGTGTATGGTGTATATGATCAAATACCCCATTAGTATATACAACTATTATGTACCAATAAAAAAAATGTGGGGAGAAAAAAAGATCTTTTCTCCATCTTTTATCCTATAAAAAGCTAAAAAATAGGTGGGTTAGTGGAACAGGAGGCTGAGACAGGATTGTGAGTTCAAAGCCAATCTTAGCAAAAGCAAGTCACTAAGCAACTTGGTGAGACCCTGTCTCTAAATAAAATACAAAACAGGGCTGGGGATGTGGCTCAGGGGTCAAGTGCCCCTGAGTTCAATCCCCAGTACCCATCCCCCACCCCCCAAAAAAGTTAAAATATAAAAATAATAAAAGAAAAGAAAAAGAAAGTGCCTTTGGGAAGAAATTAAGGGTGGAAAAGGGGACTTGTGTTTTTCAACTTATGAACAACTGGATTATTTATACTAGATATTTAATAGAAAAATTTTAAAAAGTAAGGCAGATGTGGAAGTGTACAGTTATAATCCCAGCATTTGGGAGGCTGAGGCAGGAGGATTCCAAGTTCAAGGCCATTCTCAGCAATTTAGCCAGACTCTGTCACAAAATAATATTTTTAAAAAGTTGGGGATGTAGCTCAGTAGTATAATATTTCCTTAGTATATGCAAGGTTCTGGGTTAAAAAAATCCTCAGACCCTACCACATGGCTCCCCAAAAAAAAGAGAAACAAACAGAACCCCTCAGAAATAATTGAAGCAAACACGCAAAAAGTACTACATTTTCATCAAGACCAGGCTCAGAGCACATACACACAAGGGAGAACCAGGAGAATGAAAGGTCTAGAAATCAATATGTGTAAGAGTTAAAAAGATTCAACAGTATTTTGATTGGGGAGAGGGACTTCTAAGATTCCCTCTGTATTTACCTCACTAGGATTAAAGTTATAGGAATGTGAATTCTGGAAATGTGAGATGATTTTTTTAACAAGCAGTATTTTCAAGGTAGAGATGAATCTTGTGAAACTATGACCTTATGCATGTTCAAGAAAATGCTAGTTAACCAATGAAGAAGAAGAATTCTATGATATTAGAACAAAAGGCACAGAAAAATTTGCCATTTTAACTATACAGGATGAAAATATAAATCTTAACTTTATAAACAAAAGTAAGTAGCTGAAATATGTGATATGTCTCTAATGCTTTTTGTACCATTGCAGTCTTTATTAGTTTCTGGATTGGGCTCCTGAGTAGGCATCTTCTCTGGTTTTGATAAAACATCTTTTGATGTACTGAGAACATCCTTCTCTCTGTCAGAGGCATCAAGATCCTTTAACATACTTAAAAAAAAAATTAAACCAATCATACTGTAGACTTGACCAAATAAATGTATTATTTTTTCCCTAACAGTTTTCCTTTTTCTTTTTTGATACTGAAAATTGAACCTAGGGGCATTTAACCACTGAACCACATCCCCAGACCTTTTTAGTTTTTATTTTGAGACAAGGTCTTGCTAAGTTGCTAAAGGTCTCGCTAAATTGCTGAGGCTGGCTTTGAACTTGTGATCCTTCTGCCTCAGCTTCCCAAGCCACTGGGATTACAGGTGTGTACCACCACACCCAGCTATCCTAACATTTTTCTACAACTGGTTAGACAGTATACAACAGATAAGAAAAATTATTTTATATCTCCTCTATTCTAAAGCCTCTTTAGATGTTCCTCAAAGTCTTTCTTATCTGGTCCCAGGATACTTTTCAACTTTTATCTCCAATTATGCCCTTTCAGTAACACCACCAGGCTCCAATCACACTGCACCATTTATATTCCTTACAAATGCTGCATTGTCTATTTTAAGGTTTTTGCCTCTGTTCTTCTCTCAATTTTAAAAAAAAAAAACCTGCCATGGTAAACAGTTTTTCTTTTTAATATTTTTTAATTGTTGATGGACCTTTATTTTTTTTATTTGTTTGTATGTGGTGCTGAGAATTGAACCCAGTGCCTCACGCATGCTAGGCAAGCGCGCTACCAATGAGCCACAACCTCAGCCCAGTGAACTCTTTATACCAAGTAATATCTATTCTCATAGGTCCAGCCCAAGTGTTACTTCTGTTTTCTCCAGCAAGTGGTTACTAACATTTCTTTCTTCTGAGATTCCAAAGCACTTTATCTCGACTTCTTATATAATGCCAATATGTATGTATGTATCTGTTTTTGTATATATAATTATTTCACATAGAATATCCAAAAATATATCAACTATAAGCATGGTCAGTCTAATGGGATAGAAAAATAACAAAATAAATTAGAACTGAGTGTTAAGAAGAGGATACTGTGGAAACCCAAGGAAAGTTAACATTTTTTGGAGTTTGAGAAGTTTTTGTTGAGGAGATGGGATCTGAGCAAAACTTCAGACTATGAAGGAAAGATTAAAAAAAAGAGTATCTGTTCACTTGATATCCAGGAATCAACTGTGTTTTCCTAAAGCAGGATTTCAAAATGCAATTTTCTAACGAAATCAAAACAGTGATGAATAACTTTTTATATTGCTTTTCAAATAACAATATATAATTAAAAAGGTCGTATTTTTAGCAGTTCTTTCTTATTGGCCTGACTCATTAGTCTCAATGGAACTCTGGGTTATTACAACAGCATAATTGGAGATAAAACTGAAGGGAGTGGTCTCATGCCTGCAGTCCCAGACACTCTAAGATTAGTCTGGGCAAGAGGATTACTTGAGTTCAGGAATTAAAGGTCAGCCTGGGCAACATAGTAAGACCTTATCTCTTTAAAAGAAAACAAACAGAACTGGAGTTGTGGCTTAGTGGTAGAGTGTTCAACTAGCAAGTGTGGGGCCCTGGGTTTGATCCTCAGTACCACATATAAATAACTAAAAAAATTTTGTTTTAAAAAAGAAAACAAACAAACAAAAAAAACATAGCTGAGAAAAGGTAATTTGAGGTCAGAAGATAAGGAATTTTGAGGGCCAGCTAAACAGGTTTTGAAATAGAGGAGATAATACATGATCCTCTGTACTGTTACACACTGTCCATTCAACCTCAAAATTCAGGTTATAATCAGCATTAAAAAATAAAAGAGGGAAAAAAAGAATGCACATAAAATTTAAATGTATACTGTACCTAAAGTATCATTTGAGGAAATTCTATTTCAGTTTTACAAAATATACAAATATGTATACTAGGTTACAATGGAAAATGTAGAGACAATCAACCTTGCAAATACTCATTTTCCAATTGTTAAAAGTCTTGGTGAAGCTATTTATAGCATTACAATTCAATAAATTACAAAGTCATTAAAAGGACTAAAATATGTAGCAATATGGAATATGCTTTTAAAATAATCTTTTGTTTTATAAATTTTATTTTAATTTTTAATTAAAATTAAATAAAATAATCAAAATTTTAATTTTAATTAAAAATAAAGTTTAAAAAAGTTTTTTAAACTTTAAAAAGTTGTAAAAAGATTATTTTAAAGCATATTCCATATTGCTACATATTTTTAGTCCATTTAATGACTTTATTGAGTTTTAATACGATGTGAACTTTTGCTCAGTTTTGTAACTTTCTATACTTCTGTATGAATTTTTATCAGAAAGGAAAGGAGGAGGGAAGTTCTTAGGATTCTTTAGTTTTGTCATCAAATGGTAACCATACAAATTTCTCCCTCTTCTTCAAACATCCCAACACATCTGTTAAAGACAAACCAAGAGAACTAACCTAGGTCATACATAAAACATCTCATTCCTTCCCTAACTAAGATGATATACTACAGGGATCTGTTTCTCACCAAAATATTGATTAAATAATATGGTATATACTCCACTACTCAAATGGACTGAGATTTCAATTGGAGCAAGTTGGTAATAATGTTAATTAGTATTTTATGCTACTGAGCAATTGTGTCACTAATTTGTTAAAATTCAGTGAATGACAAATACAATGGTCAATTCTCTCTTATAGGATAAAGAAAGTAATATATTATATGCTGACTCATTCTCAAATAATGCATTAACTTAGTGTCATTTCAGTCCAAGAGTTCATAAATATATTTTTTTTGAATATAGTTCTCATGTCAAAATCAACTGCATAGCCAGATTACATACATACAAACATATACCTGTAATCCCAGCCTCTTAGGAGGCTGAGGCAGGAGGATTACAAGTTCCAGGCCAGCCTCAGCAATTTATCAAGGCCCTGACACAAAATTAAAAGCAAACAAACTACATAAAATATTTTTGGAGGTTCCATATAATTAGTGAGAATGAGACTTGACATTTAAGAACACTACTAATTGCTGGGTAAGGTGCTATACACCTAAAATCCCAGTGATGAGGCTAAGACAGGAGGATCACAAATTTAAGGCCAGGGGGCTGGGATTGTGGCTCAGCGGTAAAGCACGGCCGGGACCTGGGTTAAATCTTCAGCACCACATAAAAATAAAGGCATTGTGTTGTGTCCACCTACACCTTAAAAAGAAAAAAAAAATAAGGCCTGCCCTGGCCACTTAGTGATAGCCTGCCTCAAAATAAAAAAATAAAAAGGACTGGGAAGCTGGGGTTGTAGCTCAGTGGTAGAGTACTTGCCTAGCACGTGTAAGGCTCTGGATTCAATTCTCAGCACCACATAAAAATAAAGAAATAGAATAAAGGTGCTTTGAAGAAAAATTCTGAAAAAAAGAAAGGACTGGGGATACAGCTCAATGGTAGCATGCCCTCTGGATTCAATCCTCAGTACCCACTTCCCACCGAAAAAGACTACTAATAACTTACCTGGAGATTTTCTGATGCTTTGGCCTTGTATTTATGATCCTCCTGGGTAGGTGGGATTACCAGTATGTGCCAAGGCACCCAGTTCTTAAAATCACATTTGGTCTTACTTTCTCTTGTTCTTCATGTTTCAACCCAAATCCTTTCAGCTCTACTTTTTATTTTTTTTCATTTTCTTGAGGTATAGTAATAAATTCAGTGGTGCTTTACCACTGAGTTATATCCCTTTATTTATTTATTTATTTTTTTGGAAACAGGGTCTTGTTAAGTTGCTGAGTCTGGCCTCAAACTTGTGATCCTCCTGCCTCAGCCTCTTTAGTTGCTGGGATTACAGATGTGTGGCACTGTGCCTACCTTTTTTAAAAAATATTTTTTTAATGTCAATGGACCTTTATTTTATTTATTTATATGTGGTTCTGAGAACTGAACCCAGTGAGTCACAAAATGCTAGGTACCCTGGTCTCTACCCACTAGATAGCAGTAGCACCACCTCTCCAATATATCTCCAGATAATAGCATATGTCTCTGGCTGGAGGGGAGGGAAGGAAGATGTAGATTTAGTTTGACATGGCTTTAGCCTTCTGAGTCCTGTTGTCCATGAGTGCTCCTTAGTAACCCTATCTCCCCATGTACTTTTCCAGCACACTATAAATCACCAAAACCACCAGAGTGATATGTGTAGCTTAGTAATCCTGATCTATCTCCCCATGTACTTTTCCAGCACAGTATAAATCAACAAAACCACCAGAGTGATATGTATAGCTTTACCACAGGATGCTGGTACCATCAGTGTCAGGAATGTGCCCAACCTCCTCTTTTTTAAATATTTTTCAGTTGTAGATGGACACAATACATTTATTTTTTATGTGGTGCTGAGGATCGAAACCAGTGACTCACGTGGTAGGCAAGCACTCTACCACTGACCTACCCAGCCCTATGCCCACTTTTTTGATCTTAGCTTGAGATAAATCAAGCACATTGCAAGTTGGCTGAAAGTCATGTTTGTCCTGACCACAATATGAGCCCCCTTTGACTCAAATGGTAGGGATCCTTTCTGATAGGTAAATTAGAGAGCACTAATGTGATATGCATTTGAATCTAAAAGATACTTATTCTCTTTTGTTTTACTTATTATTACTTTTCAGTTCTCTCTTACCCTACAGCAACCTTGATGAGATTGATATAAAAGAAATTTTACTCTTGGTGAATGGTATACCAGTAGCTCTAGCTACTAGGGAGGTTAAGACAGAAGAGTTAAGTCTAGGAGTTTTGGGGTCAGTCTGGGCAACATAGCAGGACCTTTCTCTTTAAAAAGTTATTTTTTAAAGTCTAATATTTATAACCATATCATAAGGTGGCTTACTTCCATGGTTAATCTTAGGACATTTTGGACATCAAATAACTAAGACCTATCCAGAAAATACTTTGAACGTAATTTATAATATAGCCACATATCACATGATGTTTTGTTCAACAACAGACCACACACAGGATAGTGGTCCTGTAAGATTAAAATGGGATATATTGTGTAATGGTGCAACTTATTACTCATATGTTTATGACGATGAATACTATGCAGTATATTTGATGTAATGATAGTAAACAAACATCTGTTACTGGTTAATGTGTTTACTATGTTATACTTTTTTTTTTTGAGACAAGTTTTCACTAAATACTGGACTCAAACTTATAATCCTCCTGCCTTAGTCTCCTCAGTAGCTGGGATTTCAGGTGTGCATCACTGTGCCCAGCCTACTATACTATACTTTGTATTGTTATTTTAGAGTGTATGCTCTCTACTTATTCCATTTGTGTTACTGTCCCTGAACACCTTCCAGTGAGACAAGAAACGCAAGTAGAAGACGTAAGTTACTATGTATTTGCACCTCAGTTATCAACAAATGTTTAAAAAGTAAAAAGAAAGCTTACAGAGTAAGGATAAAGCAAAGAAAACATTTATGTACAGCTATACTATGTGCTTATGTTTTAAGTGTGACTACAAGAGTCAAAAAGTTAAGAAATTAAGTTAATAAAGTAAAATATTAGTGTGCTAAGATTAACTTATTATTGAAGAAAAAAAAATTAAATAAATTTAGTGAAACCCAAGAGTATAGAATTTATAAAGTCAATGATACTATAATGTCCCAAGCCTTTATAATCACTAGCCACTTAGTGACTCACCCAGAGCATTGTCAGGCTTATAAGCTCCATTCATGTTAAGTGTTCTATATAATACCTGCTTTTTTTTCTTTAAATCTTCTAGATCATATTTTATAACGTTTTCTATATTTTATAAATTTTTAGATACATAGATATTTAGCACTGTAGTTACAATTATCTATAGTAGTCAGTCCAGTAGCATGCTGTACAGATTTGTGCCTAGGAGCCACAGGTTACACCTAGGTGTGTATAAGGCTGTACCTTGGGTTTATGGAAGTATCCTCTGTGGTGTTTGCATAACAATGAAATGGTCTAATATCACATTTCTTAGAATATATTGTCATTAAGTGGGCCTGGCTATACTTCAGTAGCATGATTAGATCATATTATACATCAATATTTGGTGTATAATTTATGGTAACAAGCCCTTAAGGAATTATATAGTAGGAAGGCTTAATCTCACTTTCCAGTTCTATCAGTAACTAGCCATTTTAACCTTGGTGGACCTTATTTTCTTCATATATAAAATCACAGACCTGTCGACAGTATTAATATGAAAATCATATTAGCAGAATAAAACTTTCCAATTCATCAGTATGTCCTACCTCAAGAATGTAGCCAACAGATTATTCAACAAGCATCTCACTAGGTCCTAAAGTCCTTAAGGATAAAAGCTCTATCTATTCTTACTACTATTCCCAATGCTTAGCTTTTTTTTTAAAATGTTTATTTTTTAGTTGTAGTTGAACACAATACTTTTATTTTATTTATTTATTTTTATATGGTGCTGAGGACCAAACCCAGGGCCTTGCATGTGTTAGGTGAGCACTTTACAGCTGGGCCACAACCCAATCCCTCCCCAATGCTTAGCTTTAAATTAAAAAAAAAAAAAAGTCAACGTAAGTATAAATTGATAAAATAACTTTTACCTCTTTCATCTCCCAAATGAGTTTTCAAAGAGTAACTTTCCTGAGTATTGTCATTTATAAGCGTTTCAGAAACAGGGTCATCATCGATGCAGATCACACCACTACTTAACCATTCCGAGTCATCCTTCTGGTCCTTAGCCGAATCAATTTGCTGGCTTTCAGAGGATGAGGGAGTCAAATCAGTTTTTACTGTATTTGTTTTATGAGGCTATGGTTTTATAAAGTTTCTCTTAGCCTTTTTTGATTTCTGAGCAGTGCTTACTCTAACAAAGTGATTTTTGGGTGGTGTAGAAAATGTTTTTGAAGTATCAAAGTCATCCATATCATCCCAATCATTCATAACGCTGAAAGAATCTGGTGAAGAACTAAATTCTAATTTCTTGAAAACAGCATTGCAGGGGGTCTTTATTGCTGGTGTGTTTTGGGTAGTATATAAAACTTCCTGTGGAATCTGCAACATATTAGGCAATAATGATTTTGAATTAGTAGCCTTGGTTTGCTGTCCTGCTGGAACATTTTTAAAGAAGTCATTGATCATGGTCTGCTGATTTAGGTTGTGGGACAGAGATTCATTAAAGGAAAAGGCCTCTGACACATTCACGTCTTTATGACTTAACACAGGTGTTTTTGCTACGGACACACTAGTTACAGAAGCTACAGATGCATCATTATCTGAAGACAATTTCTTCTTAAAAGTAAAACCCCTGAAAAATAATGGAAAAAAAACGGATTAGATAAATTCATTGGTTGGTGGTGCTGGGGACTGAACCAGGGCTTCTTATATGCTAGCAGGCTTTCTACAACTAAGCTACACGCCCAACCCCCAGATGAATTCATTTTAACAAACCCCACTCACACAACAATAGTCTTTTTTTTTTTACTAATTCATGACAAGTAATATTAATTGCATTACAAGTAGGCAAAAAATTTATTTCCCTCTGTAATTTTAAAATTTATTAGACAACAAGTTATAATTCGTATGCTTTGATTCTTCTCATTCAGGGGCTAATTATTTGGTTTTGAGAGTCCCCAGGCCATTTCCACACTCTATTCTTGGGCTACTAGCCCTAGCACCTCCAAAAGGAAGGAATAACATTTGTGTAAAGAGAACCAAATGTAGCTACCTTTTGCTACTCTGATAAAAATTTTGAGGGAAAAAGAATTATAAATTACTAGCTCTGATGAGATCTGAAGAAGAAATAAAGGAGGCAGGAATCCTGAATATCTACTAGGTTTAATGGCATGAAAGTCTTGGCTTTAAAGCCAAGCACCCAGAACAGTGTCTGAAAATGGTAAAGGCACAGTATATACATAATACAAATTATTGTTAGTTATCATTAGGAGTGTAGATTATAGCTTACAAAACTGAAGAGATGTAGTTTCATTATACATTCTTTTGGAAAGGAAAAGAAATTATGTTAAAATATTATATATACCTATCACAAATTCACATAAAAAATTCATTATTTCTTTACTGAAAAAGTATAATGTGCCAGGAACTCTGTAAAGGTGCTGCACAATTATTACTTGATGCTGGTAAATAAATGCTAACATGAACTTGCAAAATGGAAAAATCATTGAACCTCTCAGCTTAATTTCCTCATATGCACAATTAAGAAATTGAGGCTGGGGTTGTGGCTCAGTGGTAAAGTGCTCCCCTAACATGCACGAGGCACTGGGTTCGATTCTCAGTACCACATAAGTATTAAATAAAGATATTTTGTCCACCTAAAGCTAAAAAATAAATATTAAAAACAAAAAGAAAGAAAAAAGAAATTGAAGTGCTAGGGTTGTAGCTTAGTGGTAGAGCACTAGCCTCGCATGTGTTAGGCACTGGATTTGATCCTCAGCACCAAATATAAAATAAATAAATAAATAAACAAAATAAAGGTATTGTGTCCATCTATAACTAAAAAAAGAATTCTTAAAAAAAATTGAAAAACGAGATCTTACTTGGTAAGACTCGATGAGTGAAGGGGGATAGGAAGGACAGCAGAATAAAATAGATATTATTATTGCTGTATGTATATAGGTGACTGTACGACCAATGTGATTCTGCAACCTGTACAATCAGAAAAATGAAAAATTATATCCCATTTGATTCAAATGTATGAATTGTCAAGATCATTGTACTGTCATGTGTAACCAATTAAAAAAAAAAAAGACATGATGAATTAGTGCCTATGACAGAAAAATAACCAAAATACTTATGAAGACTTGGGTTTTGAAAGACTTAATTTACTATTAAGTTTTCTAGCTGAGTGACGCTCTAGTTGCTCCTGTAGATTATTTAGAGGGACAGCAGCCATGATCCTAAATGGTGAGGGGGAAAAAATGTCAGTGAAGTTAGGAATTTTACATTAATCATGATATTTATCAAGAGGAATGCCTTGATTCAAAAAGGCATTGTTCCACCTATACCCAGAGTAATGACTTTTTTTTTTTTGGTCAACAATGTTTTGATATTTACATTTGGTGACACTTGAAATATATAATCTTTAATCAACTTGAAAAAAAATGACCTATTTTCCCCTCTTTTCCTCCATACACACTAAAATAAGCACACTAGATATCAAAACACCACCACCAATGAGTTTACCAGCAAGATACTTGCTTTATAATCATCTGGTTTCAACCTGAAAAAATACTCCTACAAGCACATTTCCATTCTTGTGTAACAAACTGTAGTGGTACTGAGCTATTATTTCCCAAGATAATGTACAGCTCAAGGCACCTAGCTGGGTGTTCTGGTGCATACCTATATCCCTCTGAGGCAGGAGGATCACAAGGTCGAGGCCAACCTCAGCAACTTAGCAAGGCCCTAAGCAACTCAGTGAGACCCTGTCTCAAAATAAAAAATTAGGGGCTGGGGATGTGGCTCAAGTGGTATCGTGCTTGCCTGGCATGCGTGCGGCCCGGGTTCGATTCTCAGCACCATGTACAAACAAAGATGTTGTGTTCGCCAATAACTAAAAAATAAATATTAAAAAAAATTCTCTCTCTCTCTCTCTCTCTCTCTCTCTCTCTCCTCTCTCACTCTCTCGTAAAAAAAAAAATTAAAAAGGCTAGAGATGTGGCTCTGTGGTAAAGCACCCAGGGTTTAAACCCCAGATGAAAGAAAGAGAGGAAGGAAGGAAGGGTTGTAATCTATGCATAGGAAGACATTTTAATTTTAACTGATAGTTATAACCCTTTTTCCCACTCTTATTTTTCTCTTCTTTCTTTCCCTCCCTCACTTCTTTCCTTCCCCAGGGCCTAGGCAAGTACTCTAAAATTGAGTTAAACCCTCGCTCTTCCCACTCTATCTTTACCAGAGATCTACTTTTATTTTTATGCCATATATCTTAGGAAAAAGAATTAAACAATACTAGATGACATTAATGGGAATATGAAGTTTTACAAAAATTTCATTTTACTCATTAATTATTAAAATAACCAATGTTTACGAAGAAATGATAAATGTTCAAGGTGATGGACATGCTAATTATAATTACTCTGTTTGATCATTGTACACTGTATATATTTATCCAAATATCACTGTACCCTTTAAATGTATACATTAGTATCAACTTCCAAAAATAAATAACAATGTTTATTAACTGTTTTAATTTCCATGGTAGTGAGAAGAAAAATTTAGAAACTGAATACTCACTTGAGAAATCTCACATATTTAGTTGGATGAGGATGACTATGGTATAGATTTCCTCCTAACTTCTCCAGAGGAAAGAATTATTTCTTCTACTGTTTCTTCAAGATGTTTTAGGTAATATAGCTAATTATTTAATAATCACTGAATAATTCAGCTTGGTATGTGAATTATATCTCAATGAAGTTATTACTAAAAATTTTAAAAAGTAGACAGGAGAGTATTATGAATTCCTACATACCTATCACCCAGATGCATCAATTATCAAATACATTCAATATTGTTTTTCTAGGGGGTGGGGGTTACCAGGGATTGAACTCAGAGGCACTGGACCACTGAGTCACATATCTAGTCCTATTTTGTATTTTATTTAGATACACGGTGTCACTGAGTTGCTTATTAGTTCCTCGCTTTTGCTGCTGGCTTTGAACTCATGATCCTCCTGCCTCAGCCTCCCAAGATGCTGGAATTACAGACATGTGCCAACCGAACCCTACATGCATACCCCAAGGTCCTCACTCCACCATTCTAGAAGCCCACCTATGAAAAGGGTGACGTTTGTTGGCCATTTGTATATCCTCTTTTGAAAAATGTATGTTTAGGTGATTTGCCCATTTTAAAAAGGGAATATTTGTCCTTCTTTGCTGTGGAGCTCCTTATATATCCTGAAAATTAATCCCTTGTTAGACAGATAGTTTGCAAATATTTTCTCCCATTCTATATGTTGTATCTTTACTCTGTTGATTATTTCCTTTGTTGCACAGAAACTTTTTAGTTTGATGTAATCTCACCGGTCAAATTTTGCTTTTGTTGACTGTGCTTTTGGGGGTCATATCCAAAAAATCTTTGTCCACACCAATGTTCTGAAATGTTTTCCCTATATTTTCTTCTAATAGTTTTAAAGTTTCAGGTCTTAAATATAAGTCTTTGATCCAATTTGAGTTAATTTTCATACACGATAAGGAATAGGGATTTAATTTCTTTCTTCTGTAAGTGGCTATTCAGTTTCCCCAGTACCATTTATGTTTTTTCCAGCAGCATTGCAGAGACTCTTTTTTCCAATATATATGCTTGCTACCTTTGTCAAAAATGAGTTGGCTGATCAGTAAGTATGTGAATTTCTAGGTTCTTTTTTTTTAATATTTATTTTTTATTTGTAGTTGCTGTGGGTATTTAAGGTCTTTTGTGATTCCATATGAATTTTGTGACTCCCCACTCTTTTTCCCTAGCTCTGTGAAGAATGCCCTTGGTATTTTACTAGGTATTACACTGAATCTGTTCATCACTTTGAACAGTATGGACATTTTAACAATATTAAGTATATAATATGAACATGGGATGTTTTTCCAGTTTTTGGTGTTCTCAAAATTTCTTTCTAAAGTGTTCTGTAATTTTCATTATAGAGATCATTAACGTCCATGATAAAATTTACTCCTGTGCATATGTGTGAGCACTTATGAATGGGACTGCTTTCTTTATTTCTTTATCAGCAATTTTGTTATTGGTATATATTAAAAAAAAACTACTATTTAAATCCTGTGACTTTAGTGAATTCATTCATGAGGTCTAACACTTTTTTGAACACCCCCGTGTCCCAAGAGGTAGTGACTTGCTATGTTTCCAGGCTGGACTTTAATTCCTAGGCTCAAGTAATCCTCCCAACTGAAACTTCTGAGTAACTGTGATTATAGGTGCACAAAACTGTGCCCAACTCCCCTCTCCATCTTAAAAACACTGATCTTTTATTGAAGCGTGTTCTCTCTAGAGTCCTGTCCAATGTGAAAGTCTTTCCCAGACTACAGCCCTCTCAGAGTTTCAACATCAGCCAAGCACTGCTGACAAACAGGCAGAGATACAAATAAATACATTCAGCCTCAAGACACTAAGCAGAACAAAATGGTCCATGGCATCATTACTTACTGTTTTCTACATTCCTTCTATATCTTAATTATTTTCAGATCAAAGTCAGCCATGGTATTATAATAGTAGAGATTTTCTACATTATATCATAGCATGATTTTATATGTCTATTTACTCATCCCAGTAATATAACAGTTTATTAATTATCTCATTACTATACCTTAATCCTAGGAGTACCTTTCCCAAGTTTTATAATGCACTACTTTTTGGCCATTACTCCAGTCAAAGTCCTAATCAAAGTCATGGTAGTGAAAAATAGCATTTCCCTACTGAAACCTTCAGTGAGAATGCTTTCATGAAGTTGGTTGAGTATGTTGTATCTTCACTCTGTTGATTATTTCCTTTGTTGTACAGAAACTTTTTAGTTTGATGTAATCTCACTGGTCAAATTTTGCAATAGGGTATGTCCAGGTTACATATTTTATGAAAATATAAATAAAATTATTTGAAACACATAAAAGCTTTTTTACCTCAAACATAAAAATCAATGATAAAATTAAGGGAGAAAAATTAACTGAAAACAAATAAATCTGAATTAAACTCAACACAAGAATCATAAGTACAACTTGGAAAATGATTAAAATTTTCCTTTACATATAGAAAAGAAGTTATGCCATTGTAATAGAATATAAATAAGCAAAAAACTGATTAAACAATACAAACCCTATAATGAGTAAAACAAACCAAGCTAAAAAATATATCCATACAAAAAAATAAATAAATAAATCAGTAAAAGATGGGATGAAAGAAAGATCATCCAGAGCTTGAATTTAAATACATACACAACACACACAAACACACACACACACACACACACACACACACAGCAAAAAGACTCCTTGGAGTAGTAAAAGAAACCAATGGCAAAGAATAAATGATTAAAGGAGTTCTGTTCGAACAATGTCTTGAATTAATAAAAAGAACTTAGGCCAGAAGTTTAGAGGACCTACATTTAACAACTACATTAAGATAATAAGAGATAGTTTTATGACATTTAACTAAAAGGAAAAAAAATTAAATCCTCAAGAAGTTATAAGCAGGGGCTGGGGATGTGGCTCAAGCGGTAGCGTGCTCGCCTGGCATGCGTGCGGCCCGGGTTCGATCCTCAGCACCACATATAAACAAAGATGTTGTGTCCGCCGAGAACTAAAAATAAATAAACATTAAAAAAATTCTCTCTCTCTCTCTCTCTCTCTCTCTCTCTCTCTCTCATCTCTCTCTTTAAAAAAAAGTTATAAGCAGGAAAAAAATCAGAATAAAAGTAACAAACAGAATTACTTCTACTTCTGAGCAATACAGAGAACATTTATAGGATTGTTATGGTTTGTATCTGGAATGTCCTCCCAATCAAAAGTTCATGTTTTGAAAGCATGATCCCTGATGCAACAAGGTTCAGAGGTTGGGTTTTTAGGCAATCATTAGGGCTCTGGCCTTATTAGTGAACCAATTCAAATTGCTGGATTAATCCACTAGCATGCCTTGGACAACCCCTGTCCCAAGCCCTTTCCTCCCGTTGTCCCCATCTCTCTCTTGCTTTCTCTCCCTCCCTTCATTCCCTCACTCCCTTCTCTGCTTCCTGGCTGCCACAAGCTGATCAGCTTTTCTAGGTTCCACTGGTCACACCTTTCTGCCACGAAGTTCAACTTAGTGGGCTGACCAACCACAGACTAAACTTCTTGAACCATGAACCAAAATAAATTTTTACTCATTTAAGTTGTTCTTGTCAGGCATTTTGGTCACAGTGACACACAGAAGTCTAACACAAAGATAATCAGAAAGTGCAGTGTGGTGGCATACCCCTGCAATCCCAGTAAGGAGGCTGAGGCAGAAAGATCACAAGTTTGAGGCCAGCCTCAGCAATTTATCAAGATCCATCTCAAAATAAAAAAGTGCTGGGGATGTAACTCAGAAGTAAAGCACCCCTGGGTTCAATCGCTATTATCAAAAACCAAAACCAAAACAACAACAAAAGACTACCAGGAAAAAAGGCCCAGGCAACTTTCAAGAGAAATATCTTTATGGAATTTAAAGGTGATAAAAAAGACTTTAGTCATTAGTTATAGTAGGTTTCAAATGTTATCTTTAAAACTGGCTATTAAGAATTGTTCAGGGCTGGGGTTGTGGCTCAGCAGTAGAGCGCTTGCCTAGCACGTGTGAGGCCCTGGGTTCGATCCTCAGCACTACCTAAAAATAAAAATAAAATAAAGGTATTATGTCCAACTACAGCTAAAAAAATAAATATATAAAAAAGAATTGTTCAAATAGTAACAGTGCCCTAAAATTTTAAAAAGTCATATGATCTGAATTAACTGGATCTATTAAACACATTGTAATAATTATTAATGGGAAAAGGACTATTGCTAGGAAGTACAAAATTATAACAACAAAAGTAAAATATAAAACAATCTTTAAAAAATAGTGGTGGTAGGGGCTGGGGATGTGGTTCAAGTGGTATCACGCTCGCCTGGATTCGATCCTCAGCACCACAGACAAAGAAAGATGTTGTGTCCGCCAAAAACTAAAAAATAAATATTAAAAAAATTCTCTCTCTCTAAAAAAGATAAATAAAAAAATAAAATAAAATAAAAAATAGTGGTGGGCCAGGTGCAGGGGTGCATGCCTGTAATCCCAGCAACCCAGGAGACTGAGACAGGAGGAGTTCAAAGCCAGCCTCAGCAACAGCAGGCAACTCAGTTAGACCCTGTCTCTAAATAAGATATAAAATAGTGCTGGAGATGTGGCTTAATGGTTGAGTACTCCTAAATTTAATCCCCTGCAACAACAACAACAACAACAACAACAAAAATACAGGTGGGCCAAGCATGGTGGCACATGCCTATAATCCCAACAGCTGGAAGGCTGTCGCAGGAGGATTGCAAGTTCAAAGCCAGACTCGCCAACTCAGCAAGACCCTGTCTCAAAACAAACAAACAACCCCCTCCCCAAAAAAGGGCTGGGGATATGGCTCAGTAGTTAAGTGTCCCCTGTGTTCAATCCCCTGAAACAATAAACAAACTAACAAACTTGAATGAATGGAGACTATGTATGACATATTGTTGTCAAAATTTATCTCATTATTTCCCACAAGAAAAGAAAATGTATTAATTATTGGATATCATATGGTCTCCAAGCCCATTTTCCAAGGATCTTTCAGAGGGTTTTTTTTCCACATAGGTTTAATTCATATTCTTTTTTCTCCCTGTTCCCCAGCACCTAGCCGCCAGTGCTGGGGATTGAATCTGAAGTGCTCTAACCACTGCACTACACCCCCAGCCCTTTTTATTTATTATATTGAGACAGATTCTCACAAAGTTGCTTAGGTTGGCCTTGCAACTTGTGGTCTTCCTGCCTCGGCCTTTTCCTCTCCTGGCAAAGGAGAGGAAAGCAATGAATGAATTATATAAGTTACAGATCTTAGAGCAAAGAATAACAATTCAAAATTTGAGAGAAATGTGGGCTGGTGTTGTGGCTCAGCCCACATTTTGATCCTAAGCACCACATAAAAATAAATAGATAAAATAAAGGTATTGTGTCCATCTACAACTAAAAATATATTTTAAAAAATTTTGAGAGAAATTGCAGAAAAGATGAAGAAGATAATAAAATGGCAAATAGTAAAATAAAATATAAAGGATGAAAGAAACATAAAGAAATGAAATATAAGAAAAACAGAACCATAAATACCACAGTATATTAATGATTTTAAAATCTAAATTAAATAGATTTTTTTAAATCAATATTGACAAAAACAAAATGAACTGTCAAAACAGAAGAATTTAAAAAATAGTTTTTAAAAAAGTATCAAAATTCATTCTATAAAATAAACATGATCGTGACCTTAAAGCTTCATTAAAACAAAATAAAAAACATGAATTCTTGCTTGCCAACCTCAAAGAAACCTGCAGCTCTGCCTGGCAAACTATGTTTCTCTGATCCACTTATTTTCTCTCTTTCTATAACCACTTTCTCAAAATTTCCTATTCCTCACTCTTAGCAGATGACTTCCCTTCTATGACACAGAGGAAGCAGAAACCAACACATTGAACTCCTTCATCTTCCAGCTGCCAAACATGCAAGACCACCTTATGTGGACCCAGCCTTGACCCTCTTCGACCACCTCAAGTTCTCTACCGAAATTTTAGGACCCATACAGATCTCCCATCTTTTCAAAAAATGTAATCTATTACTTACATTTAATACTCTTAGTCTGTATAATTAGTCCTCTTTCTCAACTAGTTTTCCTTTTAGATTGTATATATATGACAGATTCTTTAGGGGAAATAAGAAAACACAATACCTACAAGACTCCTTACTACACTTACTGATCTCTCTTTACTTGCACAGCTGAACTTCTTGAGAGGCTTTCACTCTCCATTTCTCTAAGCCCAATGACTCTTCTATTATAAATCTGGCTTTAACCTGATCACAATTCTAACACCCTGAATAGGGTCAATATGATTTCCATTTTAATTAATTCAACATACTCTTTCAATTCCTATATGTCCTAACCTCCTGGCACACAAAGCAACTGACTACATCACCCTTCTTGAAACATATGCCTTCTTTTTTTTTTTTTTTTAAGAGAGAGAATTTTTTAACATTTATTTTTTAGTTTTTGGCGGACACAACATCTTTGTATGTGGTGCTGAGGATCGAACCCAGGCCGCACGCATGCCAGGCGAGCACACTACCACTTGAGCCACATCCCCAGCCCAGAAACACATGCCTTCTTTCAAATGCTCTTCACAGTTCATTTCTACTCCTCCTTCCTTGTCAATTTAGGCAGTAGCGTAATGGTGGTTATGAGCATGAGCTCTGAGGCAGATTATGTGGGTTTGTATTCTGGATCTATCACTCATTACTAAGTGTCCTTGAACATATAATTATTCCTCATCTCTAAAATGCCTACCCACCTTATATAACTATTATACAAATTAAATAAATTAAATTAATATTTGTGAAGTGCTAAGATTAGTGTTTGGAAGATAGTAAGCAATATTAAGAGTTTGATAAAGAAAAGTTCCCCTATAATACACTTACAATAATGGTTTTCAATTGTACTAGCTAGTGTAATTGCATTTTGACATTTATTGAATGAGAATTAAAAAACAATGTTAAAAATATATAAAATATATCAAGGTTTTTTATAACTGTGGTCAATTATGGCTTATCCAAGAGATGAAAAGCTGATACATTAAGTGAAATCACTAATAATGTATCAATTCAATAGTTTAATGAACAAAATTCAATACAATCAAGTCAACTGATTTAAAAATATAATGTCCCTGCAGTAAAAGGCACTTAAGTGTGTGGCTCAATAGTTTCACTTACATATACAACTGAATAAATAACAGTTAAATCAAAGCAAAGAATGTTCCAGCACCAAAGCAGGCTTCCAGGTGCTCTTTCCTAGTTAGAGTTGCTTTACTCTTCTTAAAATTCTTGCACATATATGGAATCATACAGTATCTATCACCAATGCATTTTTGAAAGGATATCAGATAAAAATCAAACCATTTTAAGCAAACACATCAAAACACAGAATTAGAAGTATTTAAAATCAAGAACCAATATAATATCTTATATTTTATAATGGGAGTGAATTCATTAAAATCAGGGGCAAGACTGGGAACAAGACTATTCTTTCATTTTCACTATCAAATTGAGCATTCTTGCCAATGCAAAAATGTTCAAAAAAGAAAATACTAGGAAAGACAAGATTATCATTACATGTGGACAACTTGATTATATACCAACAAAATCCAAAGAAAATCAGTCATAACAATGGCTAATTAAAACTTCAGGAAAGTGAAATAAAAGATAAATATAAATTCTCAAAAGCTAAATGCATTCTCATGAAGTAATAATAACTAACTAGAAAATGCAATTTTTTAAAGGCATTCAACTAGCAATAGCAAAGAAAAATATTAAACAAGTAGTAATTAACCTAACAACAGACATTCATAATTGAATGAAAGTGACCAAATATTACTGAGAGAAATAAAGATGTGAACCGAGAAATATTTCATGTTCTTAAATGAAAGGTCTTCATCATGTACAACTACAAGACTAGGATCCTAATTAGAATAAGATATACTCCATGTTTGTATAAATATGTCAAAATATACTCCACTGTCATGTATGTCTAAAAAGAACAATATTACAAAAAGAAAAAGAAAGAAAGGTCTAAATATCATAAAGATAACATTTCTTCAAGAATTAATTTCTGGAACAACAAAATCCCAATTAAAATGCCATAAGAATTTTCATAAAACTCAACAAAAATTTTTTGACTTTTATCTGATATCCTTTTCTTTGACAAAAACAAGAGACAAAAATTCTAAAAAACCCTGGAATGAGAACTAATTTATATATATATATACATATATATATATATATATGTATATATATATATACATATATATATACACACACACACACACGTATTTTTTTTAAAAAAAAGTTATATATCTTTAAAAAAAGAAAAAAAAACCTTGTCCCCAAAATATAATGTATAATGAAAGAAGAAAATAGGAAAAGGAATCAGTATTTAACGAATGTCTTTAGGATAGTAAGTAAGCAATATACCCTAGATCAGAAATGTGCAAACTATGACTCACAGATTAAATATGAACTGCTACCTATTTTTGTAGTTTTGCATTTATTCACATACTGCCAATGGTTGCTTCTGCATAACAAGTGAGTAGTTAAAATAGAGACTATCTGGTATACAAAGCCTAAAATATTTATATTCTGATCCTTTATAGAAAAGGCTTTTTGACCATTGCCTTAGACTATTGCTAGAAAAAAAAAGAAATTCCTAAATGCATCAAATCTTTGACAATTTAAATAAAAAATGCTCAGGACAAAATCTCAATGAAATTGAGAACCCAGGAAAGTAAGCTAAGCTAGAAGTTGCTTCTGTTCTGAGGATATCTGTCTAATCCTGAGAACCTGAACATCAGTTTTGATAGCCTTGGTGGAAAAGGATGTACAGAAATCGAAGTTAGAGTCTTCCTATTGTGAGAAGTCTTCCTATATAAACCAGCATGCCAAAGAACTATGTCTTTGGGGCCAAAATCAAATCCCACTTCCATTCCCAAGAATTTAGAAGAAAAAGTAAAGTTACTGTCAGGTGCAGTGGCATACACCTATAATCCCAGCTATCTAGGAGGCTGAGATAGGAGGATTAAGTTCCTGGCCAGCCTGAGAGGGAGGAAGGGAGGGAGGAAGGGAGGGAGGGAGGGAGGGAGGAAGGAAGGAAGGAAGGAAGGAAGGAAGGAAGGAAGGAAGGAAAGAAGGAAAGAAGGAAGACAAAATAAAAAAGTTATTTGTTCCTGAAGGACTAACTACAGAAGATGCTGAAATTATAAACTCCCAAAACTTTTCAAACCAATTTTTATCACCTGCACAATTAAAAAAAGAAAGCAAGCAATGAATTTGAATTAAAATGAGTTTAACCTCAAGGCACTTGGCAAGTGCAAAACTGTCTCTGGAGGAATATACCTTTATCCTATGCCTTAATTAATTATCACAAAAAAATTTTCAAGGACAGTGCATAGCCAAGCATGCATGGAAACAAGGTACCAAGAATGAGAAAGAACTAGTAAACATAGAGAAATACTTTGAGGTGTAAGAATATAAAGCAACTGTATACATTATGTGAGAAATAAAAGGCAAAGGCCAGATGCAGTAGTGCATGCCTGTAATCCCAGCAACTCTGGAGGCTAAGGCAGGAGGACTGGAAGTTAAGGCTAGCCTCAGGAACCTAGTGTCAAAAAAAGAGCCTGTGTCAAAAAAAGGGTGGGGTAGTGAATAGGGGTGTACCTTAATGGTTCAATCCTCCGTACTGTGAGAAAGAGAGAGCAGGGTGGGGAAGAGGAAGAAAGGAAGGAAAGCCAAGCTAGGAAGAATATGCAAGATAGAAAAATAGGAAAAATTGGGGCTGGGGATGTGGCTCAAATGGTAACGTGCTCGCCTGGCATGCGCAGGGTGCTGGTTCAATCCTCAGCACCACATAAAATAAAATAAAGATGTTGTGTTCAGGGATAGGAAGGATAGCAGAGTAAAATAGACACTACTACTGCAGTATGTATATACGTGACTGTACGACCAATGTGATTCAGCAACCTGTATACTCAGAAAAAGGAGTAATTATACCCCATTTTATTTCAAATGTATGATATATCAAGATCATTGTACTGTCATGTGTAACTAATTAAAACAAATTTTTAAAAATGTATTAAAAAAAGATGTTGTTTCCACCAAAAACTAAAAAAATATTTTAAAATTCAAAAAAAAATTACCTTGCCAAAAGAATTTCTAAGCTAAAAAACAACCAAAATTAATAGATAGAGTAACCAGATTACACAAAGCTAAAAAGACAGTAAGCTAGCAGAAAAGTCACATGAAAGCATTCAGGATCCTCTTTTTGTTAGTTTTGTATTGCTGTGACCAATACTCAACTAGAACAATTTAGATCTGGACATGGTGATGCACTCCTGTAATCCCAGCAGCAAAGTCTGAGGCAGGAGAATTGCAAGTTCAAAGCCAGCCTTAGCAACTTAGCAAGATCCTGTCTCAAAATAAAAATAAAAAGGGAAGGGGATGTGGCTCAGGGGTTGAGTGCTCTTGCGTTCAATTCCTGGTGTCAAAAAAAAAAAAAAAAAAAAGAGAGAGGAGGAAAAGTTTATTTTGGCTTTCAGGGGTTAAGTCATGTCCAGCCAACTCCATAGCTCTGGGCCCAAGATGAGTCAGAACATCATGGCAGAAGGGTACGATGGAGGGAAGTTGTTCAGTTCATGACAGCCGGGAAGCAAAGACAGTGAGTGAACATTCCCCTGACCAGGGACAAAAACCCCAAAGGCATGCCCCCAATGATCTACTTCCTCTAGCCACATACTATCTGCCTACAGTTCCCACCCAGTTAATCTATTCAAGTGGATTAATCCATTTATTTACAGCTCTCATAATCTACTAATTTCATCTCTGAACATTCTTCTTACATTGTATCATAAATGAGCTTTTGCAGGACACCTTGTATCCAAACCACAACACTCTTCGTGGATTTCTCACATTTCTACATTGTAGTCCAAGACTTCTGAGCAAAGGACATGTTTAGTGGCAAATGACTTTGAAAACTGAAGATAACAGTAATCCCTCCAGAGAGATCTGGGGCCATGCATTCCCAAAGACATCCTGAGTAGTAATGACAAAGCTCTCTCATGTCTCCCAGGTGATATTTCCTTACATTTCAGAGAGGAAATATCAAAGTACCTTCCCCTTCAGAATCAGGAGAGATCTGTCTCCATTCCAGAGTAATGTGTAGTCTCTCTGAAGGGGAGGGCATGCAGATGGACCAGCAACTCGATAGAAGTTCAGAGTCTCTCCTGTTCTGCATTGAACCGGATCTGCACTATTCTTCAGTCTTCATCACAAAACCTTGTAGGAACTGGGGCAAGGGAAAGTGATGTGTGATACTGCATTTTTATCTATATCTGACCAGGAGTCTTGTGTCTTGTCAGTGTGTGTGTGTGTGTGTGTGTGTGTGTGTGTGCGTGTGTGTGTGTGTGTAAAAAATTGTAGCAGGCTAAATTGCTATCTTACAAGTAGAATACAATTCAGACCTTTTATAGTCTCTGATTTAATTAAGACATATGCAGAGACACAAAGACAACAGAAAATATGAGAAGAGGCTTGGTAGAGTAAGAAAGTCTAACATAAATCTAGCAAAAGTTCCACAGAAAAAACAGGGCAGAATTAATATTGGAGAATATGTCTGGGACTTTTTCAGAACTAATTAAATATATAAGTCCTCAGATTCAAGAAAGCTCAGAAATTCCAAGCAGGAGACATAAATTTCATGTGTGACATTTGGGCAAAATATTGATTTCTCACCTGGGGCAATAGTTCAGTGGTAGAGCATGTTCTTAGCATGTGTAAGGCCCTGTGTTGAATCCCCAGCATGCTCCTTAAATTTACTTTAAAAATTAAGGCAGGCTTGATGGCGCATACCTGTAATCCCAGTGACTGACTCGAGACTAGGGCAGAAGGATCAAAAGTTCAAGACCAGCTTTAGCAACTTAGCAAGGTCCTAAGCAACTTAGTGAGGTCTCGCCTCAAAATAAAAAGGCGGGGATGTGACTCAGGGGTTAAGCCCCTGGGTTCAATTCTTGGGACAAAAGTAAACAAATAAATAAAAATAAGGATATTGCCAGACATGGTAGCATACACCTGAAATCCCAGCAGCGGAAGGCGAGGCAAGAGGATCACAAGTTCAAAGCCAGCCTCAACAACTTAGTGAGGACCTAAGAAACTTAGTAAAACCTTGTCTCAAAAAAAAAAATGCTGGGGATATGGATAGGTAGTTGAGGGGCCCTGGGTTCAATCCTTGGTACAAGAAAAAAAAGAAGAGCCAGGTATAGGATTCATATCTGTAATCCTAGCTGCCGGGGAGGCTGAGGCAGGAGGATTGAAAGTTCAAAGGCAGCCTCAGCAATTTTGCTAGGCCCTAAGCAACCCAGTGAGACCCTGTCTCTAATAAAATATAAAAATAGAGATAGGGATGTGGCTCAGTTCCAGCCCTGGGTTCAATCCCTGGTAGTCCCCTCAAAAAATACTGAATTGTACACTTTTTCTTCATGGTGCTGAGTGTCAAACCCAGGGTCTCCTTCATGCTAGGCAAATGCTCTATCACTGAGTTACATCCCCAGCCCTGCTAAATGGTACTTGATTAAACCCAGGAGTGTTTTACCACTGAGCAACATTCCCCAGCCCTTTTTATTTTTATTATTAGTGACAGGGTCTCACTAAGTTACTTAGGGTCTTGCTAAATTGTTGAGGCTGGCATTGAACTTGTGATCCTCCTATCTTAGCCTCCTGAGTCACTGGGATTACAGGCATGCACCAGTGTAACTGGCTGAACTGTATACTTTTAAAAGGTGAATAAACAATCTCAATGAAGCTTTTGTTTTTTAAAAAACTAACTACAGGGTCTGGGTTGTGGCTCAGCGGTGGAGTACTTGCCTAGCACGTGCGAGGCCCTGGGTTGGATCCTCAGCACAATATAAAAATAAATAAAGGTATTATGTCCAACTACAACTTAAAAAAAAAAAAACTAACTACAACAAAATCAACAGACAGTGTTAGTGAAGATGTGGAGAAATCAAAACTCTCTTACACCTTGCTGGTGTGAATGTAAAATGGTTCAGCCAGTTTGGTGAAGTTGTGTAGTACTCTAGGAGGCTACATATAGGATTACCATATGACAGAGCAATTTTACTCCTAAGTATATACCTAAAGAATGGAAAACAAGCTGGGCACGGTTGTGCATACCTGTAAGCCCAGTGGCTCAGGAGGCTGAAGCAGGAGGATTGCAAGTTCAAAGCCAGCCTCAGGGGCTGGGGATGTGGTTCAAGCGGTAGCGCGCTCGCCTGGCATGCGTGCGGCCCGGGTTCGATCCTCAGCACCACATACAAACAAAGATGTTGTGTCCGCCAAAAACTAAAAAATAAATATTAAAAATTCTCTCTGTCTCTCTCTCCTCTCTGTTTAAAAAAAAAAAAGCCAGCCTCAGCAAAAGCAAGGTACTAAGCAATTCAGTGAGATCCTGTCTCTAAAATACAAAATAGGGCTGGTGATGTGGCTCAGTGGTCGAATGCCTCTAAATTCAATCCCTGGTACCCGGCACACGACCAAAAAAAAAAAGGGGGGGGGACAAGCTGTAACAGTTAATTTATTTTTTTTTTAAGAGAGAGAGTTTTTATTTATTTATTTATTTATTTAGAATTTTTTAATATTTATTTTTTAGTTCTCGGCAGACACAACATCTTTCTTTGTATGTGGTGCTGAGGATCGAACCCGGGCCGCACGCATGCCAGGCAAGCACGCTACCGCTTGAGCCACATCCCCAGCCCAAGAGAGAGAGAGAGTTTTTAATATTTATTTTTTATTTTTTCGGCGGACACAACATCTTTGTTTGTATGTGGTGCTGAGGATTGAACCCGGGCCGCACGCATGCCAGGCCAGCACGCTACCGCTTGAGCCACATCCCCAGCCCTGTAACAGTTAATCTTGATTGTCAATTTGATTAGATTGAGAAATATACTTAGAAAATTAATAAAACACCACGTTGGGTGTTTTCAAGGGTGCTTCCAGAGATGACTAACATGTGAGACAGCAAATGGAAGAAAAAAGACACACCCTGAATGTGAGCAGCTCTGTCCAATAAGCTGGGGACCTGGATGGAACAAAAATGAAAGGAGGACGTTTGCCAGCAGTACAAACTTAATTCTTCTTGCATAGGTGCATCTTTCATGACTGTCATTATCCATGAACCCATCAGACTTCAACTTTTTCAGCCCTTCAACATGGACTCAAACCAGAAACTTTCCAGGGAGCTTCTAGGCTTTCAGTCTGGGACTGGTACTGTATCATTAATCTCTCTGGTTTTGAGGCTTCCAGCTTCTTAGACTGAGCAACTACTGGTTTCTCCTGCTCTCCAGTGTTATAGGCACCATTGTAGGACTATCCAGCCTCTGATCATGTGATATATATTCCCTTTTAATATATAATTGGTTCTATTTGCCTAAAGAACCTTGACTAATATAGTTTTATTTTCTGTTCATGGTTTCGGAGGTTTAGTCCATTTGGGCCTGTTGCTATGGGCTTATGATTAAGCAGGACATTATGGCCAGAACGGTGTAGCAGCACAAAGCTGGTTACTTCATAGCAGCCAGGAAGCAAGGAGAGAGACAAGCTATAACCTTCCAGGGCACAAGCAGTGAGCTACTTCCTCCAACTAGGTCCCACCTCCTACAGTTTCTACCACCTCAATAGTGCATTTGATTATGAACCCATAAACATATCAATCCATAAATGAGATCAGAGTCCTCATGATTCAATCAGTTCCCTAATCCCTACCTCTGAAGATTATTGCATTGTGGCCCAAGTCTTCAACACATGAGCCTTTGAGGGACATTCCAGATCTAAACCATAAGTATTCAAACAAATACACAAACGTTCCCAGGAACACTATGCATAATAACCCAAAAGTGAAAACAAGGCAAATAGCCCTCAACTGATGTGAATAAATTAAATGTGTATGTGTACATAATTGTCATTTGATCATATGAAGGAATATAGTACTAATAAATAAAAAATGATAATTAACCTTGAAAACATTATGCTAAGTGAAAGAAGACAGTCTCAAAGAACCATGTATTGATTCCAATTCCATTTATGTGGAATGAACAAGAATAGGAAAATCTGCAGAGACAGAAAAAAGAGTAAGATTGCATAGGGTTCAGAAGGATGAGAGGATTTGGGGAAGATGCAAAGGGTGTGGGGTTTCTCTTTGGGCTAAAGACACTTAACTGTACACATAAAATGGGTGAATTTTATGATATGTGAAATACGTCTCCATAAAGCTATTATTTTAGAAGTAACGAGAAATAATGACATTTTTGAGATTCTCATAAACCTGTACCTTGGGCTGGGAAAACAGCTCAGTGGTAGAGCACTTGCCCAGCATTAATGAAGCCCTGGGTTCATTCTCAGTATTGAAACAACAGCTTGCCACTGAGAGACCAGGCCATTTTATATAAAGAATTTGGACATCCTTGGATTTTGGAATCTAAGGAGTATCCAACTACAATCCCAAATTGGTACCAAGGGAAAGCTGTATTTTGATGCTCAAAACATCCTATTTGGCCATTGGAAATACAGTTCCTTCAAGATGCCCCCCACCTTTTGTACTAATTAGTTATACATGAAAGTAGAATGCATTTTGACACATCATACATAAATGAGGTATAACTTCTCATTCTTCTGGTTGCCCAAGCCCGTTTTTATTGTGGTAAATATAACATAACACATGATTTCTCATCATTATCATTTTTAAAGGTCCAAGTCTGAAGTGTTACATATAGTCATATTTACGCCAGAAGTTTTTCATTCTTGACACTGAAACGATATCCATTAAACAAGTAGTTCTCATTACCACCTCCTTTCAGTCCCTAGCAACTATCATTCTATTTTCAATTTCTGAGTTAGACTTTCTAGACACCTCTTATAAGTGGAATCATACAGTATTTATCTTGTTGTAACTGACTTATTTTACTTAGCACAGTATCTTCAAGGTTCATCCATATTGTAGCAAGTGTAAGAATTTCCCTCCTTTTAAGCCGGGCATGGTGGCTGACGCCTGTAATTCCAGTGGCTCAGGAGGCTGAGACAGGAAGATCCCAAGTTCAAAGCCAGCCTCAGCAATTTAGCAAGGCCCTAAGCAACTAACTTAGTGAAACCCTGTCTCAAAATAAAAAGTAAAACTCCAGCTAGGGGCTGGAGTTGTGGCTCAGTGGTAGAGTACTCATCTAGAATGTGTGAGGCACTGGGTTCAATCCTCAGCACTACATAAAAATAAATAAATAAAATAAAGGTATTGTGTCCATCCACAAAAAAGGTGGTGGGACTAGGATGTAGCTCAATAGTGAAGCACCCCCAGGTCAATCCCTGGTACAAAAAAAAGAATTTCCCTCCTTTAAAGATCAGTAACATTCAATTGAATACTAATATTACATCTTATTTATCTTTTCATCTATCAAAGGATGTCTGGGTTGCTTCTACCTTTGGCTACTGTGAATAATAATGCTATAAACGTGGGTATAGTGGTTTTTTTTTTTTTTAGATCTGGCTTTCAGTTCTTTTCAATTCTTTCAATAGCAAACAAGGCTTCCAACTTTTCCACATACTTAGCAATACTTATTATTTTCTGGTTGCTTTTTGGTTTTTTTTTTGTTTGTTTGTGATACTGTGGATTGAACTCAGGAACTTGTGCATGCTAGTATATACCACTGAGCCACATCCCTGGTGAAATAAGGTCTTAATATTTTGCTCAGGCTGGCTTTGAACTTCCAATGCTCCTGCCTCAGGCTTGCACATACTGGGATTATAAGTGTGCACTATTGCACCTGACTTTGTTTTTAATGGCTGTGAGGTTGTATCTCCTGATTGATTTGCAATTCACTAATGATCAGTAAAAATGGGCATCTTTTTGTATGCTTATTGACCATAGCATATATTCTCTAAAAAAATGACTGTTTAAGATCTTTACCCACTTTTTAAGGCAATTATTTTTTTTTATTTGTTGAGCTATAGTTGTTTATATATTCTATATATTAGTCCCTTATCATATATGATTAGTTGGAAGAATCTGAGGAGGATTAGGTTAAATATTCTTTATTTTTGGCAGGGGTGAGGGTGGGTAGGTGGATTACAGGGGAGCTTAACCACTGAGCCACATTTCCAGCCATTTTGTAAAAAATATATTTTGAGACAGGGTCCCACTTAGTTGCTTATGGCCTTGCTAAATTGCTGAGGCTGGCTTTGAACTTGTGATCATCCTCTTGCCTCAGCCTCCTGAATTGCTGCAATTACAGGCATGGGCCACCATACCTGGCTTAAGCCTCCTTTAAATGTTGTTAAAAATCAGTGAAATCATTTGGTTCTGAGCTTTTCTTCATTGGGAGGCTCCTGATTTCTGATTCAATCTCCTTAAGTCACGGGTCCATTCAGATTTTGTTTCTTCATGATTCAGACTTGGTGGTTATGTTTCTAGAACTTATCCATTTTATCTTCTTTATCAAATGTTTTGGATATATGGTATCTATTGTCTGTACTATAAAAGATACTTGAGCCTAGGTCTTTTGTAAAGTTTTGTACTGGGTATTTAACCCAGGGGTGACACTGAGTCACATCCCCAGCACTTTTTTAATATTTTATTTTGAGACAGGGTTCCACTAAATTGCTTAAGGATCTTGCTAAATTGCTGAGGCTGGCCTCAAATTAGTGATCCTCTTGCCTCAGCCTCCTAAGTCATGGAGATTACAGGCATAAGCCAAACCAAACCACCTAAAGGAAAGTTTACACAGTTCTGGAAGCAGGAACATCCAAATCACAAAGCCAATATCTGCTAGGTTTCAGATGAGGCCCTCTTGGTGAAAGGGCAAGGGCGCATGTGCAGAGGAGAGAAAATGGAGCAGAAGTCCTATGAGAGAGGCATGAGAGCTCTGTCCCTATGACCCAAATACCTCCTACTATTCCCTGCTGAGGAATAAGGGTCTTTAGTGGACACCCTCAAATCATACTAGTTGGTATACAAATGCTCATAGTGTTCTCTTATAAACATTTTTTTTATTTATTATTTTTTTGGGGCACTAGGGATTGAACCCAGGGGTGCTTAATCACTGAGCCACATCCCCAGCACTTTTTTATATTTTATTTGGAGAAAGGATCTTACTGGGTTGCTTAGGGCTTCACTAAATTGTAGAGGCTTGGTTGAACTCACGATCTTCCTGCCTCAGCCTCCCAAGCCACTGGGATTACAGGTGTGTGCCAGTGCGCCCAGCTTATAAACATTTTTATGTATTAAAAAAAATATTATAGATCCAAGATGGTGGGCTAAGGGAGGCTGCATTCTGTGTCGTTCTGAGACCTGGGATTCAAGTACTGGGAATACTATTATTCTGTGATTAGAGGACCCCTGACAGCTGCTCCCATGCAGGTCTCCAGGCCTCAGCATCAGCACAGGACTATCGGTCACTTGTCCACGCAGGTCCTCCAGGTGCCCAAGTAGGACCACCGGCATTAGCAACCATGCAGGATACACAGCTGCAACCCAGGCAAAGGAACTCCAGCTGCCACTCCCGTATGGATCACCATCTACCAGCATGGGGCTCCTCTAGTTGCTCCCTCTGGGGGCACTGCAAACACTGCCACAGTCCCCTATACATGGTAGCCTGCATCTGGGGGCACTGCACTGAGTCCGGTGACAGCCACCAGCCACAATACTGCATGCCATAGAGCTGTATCTCTGAACACATTGCTCAACAACACAGCCTGGCTCTATCCTACATGACACCCCAATGCTGAAAGCAGTCACCTCCATCTTGGGACACCTTCATCACCATCTTTAGTTGGGGCAACTACCAGTTTGGAATATAGGCTGGGGATTAGAAACAATATCAAGGTACCAAAAGTCTCCAACTCCCCTTTCTCCCTGGCAGTCGGTAACTCTGCACAGTGCCTCCGGCTACGTGTCCGGTCATTAGCTCACAAAACCAGGTCACAAAACTGGGTCCTAAACTGCCCAATATAAAATAGCTTTCAGTGACCGATGTGCATCCCCCAGAATGCAGCCCACAAGACCTCAGGAGAAAAACGTTCTTGATTGGGAAGTAGAAAGGGAGGGGGTGAGTGAAGTATAGTTTAGAGACCAAATTAGGGACCAGGAATTTCGAGGTCTATAAGAAGATAAGGCCAGGCACCCATATCACACAAGTGGGCCTCAAAGTAGATCCTTGTAAAGTACATTGCCCTTTGGTGATGGGCAAGTACTATACCCCACCTCCAGGAGCCATACCCCCAAGACCAACCCTTCCATCCTAATAACCTTCAGCATCCTGACAGTGGAGATACCAGAAAACAGACAACCTCATCTATTGGATGAGAAGGGAACAGGGAAAGATACTCATCGACAACAAAAACAATCCTTGTATCTTCCTTGAGATTTTTCTTTTCCCCTCTCACTCTCTTCTCCCACCCTCATATCCCCAACATTTGTGAAATCAAATACTTTTCATGAATTAGGCTACTGAGGACGGAGATGTTGGAATAGTTTATTACAGTGGTATTGTATATTTTTTTAATCTCCTATTTTTACATTCTTTACTTTTCTTAATATTTATGTTTGTTTGTTTTTTAACTCTGCGTCTTCACACTTACTTATCTCCCCAAAATTACTTTCTCTTCTCCTGCTACTAACCAACTTCTTTAGATTCTCTTCATGCTTTCTAAGATCTAATAACAATATTAGATGCTACCCCTTAAAAATCTCATCCTACAACTCACTCCCCATTCTTTGTCCACCATCAGAAACTGTAGACTCTTTTGGAAAGCTATTGTTTATATTGTAGGTAATAACTGAAATTACCATTTCTGTATTTATTTATTTATTTTTAATTTTTTTTAGTTGTAGTTGGACACAATATCTTAATTTTATTTATTTTTATGTAGTGCTGAGGATTGAACCCAGTGCCTCACACATGCTCAGCGAGCACTCTACCACTGAGCCACAACCCCAGCCCCCCATTTCTGTATATTGTGACAAAACTATAAACATCTAAATAGCAGCTGTTTGGTTTAAGGTTGTATACTGTTTGAATTAGAATCTGTTCACATTGTTCTCTTCCTTAAAGGAGAGGCATTGGAAATCTGCAGGGACATTGTAAGCCTGTAGGGTAAAAACTGTAAAGTCTCGGATCTGCAGTGATAGTAGGGAAGATACCCAAAGAACATAAGAAGGGAAGAAAGTGCCCCCAACAAACCGAGATATTACGTTACTAGAATCCATGGCCAGCACAATAGAAGAAATGACAGAGAAGGAGTTCAGGATGTACATAATTAAAATGTTCTGTGAATTAAAGGATGATATAAGAGAGAAAATACAAGTAGCAAGAGATCATTTCGATAAAGTGCTACATAAGCAAATACAGGAAGCAAAAGATTACTTCAATAAAGAAATAGAGGTTTTGAAAAAAAAACAGAAATCCTTGAAATGAAAGAGACAATAAACAAAATTAAAAGCTCAATAGAAAACATCACAAACAGATGATATCATTTGGAAGACAGGACATCAGACAATGAAGACAAAATATATATTCTTGAAAATAACATTGACCACACAATGGTATGTGGTATGAAACTATGAGCAGAATATTCAAGAATTATGGGATAACAGGGCTGGGGTTGTGGCTCAGCGGTAGAGCACTCACCTGCCATGCGTGATTCCCTGGGCTCGATCCTCAAAACCACATAAAAATAAATAAATAAACAAAATAAAGGTAGTGTGTCTAACCAAAAAAAAAAAAAAAAAAAAAAAAAACAAACCAGCAACACTAATTATGGGTTAACAAAAAGACCAAATTTAAGAATTACTAGAATAGAGAAAGGCACAGAGTTCCAAACCAAAGGAATGAACAATCTATTCAAATAATAATATCAGAAAATTTTCCAAACATGAAGAATAAATTGGAAAATCAAATACAAGAGGCTTACAGGACACCAAATGTACAAAATCACAATGATGCACACAAGGCACATTATAATGAAAACATCTAACATACAAAATAAGGAGAGAATTTTAAAAGCCACAAGATAAAGGAATCAGATTAACATATAGGGGGGAAACAAATTAGAATATCTGCAGATTTTTCAACCCAGACCCTGAAAGCTAGAAGATCCTAGAACAATATATATCAAGCTCTGAAAGAAAATGGATGCCAACCGAGAATCTTATATTCAGGATAATTAAGCTTTAGATTTGATGACAAAAATGAGAACCTTCCATAGTAAACAAAAGTTAGAAGAATTTACAACTAGAAAGCCTGCACTACAGAACATCCTCGGCAAAATATTCCATGAGGAGGAAATGAAAAACAACAATGAAAATCAGCAAAGGGAGGTATTACACTAAAGGAAAAACTAATCAAAGGAGAAAGTAAGTCAAATTAAATATGAAATATAAACAAAAAATGACAATACAAACCACATCTCAATAATAACTCTGAATGTTTAATGGCCTAAATTCACCAATCAAAAGACATAGACTAGCAAATTAAAAAAAAAAAAAAAGACCCCACAATATGCTGTCTTCAGGATACTCATCTCATAGGAAAAGAAACCCACAGACTGAAGGTGAAAGGATGGGAAAAAACATACCACTCACATGGACTGTGGAAATAAGCAGGGGTTTAAATCCTCTTATCAAATAAAGAACAAGCCAAAATTAATCAAAAGGGATACAGAAGGACATTTCATACTGCTTAAGGGAACCACACATCAACAATTATAAATACATATGCCTCAAACAATGGAACATCTACATTCATCAAACTCTTCTCAAGTTCAAGAGTCAAATAGACCACAACATAAAAATTCTGGGTAACTTGGGCTGGGGATGTGGCTCAAGTGGTAGCGCACTCGCCTGGCATGCGTGCGGCCCGGGTTCGATCCTCAGCACCACCTACAAACAAAGATGTTGTGTCCGCTGATAACTAAAAAATAAATATTAAAATTCTCTCTCTCTCCCTCTCTCTTTAAAAAAAAATGTTAAAAAAAAATTCTGGGTAACATTAACACACCTCTTTCACACTGAATAGATCTTCCATATAAAAGCTAAACAAAGAAACTACAGAACTCAATAATACAATAGAAAACTTAGACTTAACAGACATATATAGAATATTTCATCCATCAATGAGTGAATACACTTTCTTTTAAGTAGCAACAAATACTCTTTCTTCTAAGGTCAACATATAAATGACCTAACATTACATCTTAAAGCACTAGAAAAAGAAGAAACAAATCAACACCAAAAGCAGTAAATAATTAAAGCAGAAGACAGGAAATAATTAAAATCAGAGCTGAAGTCAATTAAACTGAAACAAAAGAAACAAATGAAAAAATTGACAAAACAAAAAGTTTGTTCTTTGAAAAAAATTGATAAACCCTTAGCCATGCTAATGAAAAAAAGAAGAGAGAAAACTCAAATTACTAACATCTGTGATGAAAAAGGAAATATCATAATGGACACTACAGAAATTCAGAAGATAATTCGAAATTATTTTGAAAATTTGTATACCAATTAAAATAGAAAATATCAAAAGCATTGACAAATTTCTAGAGTCAGATGATTTGCCCAAACTGAATCAGGATGATATACACAATTGTAAACAATCAATTTCAAGCAATGAAATAGAAGATACCATCAGAAGCCTACGAACCAAGGACCAGGTGGACACACAGCTGAGTTCTACAAGACCTTCAAAGAACTAATACCAATACTCCTCAAATTATTTCATAAAATAGAAAAAGAGGGAACACTTCCAAACTCATTCTATGAGACCAGTATCATCCTGATTCCAAAACCAGATAAAAATACCTCAAAGAAAGAAAACTTCAGACCAATATCTCTAATGAAAATAGATGCAAAAATTCTCAATAAAATCTGGCAAAGGGCTCGGATGTGGCTCAAGCGGTAGCACACTCGCCTGGCATGCGTTCGACCCAGGTTCGGTCCTCAGCACCACATACAAACAATGATGTTTTGTCCGCCAGAAACTAAAAAATAAAATTCTCTCCCTCTCCCTCTCCCTCTCTTTCTTTAAAAAAAAAAATTCTCGCAAATCAAATAAAAAAACATATCAAAAAGATAGTGCACCATGATCAAGTGGGGTTCATCCCAGGGATGCAAGGTTTTTTCAACATAAGGAAATAAGGAATTTAATTCATCACACCAATAGACTTAAAGAATCATATGACTATTTCAATAGATGCAGAAAAAGCATTTGACAAAACATAGCCCCCTTCATGTTCAAAACACTAGAAAAACTAGGGGTAACAGAAACATATCTCAACATTATAAAAGTTATCTATGGTAAGCCCAGGCCAACATCATTCTAAATGGAGAAAAATTGAAAGCATTCCCTCTAAAAACTGGAACAAGACAGCGATGCCCTCTTTCATCATTACTATTTAACACAGTTCTTGAAACTCTAGCCAAAGTAATTAGATGAAAGAAATTAAAGACATATGAATAGGAAAAGAAGAACTCAAATTATCACTATTTGCTGATATAATTCTATACCTAGAAGATCCAAAAAATTACACAAGAAAACTTCTGGAACTAATAAATGAATTTGGCAAAGTAGCAAAATATAAAATCAACACCTATAAATCAAAGGCATTTCTGCACATCAGTAACAAATCCTCTGAAAGAGAAAAGAGGAAAATCTCACCATTTATAATAGCCACCCCCACCCCCTGCAAAAAAAAATATTTGGGAATTAAAGAAAGAGGTGAAAGATCTCTACAATGAAAATTCAGAACATTAAAGAAAGAAATTAAAAAAGACCTTAGAAGAAAAAACTATCACATATTTACTCATTTGCACAATCCTGAATTATAGGAAGTATTTCAGAATTGCTAAACTCTTATCACTATATAAACCAAAAAACCTACTAAGAATAGTTCAATTTCAATTGAATTTCACACACACACACACACACACACACACACACACACACACACACACACTTTCAGTTGTAGTTGGACACAATATTTTATTTATGCTAGGTGAGTGCTCTAAACTGAGCCACAACCCTAGCCCAGATTTCTTCTTTACATTGTGGTTATATAATCAAATTATTATACTCAAAAGTTACTTGATTGGTCCTTTCAACCCATTTTCAGTGTGATTATGTTAACTACTTGAAATAGATTTATTAGTTTGTGTTTATACCCTTCTTGTGGATTTAACTTCTGTGTGTGTGGTACTGGATTAACTTAACGTTTTGATACATAAAGCACTGATACACTCTCAAAATTCAAAACTACATAAACAGATTTTTTTTTCCAGAGAAGCAGCCTCCCCATTTCTTTCCTTGTCTACCTCCTTAGGGCTATCAATTTCATTAATTTCTGGTTTAGCCTTCACATCTATCATTTCACCTTCTTTCTTACATAAAAGGCAGTATAATATATATACATACTTTTCTACTTATGTATTAGAAATCACTTTATATCAACTTATAAAGATTTTCCTCACTCTTCTTGCAGCTATACAGTACATTATTGTATGGATGTTTATTCAACAAATTTTCTGTTTGGACATTTAAGGATTCCACAATATTTTACAATTACAGATGCTGCTGTGATGAATAACTTTGTGTACTCATACTTTCCTACTGTTTAAAATATATCTTTAGGAGCTGGGCAGAAGTACACACCTGTAAACCCAGGGATTCCTGAGACTAAAGCAAGAGAGATCACAAGTTTGAGGTAAGTCTCAGCAACTTAGCAAGACCCTGTCTTAAAATAAAATTAAGTCCGGGCATGGTGGCCCATATCTGTAATACCAGGGAGGCAAAGGCATGAGGATTATGAATTCAAAGCCAGCCTCAGCAATTTAGGAGGCACTAAGCAATTCAGTTAGACTCTGTCTCTAATAAAATACAAAATAGGGCTAGCAATGTGACTCAGGGGTCAAGTGCCCCTGAGTTCAATCCCTGGTACTCTAAAAAAATAAAAAGGGCTGGGTATGTAACTAAGTGGTAGAGCACCACTGAGTTCAATCTCCAGTACTGCAAAAAAGTTAATTAATTAAAAAATATATATATATATATGGAAAATTCCTGCAAGTGGAATTGCTAGGCCAAAGTGTATATGCATATGTAACTTGTAAGATATTACCAAATTACACTCTTATTACTACACAACAAACAAAGAAAAAACTACAAAGAATAGTTCAAATTTAATTGTATTTCTTTGCTAAAACCAAAAAAGGTTTTATCAGTTTACATTTCCCATAGTCTCACATTGGTTCTTAAATATTCTAATTACTACAAATCTGATAGGTAAGAAATGGAAATATTTTCATGAAAAGGGTTTTTGTAATTTATTTCAACATCTAAAAGTCTAATCTCTGTAATATTTTTCTCAGTGTTTTCCCTAGCTGCTGCATGTTTTCTTCTTCCTATATGAACTTTGGAATCAACTTATCTAGTACCAATATTTTATATTGATTTAAAAAAAAATTTTTTTTGTAGTTGTAGATGGATACAATACCTTTATTTTATTTATCTTTATGTGGTGCTGAGGATCAAACTCTGGGCTCACACTTGGTAGGCAAGCACTCTACCACTAAGCTACAACCCCAGCCCTATACTGGTATTTTTACTGAGATTCTAGAAATGTTATTTTTATGATGTTGTGTTGTCCTATCTTGGAAGTGTGGATGTCTTTTCATTTAATTAAGGCAATTTTTGTGTTACTTAGAAGTATTTTAAACATTTCTTCATTTAGGTTCTACATGATTTTAAATTCCTAAATATTTTATTTCTTTTAATTGTCACTGTAATGGGATTTCCCCCATCATTATATATTGTTTATCTGTATATATTAAGACTACTGCCTTCTGAATGTTAATTGCCTATTGTTAGTTTATGACATTCTTTCTTGAGTTGCTTTTCTTATTGATCATGTGTAGTATTCCAGATATATTACTATATCATCTGCAAACAGGGACAATATTACTTTTTATTCTCTAAATCTTATGCCTCTGATTGATTTCCCTTATCTAATTACATTGGCTAAGCCTCCAGTGCAATGTCAAATGATTGAAATTGATATCTTTTCCTATTCCTTGATCTTAATAAAAATGTCTCCAGTAATTATATACCATGTCTTGTGAGACTTGTCAACATGGCAAATAGTATTAATGATTCTAATAATGAACCATCTTTTCATTCCTGGTATAAATCTTACTTGGTCATGAGCTAATATTTTTATAATGTTATACAGGATTTTATCTGGCAATATTTTAGAACTTTTTCATAGATATTTATAAGTACGATGTATCTTTAGTTTTCTTTTTGTGTATGTGCTATCTTTATCTAATTTGTATATAATTTTATACTTGGTTCACAAAAACTGATGGAATAATTATGCTAAAAAGAAGTGTGATTTATGTGTAAAAGAAATCAAATTTTAAAAAATCTTCTATGATTTCATTTATCAAAAACTGTAGTGACAGAAACCAGATTAATGACCAGGGGAAAGAGGTGAATTACAAAGAGATATGAGGAATCTTATGGGAGTGATGAATGTGTTCATTAATTTGATTATAGTGGTGATGATAATGCATGTGTGTAAAATGGATCAAAATGTACGCATTAAAAATGTATATACTTTACTATACATTTATATCAAGTTAGCTGCTTAAAAAAATAAAAAAAGCAGGCACAGTGATGCCTGCCTGTAACCCTAGCTACTCAGGAGGCTGAGGCAGAAGAATCACAAGTTCGAGACCAGTCTCTGCCACTGAGGCCCTCTCTCAAAACAAAAATAAAACTTAAAAAAGCTGGGGGGTGGGGCATGTTATATAGTTTAGTAGTAAAGTGATCCTGGGTTTGATCCCCAGTATAAAAAAATTAATTTTCAAATTAATGAGCAGAAACTAATGAAATTAGAAAATGAAAAAATACACCTAAAGAAAATAGAAAAAAAAGGAACTTATAGAAAAAAGAGTAAAATATAATAAACATATAACAGAGGAGATTAATAAACCAAGTTTGTTCTGTGAAGACTTATCAAAACCAACAGAAAAGACACTAGTATGGTTTGGATAAGTATCCCCTAATTGTCCCTGTGGCTTAGCCTTACTCGCCAGTTTGATTCTATTGGGAGGTGTTACAGCATTTAAGAGGTGGGACCTAGTGGAAGGTCTTAAGGTCACACAGGACATGGCCTTAAAGGGGACCATGGAAACCTAATTGCTTTCATGTTTTTGCTTCCTGGCTATGAGCGAGCACTTTTGTTTTGCCACATTCCCACCATGATGTACCACCACAGGCCCAAAGAAACAGGACCAATCAATCATAGATGGACCCTCTAAGATTAACAGCCACCATAAACCTATTTTCTACATAAGTTAATTGTTAGAGTCTGCTGCGCAAGGACTTTTCAAGCAGTGAAAGTCGGCTCTTTCAGTGTCGCGAGCCCAAAACTAGACCTGACCTGGAGGCACAGTCTTGCGGGCTCTTACTCCCTGTGCTCGGAAGAAGTTTGAGTCCGGGACACTCCCCAGGGCCATCTGGAGCTGCCCTGGACGGGACGCTATAGCCAGCAGAAGAGCTACCAGCATCCCTGAAGTTTCATCATTTCCAATAACTAAGCTACAATGGTTCTCCCACACCTGAAAGCTAATGAGTAATGAGCACTATTAAGGCTTATTTAAAATGTAAAAAAAACCTTGAGATAATGTACTAAATTGTTCAGAAGGTTGTTTTCTCAGTGCCTGCTGGAATACTACAGGATTTTTCTTTAGCCATTCGAAGTTCCTGCCTTCATCCCAGTGCCAGTGAAGACGAAGGTGGAAGAATTTACAGTGTTACTGAGAACCGAACGAAACTGCGGTTGAGAAACAGACGAGACTTCAGAGCTGTTGCTGTTTCTGCTGCTACAGCTTAGGCTAGCTGCCTGCAGAACTTACCTGGACTGTGACTTAAGCTAGCTGCCTGCAGAACTTACCTTGATTGTGATTTACCTGGACTGTGAGTTAATCTATTGAGACACTGTTTTACCTGGACTGAGACAACAAACTGTAATCTACAACAAATTGTAACTCGGTATCTTTGCTATCGGTGTTATTGCTGGTATTATTTTTCCAAGGGCTTCTTGCATGGAGCCGTCAATTGGCTTGGTATTGTGGCATTTTGTTTCCTCCCCTTCTGCTTGTAGCAGATTATTTATGGTGTTTGTGTAAAAACCACTATGGTCGTTATTTAAATTAAACAAAAGGGGGAATTGTTAGAGTCGGTAAACAAGCCTGGATGGCGCCTGGCAACATGCCAGAGGGAGTGGTTTGTGAAGTAAGGCCAGCAAGCCATTAAGTGTGGAGATTCCTTATTGGTTGACCGCTGTATCTAGTTTATATTAATTAGATAAGCTGTGTGGAATGTATAAATATGGCTCCTGTCCTACAATAAACGGCTCCTACTTCTGCTGTATCAGTCTACACAAGTTGCTCGTCGTCACCCCCCAACCCCCCTCACCCCCGTTATTTTGCCCAGCCGGCCGGGCTTCGGCAGTTAATTATCTTAATTACTTTGTTATAGTGGCAGAAAGCTAACAAGGATATACACAAATAATTTAAGGACTGAAAAGAATCTTTGCATACAGCATAGATATGAACACATAATAATTGGTTGTTATGAACAACTGTGGCAATAAATTTTAAAGTTTATATGAAATGGGTACATTTTTAAAAGATTAACTTGTCAAAACAAACAAAAAGAAACAGAAACTTAAGAAGTTATATCTACAGTAAAAAAAAATTCTACCCATAAGGATAACATCAAGACCATATATATTAATTTTTATGAACATTTATGGCAATAAAAGATTCCAATTTTACATAAACCACTCCAAAGTATAGAAGAAGGAACTTCCCACCTCAATCTACAAAGCTAGCACGATCTTGAAACTGAATCCTTCAAGGGCAGTTCAACTGTGAAAAATTCCAGGCTAATTCTTATTCACAAAAATAGATGCAAAAATTTCAAACACTAAATTAGCAAACCAAATCCAGCATACATAAAATAAGCCATGACCAAGTTCTGTTATCTCAGTAATGCAAGGTTGGTTCAGCATTAGAAAAAAATCAACTAATAAAACTCATCACAATATAAAATGAAAGCAGAAAGTCATATAAATATCACTTCCAAGATCTACAAAATAAACAGAATAATTAAACATCCATTCACAATGAAATCCATTCATGATGAAAACACTTATTGAACAAGAAACAGAAGGGAACTCCCCTAACCTGACAGAGGGATATATATTTTAAAATATAATAATCTGCAGTAAATTGAACTTTGGAAAGCTTTTCCTTTTAGATCAAGAATAATACAAGGGCTGGGTATGTGGCTCAAGCGGTGGCGCGCTCGCCTGGCATGCGTGCGGCCCAGGTTCGATCCTCAGCACCATGTACAAACAAAGATGTTGTGTCCGCCGAAAAAACTGAAAAATAAATATTAAAAAATTCTTTCTCTCTCTCTTTAAAACAAACAAACAAAAAAAAAGAATAATACAAGAGCCCCACACTGAAGTCTCTGTGAGGCTGATTGGGCCTGACACTAGGCATGCAGTGTACTGTCTGTCCACTTCTAAGGCAAACCCTGGTAATGTGGAGCCACTGTGGTCCTGAATTTGGGGAATCCCTAATTGACAAAGAACATTACCACAAGCCTGTGACTGAGCTCACTGAGCAGGAGAAATATGACCAGGAGCTCAAGAAAATTCAGCTCATCAACACTGCCCCAATGACAAAAACAAACTGTGTTTGAAGATGTAGTGATCAGTAAATTTACCAATATGATGATAAAAAGAGGAAACAAAGTACTGGCCAGATCCCTCATGAACCAGACTCTGGAATCTGTAAAAAGCAAGCAGTTTGAGAAGTACAATGCTACTTCTGGAGAGGAACAAGCAAACATCAAACACGACCCCTAAACCATCTTCCATCAAGCACTAAAAAACAATGAGTCTGTGACTGGGCTGGTACCATCCTTAAGGGTTGCCATTCTACCAGGTCCCCTTGCCCCTAGCCAACTAGTGTTATTGCTTCCTAGCCATGTAATGGATGATCACTGAATGATGGAGAGAATAAGCGCTGATGCTGGAGAAGCTGTCACACAGGCTTCTGCAGGCCTTTCACAACAAGGGCCCTGTGATCAAGAAGCACAACTCGTACAAGAGGGCCAAGGCCAACTGAGCCCTGGCTCACTGCCATTGTTGGTAGAGGGAGAGGAAAGGTTCCCAGAGGAGCCCAAGGCCCTCTGCCACACACACAAACAAAAAACCTCATAAACCACTGGACTTTTGAAAATTACCTGGGAATTAAAAAGTAGTTAATTTTTTAGACTAGAACTGCATGTTTATTGCCTATAAAACCTTCTTTGGGTCGAGAACTGGCTCTCCCTGTGCTATCTCTTTGTAAAGAGGTAAGATTTCTGGGCTGGAGATGTGGCTCAAGTGGTAGTGCGCTCGCCTGGCATGCGTGCGGCCCGGGTTCGATCCTCAGCACCACATACAAACAAATATGTTATGTCCATCGAAAACTAAAAAATAAATATTAAAAAATTTTCTAAAAAAAAAGATTTCTTCCAAGAAACTCAGGGCCTAGTCTTCTCCCATCTCAAAGTAGGCCTTTGGATGCTATGAAAAAGAAGCAATTTTAGTGTTAGAGAAGATTTATTAGAAAATCTTCACCCTGAACTTGTATAACATATTATACAATAACTACCATTCATTAAAACTGACTAGAGGAAAGCTAAAAAAAAATTCAATACAAGAATCAAGAATGCCCATTATCACCACTTTTATGCTCTGGGAATCCAAGCCAGAGCAGTAAATAAGAAAAACAAATAAAAGGTACAATAACTTTTGGGCATGGTGACACATAGCTATAATCCCAGCCACTTGGGAGGCTGAGACAGGAGGATCACAAGTTTGAGACCAGCCTTGGCAGTGAGATCTTGTCTTAAAATAAAAAATGAAAAGGGCTGGGGATGTAGCTCAGTGGTAAACTGCCCCTGTGTCAATCCCCAGTGCCAAAAAGGGGGGAGGAGAGTACAATAATTGAAAAGAAGCAAAACCATTAAGAGTCACAAATGATGTGACTGTACATAGAGAGATCTAGAAGAATCTTCAGGGGCTAGAGATGTGGCTCAAGCGGTAGCATGCTCGCCTGGCATGCGTGCGGCCTGGGTTCGACCCTCAGCACCACATACAAATAAAGATGTTGCATCCGCCGAAAACCAAGAAATAAGGGCTGGGGATGTGGCTCAAGCGATAGCGCGCTTGTCTGGCATGCGTGTGACCCGGGTTCGATCCTCAGCACCACATACCAAAAAAGATGTTATGTCTGCTGATAACTAAAAAAATAAATAAATATTAAAAAAAAAACAAAAAATAAATTCTCTCTCAAAAAAAATGTTGCTTTAGAAAAATCTTCAGTTTAATTATTAAAATTCTTTTGTGTTTGTGTGTGTGTAGCAGGGATTGAATCCAGGGGTACTTAACCTCTGAGCCACATCCCCAGCCCTTTTTATATTTTATTTGGAGACAGGGTCTCACTAAGTAACTTAGGGACTCACTAAATTGCTAAGCCTGGTTTTGAACTCTCAATCCTCTTGCCTCAGCCTCCTGAGCCACCAGGATTACAGGCATGAGCCATTGTGCCTGGCTAATTATTAAAATTCTTAAGTGAGTGTAAATGGCTGAATAATGCCCTGGAGCTTATGATCCAAAGTCTACATAATAACAATTAAAAGCCGTGAATAAGTTTGGTTATGTGATAAAAGCGAATTATTATCACAGATGGAATTAAGGCTCCTAAACAGCTGATCTTAAAATAGGAAGACTAGATAACACATTTTTTTCATTTTTTAAATTATACTTTTTTATCACTTCATTTATACTCATGGTAATTAATTTTCTTCTTCAAATTTTGGTTAGCATTTTCTTGAACCCATCGGTTTCTTCATTAGAGTTTTGAAAAATTCTTACCCAGTCCAAAGTCATTGGAAATCTGTATTTGTCACAATACTTTTCAGTTTCTGTGAACCTCCTTGATGACACTGCACTTTTAGATATAGCTTTTGGCGCCAGGCACAACGGCACACACCTATAATCCCAATAGTTCAGGAGGCTGAGGCAGGAGGATCGAGACTTCAAAGCCAGCCTCAGCAAAAGCGAGGCACTTAGCAACTCAGTGTGAGACCTGTCTCTAAATAAAATATAAAATAGGGCTGGGAATGTAGCTCAGTGGTCAAGTGCCCCTGAGATTCCTGATACCCACCCTCCTCAAAAAAAAAAAAAAAGATAGCTATTTACAAAACCTTCCAGAAAGGCATCAGAATCAGAATAAAGCAATTTAGCTGTGGCAAGACTAAAACAGCCATGATTAAAGATCCAATGACCATTCACAAAGGATAAAGAAATCGTTATTTCTGCAACATACAATAATTTAACATTACAATTATGACACGACATAGAGTAAGATAGCCAGGGGTGGTAACATATCTGTAATCCCAGGTACAAAGGTATCTGAGACAAAAGGATCATCCCAAATTCCAGGTCAGCCTGGGCAATTTAGGGGGACCCTGTCCCAAAATAAAATAAAAAGGGCTAAGAATGTAGCTCAGAGATAGCATGCCTCCTGGGTTCAATCCCCAGTATTGAAAAGAAAACCAAAAACATGTATCAAGACAAATGAAAATTTTAGGACTCTCGTACAATTTTGAAATACATATTAACAATGCATTCATATGGGACTGGGGTTGTAGCTCAATGATAGAGCACTTGCCTAGCACATGTGAGGCACTGGGTTCAATCCTCAGCACCACATAATGGTTAAAAATAATAATTATAATACATTCATACATGCCAGGTGTAGAAGCACATGACTATAAACCCAGCAACTCAGGGGGCTAAAGTAGAGGAATCCCAAGTTCTAGGCCAGTCTCAGCAACTTAGAGAGACCTGTCTCAAAATAAAAAATCAAAAGGGGTGGTACACATCTATAATTCCAGCAACTCAGGAAGCTGAGGCAGGAGGATTACAAGTTTGGCTAGCTTCAGCAACTTATCAAGAACCTAGATCAGGGCTGGGGATGTGGCTCAAGTGGTAGCCCTCTCGCCTGGAATGCATGCGGCCTGGTTCGATCCTCAGCACCACATACAAAGATGTTGTGTCTGCCGATAACTAAAAATAAATAAATAAATAAATATTAAAATTCTCTCTCTCTCTCTCTCTCTCCCCCTGTCTCACTCTCTTTAAAAAAAAAAAAGAACCTAGATCAGGGGCTAGGGATGTAGCTCTAGCAGTAGCGTTCGCCTGATATGCGTGTGGCGCTGGGTTCATCCTAAGCACCACATACAAATAAAATAAAGATGTTGTGTCCGCAGAAAACTAAACAATAAATATTTTAAAAATTCATATTCTCTCTCTCTTAAAAAAAAAAAAAGAACCTAGATCAAAATAAAAAAATAAAAAAGACTAGGGATATGGTTTGGTGGTTAAGTGCCTCTGGGTTCAATCCCCAATACCAAAGAAACCCAATGTACTCATACGAAAGTAAGTGTAATACATGCCTTTGGTACTTCCAGGGCCCCTCTGGAAATCTCAAAGTTAGCTCTCGAATGAAAAGACTTTATTTAGAATTTGACTTTAGGGGCTGGGGATGTGGCTCAAGCGGTAGGTAGCGCGCTCGCCTGGCACACGCGGGGCACTGGGTTCGATCCTCAGCACCACATAAAAAATAAAAATAAAAAATAAAGATGTGGTCCACCGAAAACTAAAAAATAAATATTAAAAAATTCTCTCTCTCTCTCTCTCTTTAAAAAAAAAATTTTGATTTTGGGAAGTTTGTCAAGCATAGCAAAAGTATTTAAATATTTATTTAAATAGGATCAAAATGAAATAAAACCAAGGCAAGAAAGAAAAACAGGAAAACTATACTGAATTATGCAGTTGGTCCCCATATAATCATAAGTACCCTTTTAAGTGGGAAAGAGAATCATGTGACAGAATCAGAGATGGCAACTTGAGAAGGATTCAGCCCAGTGTTAACTGGCTCTAATAACAGGGGGAACAAGACAAGCTAAGGGATGTGATTAGCCTCCAGAAACTGAAAAGGGAAAGAAAGTGCATTCTCCCCTAAAGCCCTCAAAAAGGAACGCAGCCTGCCAACACCTCAATTTTAGCCAGTAAGTTTCTAAAGACAAAGTCAGTTTCTAAACTACAGAACAGTAAGATAAATCTGTGTCTTTTTAAGCCACTAACTTTGTGGTAATTTGATATAGCAGCTATTTATGAAAACTGCTAGATATGAGATCAATATACAAACATTAATTCTATTTTTATATATCAGCAATAAACAGCTGGAAAACTTCAGAAACTTTATGTATAATAAAATCAAAATTTAAATACTCCCCAAAATATATAAAAACTATGGCCATTATATCTATTCAGAAAACAGTATATCACTATTTTTATTAAGAAACAAATAAACAAATGAACTATATTCATGATTGGAAAACAATACTGTGAAGATGTTAATTCTAACCAGGGAGGGTGGCATATGCCTGTAATTCTAGTGACTTGGGAGATTAAAGTAAAAGGTTAGCAATTTTTGCCAGGCATGGCAGCCCATGCCTATAATCTTAGCAGCTCAGAAGGCTGAGGCAGGAGGATCATGAGTTCAAAGACAACCTCAGCAAAAGTAAGAAAGGTACTAAGAAACTCAGTGAAACTCTGTCTTTAAATAAAATACAAAATAGGACTGGGGATGCGGGTCAGTAGTTGAGTACCCCTGAGTTCAATCCCTGGTACCCCTCCCCACACAAAAAAAAAGGATAGCAATTTTGAAGCCAGCCTGGGCAACTTACCAAGACCTTGTCTCAAAATAAAAACAGAAAAAGTGGTGGGGAAGTGGTACAATGATAGAGCACCCCAGGATTCAATTCCCAATACCAGGGTAAAAAAAAAAAAGATGCAGTTCTCCCAAGTTGATGTATGACTTGATGCAATTCCAGTCAAAATGCTAATGTTTATTCCTACATGAACTTAATTGCTAAGTTCAGATTTATATGGAGATGCAAAATTTCAAAAAACAACCAAAAAGCAAGATTATATATAAAGTCTAATGAAAAAACCATTTAAAAACATTGAGGTATGCCAGGGTCATGGCTCAGTGGTAGAGGGCTTGCCTAGCATGAATGAGGCACTGGGTTCGATCCTTAGCACCACATAAATATAAAAAATAAAAATACTGTGTCCACCTAAAACTAAAAAAAAATAAATAAAATGAGCATTGAGGTATTGCTGGGTGTGGAACTCAGGAGGCTGAGGCAGGAGGATTGCAAGTTCAAAGCCAGCCTCAGCAATTTAGTGTTTCCCTAAGAAACTTTGTGAAACTCTGCAATCCTCCTGCCTCAGTTTCCAAGCAGCTGGGACTGCAAACATGCATCATCATACTCTTGTTGTCAATAGTTTACATTTAAAACACACTTCCTCTAGGGAGGGACGTGCAGGGAGGTGCTAGAGATTGATTTAATTACCAATGGCCAATTACATAATCAATTATGCCTAGGCAACAAAGCCTAAATAAAACCCAAAAGGATGAGACTCCGAGAGCTTCTGGGTTGGTGAAGATGTACACCTGGAGAGGGCATAAAAGCTTCATGTCCCTTTCCCACATTCCTTACCTCTTCCATCTGGCTGTCTGAGTTGTATTCTTTTCTAATAAGCTGTAATCTAGAAAGCAAACTGTTCTCCCTGGAGTTCTGTGACCTGTTTTAGCAAATTATGGAAACACAAATGGGGTTCTAATTTATAGTCAATCTGGACAGAAGTTGTGGATAATGTGGGGATCCACCACTCATGACTGAAGTCTGAAGCAGAAGCAAAGAGTGCAGGAGGTACAGTCTGGTGGGAATGAGCTCTTAATATGGGGGCAGGGGGTGTCTACAGTGACAGAACTGAGTCAAATGGTAGATGGTCAGTGGTTACCGGATGGAGACATGAAGAATTATTGTTGTGGGGGAAAAGTTCATTGCTATGCATAACATAATCATTATGTCAGAAATGAACTTTTATGTGATTACAGAGGAGAGAGGATATGGGATTTCTCTCTCACCCAGAACTTCATCCCCAGCCCTTTCTAAAAACTTTACTTTGAACCAGCATATCTATCAAGGCTGGCCTTGAACAAATGACACTTGTGCCTCAGCCTCTGAAATCACTGGGATTACAGGTATGCCCAGACCCAGGATATGGGATTTCCCTTGCAGTAGTATACACATATAATAGAATTTTTTTTTCAATAAATAATGTGACTTCTTTTTTAAAATTATTATTTTATTTATTTATATGTCAGTCTGAGAATTGAGCCCAGTGCTTCACACATGCTAGTCAAGTGTCCTACCACCGAGCTACAACCCAAGCCCTGGGGTGTTTTTTTTTTTTTTTTTTTTTTGTAGTACTGGAAATTGAACGGAGGGCCTCTCGTATACTAGGCAAACACTACACCACTTAGCTATAGCAGCAGCTTTTTTAAATTTTGAGACAGGATCTCATAGTTGCCCAGGCTGGCCTTGAACTTGTGATCCTCTTGCCTCAGCCTCCCAAAGTAGCTGGGAGGACAAGTGTGTACCACTATACCTGGCTACAATGGACTATTACACAGCCTTATAAAAAGATGGAAATCCTGCAATATGAAACAACACAGATGAACCTTGAGGTGATATTGCTATTTGAAATAAGCTTATCACAGGTCAAATCCTACATGATTCTGTTTGTATAAGATATCTAAAATAGTCAAAATCAGAGAGGTGAAGAATGGTGGTTGCCAGGTGTGCTATAGGAGGATGAGGGAATAAGAAGTTGCTAATCACAGAGAATAAAGTTTTAGTAAAAGAAGATGAGTCCTGGGCTGGGGATGTGGCTCAAGCGGTAGCACGCTCGCCTGGCATGCGTGCGGCCCGGGTTTGATCCTCAGCACCACATACAAAGATGTTGTGTCCACCGAAAACTAAAAAATAAATACTAAAAATTATCTCTCTCTCTCTCCCCCTCTCTCTTTAAAAAAAAAAAAAATTACATACAAATAACAAATAAAGGATTAATATTAAAAAATATGTGGGCTAGGGATGTGGCTCAGTGGTAGAGCACTTGCTTCGCATATGTGAATCCTTGAGTTCAATCCTCATCACAAAAAATAAAAATATGTTAAGATCATCCAAGTATCTATGAACAAATGATCAAAATAAATAAGTAAATAAACACATAGTTCACCAGAATTATATAGACATTAAATAAACTGATGGAAAATGTCTGACTTTTTTTAATAGCATGAGGCACCATTTCACACCAAGAAGAATTTTGTGATAATTTACAAGATAAATGACAACCAGAAAGACTGAATAGTTACATAGAATAATTTAATACTGAAAAAAAGAAAATAACAAATTATGAGTACACTATGAGTATAGCTACCTAAGAAAATATGTACAGTTTATTTTATAGCAAAAATGTAGAAAGGATTCATGAAAAATGAAAACAGGTAAAGTGACTGAACGATTGGATTAGGCCAGAAATGTTTTTCTGAAATGATACCGAGAATGTTTCAGTAACATAGAATTTTTAAACAAAGTAAACTCAAATATTTCCTTGCCATTCTAGAGAACAACATAAATACGTCATGACTCCAAGAACTTCTATTCAACTTCACTTTTATTTTTCAATCAGCTAATATTTACCCAGTAACTTCTTGGTGCCAGGCAGCCCAGTAGGCATTGAAGTAGAGAAGAGCAAGACATAATTACTGCTTTTAAACTAGTGGAAACAGACATGCCAACAAGTAATTACAATGTAATGGGATAAGTCTGACAATAAAGTCTTTAAAAGCATTATGGTTTCTCAGAGGAAGGAAAAACAGAAAAAATCATAGGGAAGGGAAGCTTTGCATAGAACACTGAATAGGATCTTAAAAAAAAGTGGAACCTTCCAGACAGGACTGAGTTTGTAAAGAGTGGTCTATGCACTATGTGCACTTAAAACGGAGATCGCAGAGTATGTGGTTAGAGAAACAGACTGCTCAAAGGCCTAATCTATGCTAAGGAGTTGAGATTTGATCCTACAGGTTATTGAGATCCCCCCAGAGGCTTTGAACACTAAGTTCCCACAATTGTTTTTCAATTACCTTGGACCTTTTTATTCTATCCCTTCTTCCCTTGAAAAAAATAAATATACACGGGCTGGGGTTGTAGCTCAGTGGTAGATCCTTTACCTCATATGTGTGAGGCATTGGGTTCAATCCTCAGCATCACATAAAAATAAATAAATAAAATAAAGGTACTGTGTCCATCAACAACTAAAAAAAAAAAAAAAAACTTAAAAAAGATACATATACAAAAGTATGAAAAACAGAGTGATATTCATGTATCTTCCAACCAAACTTAAATTCCAGGCTGGGGTTGTGACTCAGTGGTAGAGTGCTTGCCTAGCAAGTGTGAGGCACTGGGTCTGATCCCAAGCACTAATGAAGGTATTGTGTCCACCTACAGTTAAAATATATAAGATATATATATATATATATATATATATATATATATATATATATATATATATATATATATATAAAGAAATTAAATTCTGTCCTATTCCTTTTTTAAGTTGTAGATGGACACAATACCCTTATTTATTTATTTATATGTGTAGCTGAGGATTGAACGTCATACTTTACACGTGCTTGGCAAGTGCTCTTACCACTGAGCCACAACCCCAGCCCCACTATTCCTCTTTTAAAGGCAAAAAACATTTCAGATTTTATGAAATCCCACTCCTTCCCATTCTTACCTCCCATAGTTAATACTGATTATTCTTATTATTCCCCTGCATATTGTTCTTTTACTACACATTAATATGATGGTCTTTGTCTAATTTTCAACTCTTGATTCCTCATCAGTAAAATGAAAGCAATAATTACCTTTTTGGGTTACTGGTAGCATTACAAATTATATGGATAAGGTGCCTGTTTTGGTGATCGGCCTTGAAAGTGACTTAGAGCATGGTGGTACATACTTGTAATCCCAGCTATTCAGAAGCTGAGGCAGAGAATAGTAAGTTCCAGGTCAGGCTCTGCAACTTTTCAGACCCTCTCAAAATAAAATAAAAAGGGCTGGGGTGTTTCTCAGTGGCAGAGGTTTCAATTCTCAGTACCACCATCACCCCTCAAAAAGACTCAAGACCCAGAAATCTCGTTTCCTCCAAGTAAACTATAAGCAACTTTCTGACAGTATACCAGCCCTCTAACAAAATGTTGATTCAACTGAATCTATTATCCAAAGTTCTACCTGCACCCTTTGTTTTCTGATCTCTCACCCAGTCTCTCATTCCTGCCTCTTAGACTGTGGTACATGAGTGCCTATTTATCTAAAATGGTGGCATCAGGCGCTTTCAGGTGCCTACTTCATCGCATACCAACATTTAACCTTCTGATTTAAAGGCAGAGGGATGTGGAAGAAAGTCTGATGATGTGAGTTTGATGCTTTGGGGTCAGGCAGCTTTTAGTTCAGATCTCTATCATTTATGAGATCATCTCTTTGTGGCTCAAATTCTTCATGCCTAAAATGAAGACAAATTTCCCTACTTCTGGGTAATAACAGAACCCTTACCGTGTTCCAGGAACTCTTTGAAGCATTTACTGCATGTATTAAATCATTTAATCCTAATAAAACTTCAGGAAGATCATTTTTTTTCCCTGTGACTGATGGAAACTAAGTAACATGTGAATAGAGCTAGTGCGTCAAGAGCCAGGATTCAAACCCTGGCAATCTGATGCTGTCTGTTCTTAACCACAACGCTTTGCAGGAGTGCAGTAAAGCTACAATTGCACGATAATTGGGGCGAGGCACATGGCACACAATAGACACTCAAACAGAGCAAAGCATTAGAATTTCCCCTCGGGAGGGAAATGGGGGCAGTGCCAGACTCGGGGTCAAGATCCCGCGGCGGTTACTCTACGCAATTACTGTGTTAGCCACGGGAGTACGTGGTCAACAGGATGCGTGGTAGGCCCGGCTCTGCCACTGACGCCGGGAGGGACCCGGCAAGGTTGGCCTCTTCCCCTGGCCTCTGTTTCAGTAGGCCTCTGGGAGCCTAAGAGAACCGGTAAACAACAGGGGAACCAAGGAGGCCTCTAGCTCTGAGCCGGTCTGGCGGGAAAGGAACTAGGCCCATGAGAGTCCACATGTAATTTCATAAGCGGCTCAAGGCACTCACCCCTCAGAATCCAAACTCCGCGCGCCGCCACCACGGGGGGATGACTGTAGGAAGCCCAATCAGAGTCCAAAAAGGAAGGTCAAGTGACAGTAAATCCTGGGCCTCTAGGGCTGGTTGTGGAGTCTATGTTTTTTTTTGTATTGCTTAGTATTGATGAAGGGTTTATGTGGAACAAGCATCTGGGATCCGGTCTGTGACAGGATTGAAAATCTCAGCGTTGGCTGGATGTAATGGCGCCCGCCTGAAATCCCAGGACTCTGGAGGCTGCAGCAAAAAATGATCACAAGTTTGAGGCGGGCCTCAGCAACTTAGTGAGGCCCTTAACAACTAGCGAGATCCTGTCTCAAAATAAAAATATTGCATGATCTTGGGGCAGGGGATGTGGCTCAAGTAGTAGGGCGCTTGCCTGGCATGCATGCGCCCAGGTTCGATCCTCAGCACCACATACAAACAAAGATGTTGTGTCCACTGAAAACTGAAAAATAAATATTAAATATATATATATATTGCATGATCTTATATGAGAAATATAAAAACTAAAAAAAGCTCAAATATACAGATATAGAGAAAACACTGGTGGAGTGCAGAGAGGTAATAGGTAGGTCAGAGGATTCAAAGATGCAGATACACAGAATGAACACATCTAGAGGTCTCATGTACAACATGAGCACTATAAGTAATAAAAATATTCCATATATTGCATTCATGCTTAGTAGTTTTTTAGCCTCTCATCGCAAAAAGAAAAAGAAGGGTTAACTTAAATGATGGATGTGTTTTTTTCTTGACGACAGTAATCTTTTTACTATCTGTATATATACACAAATATATGTATTATGCCTTAAATATACACAATGAAATTTATTTTTCAAAAAGCTGATCTGGGATTGGGGTTGTGGCTCAGCGATAGAACATTCGCCTAGCACTTCCGAGGCCCTGGGTTCGATCCTCAGCACCACATAAAAACAAATAAATAAATAAAAAGGTATTAACAACTACAACTAAAAAAAAAAAAAGCCAGTGCAGTGGCACACGCTGTAATCACAGTGGTTTGGTAGGCTGAGGCAAGAGTATCACTAAGCCAGCCTCAAAAACATATCAAATCCCTAAGCAATTTAGTAGACCCTGTCTCAAAAATTAAAAAAAAAAAAGGGCTGGGGATGTGGTTCAGTGGTCAAGCGCCCCTAGGTTCAATCCCTGGTAGAAATAAAACAAAACCTGATAATCCTTTTAAATACACAAGAGGTTGAAGCAGGAGGATTGCAAGTTTGAGGACAGACTGGGCAACTTAGACCCTATCTCAAAATAAAAAGATTGGAGGAAATAGCTCAGTGGTAGGGCACTTGACTAGCACATGTGAGACCCTGTGTTCAATCCCCAGTACCACAAAAACAAACAAAAAACCCCACAAATATGTTTCTGCTTTATTAGGGACATTTTCTATGTGAAATCTGTCAATTTTTTTTCTACCTTTTCTTTTTCCTAGTCAAGCATTCTACCACTAAGCCACATCCCCAAACCTTTTATTTTATTTTAATTTATATTATTTTTTAGGCTGTCCTCAAACTTTTAAGCCTCCTGCTTCAGCCTCCAAAGTAGCTGGGATTACAGGCATGTGCCATTACACTTAGCTAAAATTAGCATATTTTTAATAGCAAAATAGCCAAGCAAGAAACAGACTATAGACAAGGTAAAGGTATGGACAATCTACAAAAAGAATAAAAAGTCCAGTGATTTGAGTGGCTGAGGCAGGAGGATTGCAAGTTTGAGGTCAACTTGGGCAGCTTAGTGAGATGCTGCCTCAAAATAACAATAAAAAGAGGTAGGGATGTAGCTCAGTGGTAGAGCTTCACTGGATTCAATCCTCAAGAGTGGAAAAAAATGTATAAAGATAAATTAATACTGGGTGCCGTGGCATATACCCATAATCCCAGCGACTCAAGAGGCTGTGGAGGAGGATTGTGAGTTTAAAGGCAGCCTCAGCAACTTCACAAGGCCCTAAATGACTTAGTGAGACCCTTTCCCAAAATAAAAAATAAAAAGTACTGAGTATGTGCTTCAGTGCTTAAGCGCCCCTGGATTCAATCCCCAGTACCAAAAGAAAAAAATAATAATAAGATAATGCCAGCAGAAAACAGAGTTTCATTTAGAGGTTTATTTGTCAGGCTGGAATTTTGAAAGAAGCTATTTGAAGAGACTATTATGTCTCTCAGTGAAACCAGCTATTTGGGACCTCTTAGAGACATAAAAATTCTATTGAATGTCTTTTCCAAGAGCCCAACACTGTAAATTTTGAAAAGAGAAACAAATATCATGGTTCCTCCCTGTAATGCCAGTAACTCCAAATGGAACAAGGAGTGTTTTGTTAAGGGCTTGTATTGTGGCATCAATACATGCAGAGACATCTTGTGATTCTGATTTACAAGAGTGTGAGACAAGAGTTCTCAGTGTCCTTTACCTTGAAGGAGACAATTTTAAGGTAATGGTCCAACAGTTTTTAATAAATGTGAAATGGCATATTTGCCGACTGTCGCGACCCCTTGCCCGCAAGGAAGACGCAACTCAGGAATCTTCTTTCAGCAGTTTATTCAGGCCCTTGATATTTCTTCTAATTCCTGGTTGGATGCCCCTCCCAGCCTTAATAAAGCATCCCAAGCCCCAATGCGAAGCTGCCACGTGGAACTTTCTCACAGGGTGCTGAAAAACCATGCACCAACTCTCCCAAACAAGGAGTTGTTTGTCACAGACCACAGTGGAGCCAGCGCCATCCTGCAATGGCGACCATAATCTGCAGAAGCGGCTCACCACAGTTCCCCCCTTCTGTTTTCTGAAAACAATACAGGCGAGAGTAGAGGTCCTATCCCACTGTGCAGAAGTGGCTGCATAGTATGGCTCAGTCCTAAGGAGGGCCCTTCCCCAGATCTGAAGCCATATCAGCCGACGCCTTTTTTCGTGGGGCGGGGCGTGGACATCAAACCCGCATGCAATATGACATGCTCTCCTTGAGGTCCACTTCAAGGATCACTCAAGTGCAGTGCCTTGCCTTGCATCCTGCATCGTGACGAAGGTGGACGAAGGGGGACAGCTGAGGCTGAACTGTGGCTGTACACAACGACAAATAAGTTGACAGCACCCTGAAAGAAAGGCACGGACTTTAAGGCGATAGAGAAGCATTATTGTGGAAACCCACCTGCGTGCAATGGCAGCGAGACCGGCAGAGTGCAAGGGCTTTCCAACACTAAGAGAATAACGAGGAAAGACATGCCGATCCCAGTGCAATGTTATAATAACTTGGGGTGCAACGACCATGTCAAAGATTTACTGTTTAAGATGTGCAAGCCAGACTTCAGGTGAATTGCCATTTTCTAAAGCTGCAAGAGCTTGGATGATCATAGCCTTATCGTGAGCATTGCGGGCCTTGAGGCGACAGAGAAACCACAAACAGAGAAACATACCGAAGCAACACATTGCACCAAAAATGCCTACCCCCACCCACTCTTTAAAAAAGGATAAAGCAGAAGATATCCAATCGGTGAATTGACCCAAAGTCACGGGATCAACATGGGTGTTATTCAAGACAGCTATCTGGGTTAGTTGAGACTGGATCATGTCTTCTGCTTCCATGGACCAATTTCCAGCCAAATATTCACCAATGATGCGGGAAGCATTCCTGGAATCATTAAATCTGACAGAGGTTAAGCATAAATGTGCACGTTGGTCAACACAACCCAAAAGCACTGAGTCAGCCAATTCTTCTACCTGAGCTTGGAGTAAATCTATTCTTTGGTTGGCAGCTAAAATCCCTGACAAAATATGTTGATTAATTGTATTTTGGGATTCAAGTATGGTGGAAGTTTGTTGGACAACTTGATTAATGGTGGCAGCAGTTTGTACTTGATTGGCCATAGAAACTCCGGCCGTAACCGCTGCAGCAGCAGACACCGCCACGGCTGTCACTAAAGCCGCTGTGATTCCAAAATCTCTGCGGACTCTAAGTAGCTCAACAATAGGGAATTTATCAGGATCCGCAGTGACCGGGATTGGGACAAAAGTTGGAATTTTCATAACCACTGCTACAGTCCAGGAACCATTCCAACACTCAGATAAGAGACAGGTAGTATGAGAACAATCCAGCATCCCCGAGGAGGTGGCCTTAGCCAAAAGGAATAAGAAGGGCGATTGGACACAGACCATTGCAGGAGGCAATGTGGCATTATACAACAGAGAGTTGAATGAAACAGATGTAAGTCTATTACCTCGTTCACTTTCCCTAACAGTACCAGAAACATTAGCCAGCCAACTTTTGGCTCCTACCAACTGAGCCAGTGCAGAAATATCAGCTGAAGCACCCTTTTCATTGGAAATCAGCCATTGAAACCAGGACCAACCTACTCCTGTAGAGGAGCTGGCACTATTGTTAAAGTTATAAACATACCTCTTAAGAGAGGGGGAAAGGGAGAAACCTTTAGCAACTTGATGTTTCTCCCAAGAATGATCCTGACAAGGCGTAAATGTTGGGGGGAAACCAAGATTAGGGGAACAGTAAGGAGAGGCCTTGAAATGAGTGGCATCATGAATACTACTAGAAGAAGGAGGCACTGGGATTAGTACCTCGGAGATAATAGCCAAGGTAGTTATGTTAAGAGCAGAGCCGCTGTTTGCGGGGGTCTCTGAGCCTGATTGCTTCCCCGAAACTCCCTTGCTCAATACAGCACTGATAATGCTCCCTGAGACCTGATTGGACCGTAATGGGTCCTCCCAGTTAGTCAAATTTTTGGTCTTAAGGCTAATGCAATTAGCGTTTCTAAGGCTGAAACAAAAAACTCCTGTGAGATTAACTTGAGATTGATTAAAAATTCTCTCCATGTCCCCTCTAGGAGAGGCACAGGGAGCAGACATCTCACATGAGGTAGAAAAAAGAGTGGGGAGGACACTAGAATTACCATGAACCGGCATCGGCATTGGCCATGCCCGTGCCACTGCCCACCACCGCATTGGTGTCGCCTGTGCCATCGGCACCAGCACCAGAGCCAGAGCAATTAGCAGAATGAAGATCCTCATCACAGGATTGTTGTGGTATCTCTTGTTGCTGGTCAGTTGATGTCGAGACTCTTCTTGTCAAGCGTTCAGGGACCCACAACGGTTCCGTACGATCCTGGGGAAAAACACATACAGATCCTCATGCCCATGTCAGCACGGGGTCAGGGCGGTTCCATTGGCCAGTAAGAACATTCTTCCACTTAACATAGCCAATCACAGAGGGCTGAGGGGACACATGTCTATCGGCCGCAGAGCGACCATGAATATCCAAATTCAAAAAATTAATGGTACAGAGAGCTAAGGACAGGCATTCTTTAGGAGTGTGTTCAGCTCCTATTCCCCCTTTTTGTTTTTGTAAAGTTTCCTTTAAGGTGCGATGAGCACGCTCAACAATGCCTTGTCCTTGAGGATTATAAGGCAAACCATGAGTAAGCTGCACTCCCATAGTAGAACAAAAGGCTGTAAATTGTCTGCCAGTATAAGCAGGTCCATTATCAGTCTTAAGGGATGCAGGTGCACCCCATGCTGCCCATGCCTCTAAACAGTGAGTAATGATATTACGTGCCTTTTCTCCCGATAAAGCAGAAGCATGGATAATTTCAGAGCACGTATCAACGGAAACATGCACATACTTAAGGTTACCAAAGTCAGGTATATGTGTCACATCCATTTGCCAAACAACCAATGGCTTTAATCCCCGTGGGTTTACTCCATAATTAGGGGGATGAAGAAATGTGACACATGGGGACATTGCAATACTATCTGCCGAGTATCCGCTCTTGAAATGGAAAAACGCCTGCGCAGCGTTAATGCATTAACATGGAAGTTTTGGTGAAACAACTTAGCCCCCTCTAAGGAGGAAGTCAAGCATATCAATTGACCTCTAGTGGCTAAGTCTGCACAGGCATTACCCTGGGATAACGGACCAGGAAGAGAGGTGTGAGCCCGGATGTGCATTGGATAAAAGGAAGCAGTGCGGTTAGAGATAAGCTGTTGAAGCTGAGTAAAGTAAGCAGACACATTGTGGGCATCACTAATAGCTCCCACGGCCTCCAGGACTTTTAGTGCTTGTACCACATAGCTGGAGTCCGAAATAAGATTAAAAGGAAAAGAACACTGTTTAAAAACTTCAATAACAATTTGTAGTTCTATCCATTGTGGATTTCCAGGAGCAAATTGATGCTGGATAGGGGGAGAGTCATTAATTACATAAGCTCCCATTCCAGACTTGGAACCATCAGTAAAAATGTTAACAGCCCAGGGAATTGGACTGGATGAAGTTACCTTAGGGAAAATGATGGGATGTTCTTTAACAAAATGGAGTAATGGATGAGAAGGGTAGTGATTATCAATACCCCCTTGAAACGAGCAACACAGAATAGCCCAGTTGTCTAGAGTAGCACATAAAACATTAAGTTGAGCTTTAGTGTAGGGTATGATAAGAGAAGAAGGTGATTGGCCGAAAAATTGAATGCTTTGTTGAATCCCTTTAAGTGCCAATGCTGCAACAGCATCAGTATAATATTCTAAGAATTTTCCTGGGGATACATGTGGGTGGATCCATAGTAAAGGCCCATCTTGCCACAGTACCCCAGTAGGCTGCCGCATAGTGGCAAGCACACATAACTGGAAAGGTTTATCACTCTGGAGCCTGCATAGAGTGGCATGCTGTATAGCTTGTTCTACTTTTATAAGGGCCGCTCTAGCCTCAGTAGTGAGGCTACGAGGGGAAGCAAGATCTGGATCACGCTTGAGAGTAGCATACAAAGGCTGGATCAGAATATTAGGAATATGTAAATATCCTCTTATCCAATTAATATCTCCCAGCAATTTTTGAAAATCATTTAGAGTTTGGAAATCTTGAGTCCTGATGGTAATTTTTTGTGGTTTTAATTTGTCATACCCAATTGTCGCTCCCAAATACCTGATAGAATCCCCCGTTTGAACCTTTTCAGGTGCGATGTGCAGTCCATGTTGAGCCAACAGCATCACGAGTTCTTTATAAGCCTCATTAACTGTCTGTTCTAATTTTGCGGCCAATAACACATCATCCATATAATGAATGATCTTGGTGGAGGAATACTTATGTCTGAGAGGTGCGAGTGCCTTCCCCACATACATCTGGAACATCGTGGGACTATTAGCCATCCCCTGCGGCAACACCACCCACTCAAACCTTTGATCTGGTTCCTCGTGATTACACGAAGGAAGGGTGAAAGCAAAACGTTGTGAATCTTTAGAATGCAAAGGAATGGAAAAGAAACAGTCTTTCATGTCAATAACAATTATATGCCAGCCTTGAGGAACAGAGGAGAGCAGAGGCAGCCCTCTTTGAATGGGCCCCATAAGTTGCATCTGAGCATTAACTGCTCGTAGATCATGCAGTAGGCGCCACTTCCCTGATTTTTTCTTAATGACAAATATGGGAGTATTCCATGGAGAAGTAGAAGGTTGGATGTGTCCCAAATCAAGTTGTTCTTTGACTAGATCATGGGCTGCTGCCAGTTTAGCTGAGGGAAGAGGCCACTGAGGCACCCAAACAGGCTCCTCGGTGAGCCATGTTATGAGTGTTTGAGCCCCAGTGGCCCCTAGGAAAAACCCAGACCAAACCTGTTAAGCTTTTGATGACCTTGCACAGGATGCTTACGCCCCTGTAGGTGCCTTCCTAGTCCTAGACCTGGCCTATACCCCATATTTTGCATGATATGTTGAGACACTGGGGAATAGTCATTACTAAGAGTGAACCCCATGTCTTTCATCAGATCACGACCCCATAAAGAAATAGGTAAATCAAGTACATAAGGCTGAAAGGTACCATCGTGTCCTTCCAAGTCCTTCCAAGATAGATGACTATAGCTGATTTGAGGGGCTTGGGCATGTCCAAGTCCTCTTAGGGATTGATCAGAAGCCTGCACTGGCCATCCATTAGACCAGTCCTTAAGGGCTATGGTACTAGGATCTGCTCCTGTGTCCAGCAATCCCACAATAGATTTATCTTCTATGCTTAATTCCAAAGTGGGGCGATTGCTCATATCCAGTGACAAATAGGCACAATTTCCTCCGGTGGTACCAATCTCATTTCCCATCCGTGACCTTGAGTCAGCAGGGAAGTGATTATGCAAACTAGGCAAAATAAGCAATTGAGCAATCCGATCCCCTGGGGAGATAGACACAATGCCCCTTGGAGCTTCCACCATAACCTTTACTGGCCCTACAGTATCAGGGTTTATAACTCCGGGGAAAACATGAAGACCTTGTAGGATAGAGGATGCACGTCCAATTAGCAAACCTACAGTGCCAGGTGGTAAAGGCCCTTTGAACTCAGTTTCTACCAATTGGACTCCCATCTTAGGTGTTAATACAAGTCTGGAGGTGGAACAGAGGTCCAATCCCACGGAACCTGTAGTGGCTCTCCGCATCCTTGTCCCAATGGGGGTGTCCCGCCGCATAGTTTTGGGCGGCCTGCTCTACCGCGCCCTCTAGCACAAAGGCTCTCCAGTCCAAATATTTACCTGGAGAAACACAAGCCCAAACAAGGCTAGCCCAATCAGAGGAAGTCATACAGTATCTAGACAGACTCTCCACCTGAGTTAGTGTGAAGGCGGCATCCACCACATAAGTGCGCACAGACTCCGCCAGGGTCTTCACAATTTTGAAATCTAAGTGCTCATGGAATCTTCCCCTATTGTCATCCTGGAAAACTGGATAAGCAAGACCCATCTCAGCGTTAACAGCCCTCCATGTTTGGGCATGGAAAGCTCTCCTCGAAACACCCCCACCGTACGGCGGTGGATCCGGAGGATTATTTTTCTTGAGCTCCTGTTTATTTTTGTTCCCTTCTCCTATAGTTAGACTCCCTAGCTGACGAGACAGTCTCCCGAGCTCCTCCTCCTCATCCTCCTCCTCTTCTGACCCACTTTTGCATGGGAGTGTGCGCAGCGTACTGAGATCTGGATACAATCGTTTCCTCCCCCGTTTCTCGCTCCGCACACTCCCTTCCTCCTGAAATACCTCACTTCGTGCCAGAGACAATCGCCTCCTCCCCTGTTTCTCGCTCCACACACTCCCATCCTCCTGAAATACGTCTCTTCGTGCTGGAGACAATCGCCTCCTCCCCTGTGTCTCGCTCCGCACACTCCCACCCTCCTGAAATACCTCACTGCCTGCCGTTTCTGATCTTTCCTCATGTAATTGCTCTAAAACTTCTTGTCCTTTAGTAAGTGCTTCCTGACATCTGCCATCTGCAAGGCAACTACGGATCATCTTTCAAAGGGGTATCACCCCACCCTCTAATATGCCCTGCTCAGAAGTAAAGTCAACATCTGTGCCTAACTTATCCCAGCTAGGTATAGTAAGGCTGCCCGAGAACGCAAACCACGGTGCAGCAATATCTGTCTTCTGTAAAAATCTCTGTAAAGTACTACGTTTCACTTCTAGGCCCTTGGAACGTAACAGGTCATCTAGGGCCAGGAGAAGCGGACTTGAAGATAGGGCACCCATGACACAACAAAAGACGCACAAAAAACAAAAGTGAAAGTAAGAGCGAAAGTACACAGTGCAGCTGCAATAAGATGTAATGCTCTCTCTGGCTTTACAGAGGAGCTATGCCGCTTTGATCGCGGGTCCCGCTTACCTGGGACTAACCCCCGCTTTGATCGCGGATCCCACTTACCTGGAACTAACCCCCGCTTTGATCGCAGGTCCCACTTACCTGGGACTAACCGGTGCACCACCCCTGACTGCTGAAAGTTCTGGTTCCCGGGTTTTCAGCACCACTTGTCGCGACCCCTTGCCCGCAAGGAAGAAGCAACTCAGGAATCTTCTTTCAGCAGTTTATTCAGGCCCTTGATATTTCTTCTAATTCCTGGTCGGATGCCCCTCCCAGCCTTAATAAAGCATCCCAAGCCCCAATGTGAAGCTGCCACGTGGAACTTTCTCACAGGGTGCTGAAAAACCATGCACCAACTCTCCCAAACAAGGAGTTGTTTGTCACAGACCACAGTGGAGCCAGCGCCATCCTGCAATGGCGACCATTATCTGCAGAAGCGGCTCACCACAGCCGACCAAATCATCCCATACTAAGAGGACTGCTAGAAGTTTGGCCTAGTGTGATGATACTTCCATCTTGCTCTTTATCAGGGATGTCCTGGTTAAGAATTGGAAAGCAGCAACATTCCACTGAGCTCTACCACATGTGACGCCTGGCAGTGGGATTCATATTGTCTATGAGTTCAATTGCTGTCCAATCCTTTAATCCCAAGGAAGCTTCCAGGTAGCCAGGGGATCTGCAGGAGACTGAGTTTCTCCAGCAGCATTATATCTGGCAAGAGACTAATGACAGAGGAAGCCACCAATTACTGTAGGTGGAATGTAATACTATAGGGTCCAGGTTGGGCTTCATTCAATCTTAAGGAGGCTGTGCTGAGCTTGTGGGGTACAGTTTCCATGATCTGAAATATACTAGGCAGCTAGGTATGGAAGGTCACAGGCTCAAGGTCTGCAAGTGCCTCTATTTCCCGGAGAACCCAGTATGGAGCTACTTATTTTTGATTTAATGATATACAGCAGGAGGCAAAGAATGTAAGTAGTTTCTTGCATCAGAAGCCCTGGGGCAACTTCTGGTCATCATATGTGGTTTGGAGATGGCAGGAGGCCTGAGAAGAGGTTGCCAAAGCCTCTTCAGTACAAGAGTTTCTGACAGTACTAATGGGATTGCCTGATGATTTTTAATTTGAAAGTGAAACTTGTAAATGAGCAATATGCTGCTACGAGAACCCCCAAAAGATGTTGGATTTATATGTCTATAATGGGTGGGTCAGATAACTTTCCTTGAAGAACATCATCAGTGTAATGTCACACCTGTGCTCCTGGAGAAAAGCCAGTGCAGACAAGATCAAACTCTATGTGGTGGTAAACTGTACCCTGAGCTTAGAAAATGGACATTGTGTTCCTTCAGAGACAAAGGCAAATTACAGCTGAAAGCTTGTCGAAATAGATCCTGAACATATCATACTAACCAAAACTATAAAAGCAAATTATTTACAAGTTGCTGATTGGTTAGATTCAGTAATTTTAGTAATATTAGATACCAGGTGCAGGAGTCCTAATGAATGGGAACACAGAAAGAAGAATATAGTAATCAACCAGGCATGGTGGCACACAACTGTAATCCCAGCAGCTTGGAAAAGGCTGAGACATGAGAATCACAAGGTCAAGGTCAAGGCCAGCCTCAGCAATTTAGTGAGGTCCTAAACAACTTATGAGACCCTGTGCCTAAAAAAAAAAATAAATAAAAATAAAAAAGAGGGGGGTTGGGAATGTAGCTCAGTAGCAAATTGCTCCTGAGTTAAATCCCAGTACAGAGAGAGAGAGAGAGAGAGAGAGAGAGAGAGAGAGAGAGAGAGAGAAAGAAAGAGAGAGAGAGAGAGAGAGAGAGAGAGAGAGAGAGAGAGGAGGGAGAGAGAGAGAGAGAATGTAGTAATCCATTAAAAAGCACCCACTATGAACAAACTGTTCGTGTCTTCCCGATTTCATATGTCAAAATCCTAGCACCTAATGTGGATATTTTTTTTTTTAAGATAGGGCGTTTGAGGAGGTAATTAGGTTAATTGAAGTCATAAGAATGGACCCCTAATCTGATAGAATTGTTTTTCTCCTAAGTCTGCACCAAAGGTAGAGATCAATGAACCTTCCTTCCTTCCTTCCTTTCTTTTTCTTTCTTTCTCTATTTCTTTTCTTCATTCCCTCCTTCCTTTCTCTCTCTCTCTCTCTCTCTCTCTCTCTCTCTCTCTCTCTCTCTCTCTCTCTCTTTTGTAGTGCTAGCAATGGAACCCAGAACCTTACACATAGACGGCAAGCACTCTACCACTGAGCTACACCCCCAGTCTAATATAAGATTCTTTTAGGGTACTGGGTACCATGACTGGGGAATTTAAGCAACACTACAATTTAAGTGAGGTACATCCATTCTTTACATGAAGTTACCTTTTAAAGTTTTTTAGGCTTAATTTATTTTTCTTCTGCATTACTGGGAATTGAATTTGGGGCATTCCACCCTGATCTACATCCCAATTCCTGTTTGTTTTATTTTGAGATGGGGGTCTCACTAAATTGCACAGGATGACCTCAGACTTGAGATTCTCCTGCCTCAGTCTTCAGAGTCTTTGGTATTACAGGTGTGTGACATCACGCCTGGCTTACATACGTTTTTTAAGACTATAGGGGGCGTTATGTTTAAATTCGGTGAAATACCCATACAGGTATAATATGTATAATTATTGGGGCACTGCAATTTGTGCCCCAATATTGATTAGCCCATAAAGTTTTGTCAATTGGTACTTTTTAGGAAAGCTAAAGTTAACTTAGAACCTAGATTGTAGAGGAACAAAAGCTAAACAGTGTCCCCTTTTTAAATCATATAAATTCAGTATAGAAATATTATTATAGGAATTTTTGATTTCCAATTGAATCAAATTAAGGGCCTCTGTTTTAATGTAGTTATATGTTGTCAAATGACAAAATTACAACAATTTAAAGATCTTAATTAGCCTTTTTTTTTCAATTCTAGGATCCAGCAACACTTAATTCTATAAAATTGAATGATTGTAATCTCAGCAGCTCTGGAGACTGAGGCAGGAGGATCTCAAGTTCAAAGCCAGCCTCAGCAATGGAGAGGCACTAAGCAACTCAGTGAGACCCTGTCTCTAAATAAAATACAAAATAGGGCTGGGGATGTGGCTCAGTGGTTGAGGAACCCTGAGTTCAATATCTGGCACTCCTGCCTTCCCCCCCCAAATTGAAAGAATGTTCTAATGGGCCCAGCAGAAGAGGCTGTTTTTTCTTCAGAAGACTAAGAATGGAACCACTATATGATCCAGCTATACCACTCCTTGATAAAGAATTAAAGTCATCATATTATAGTGATACATGTAAGCCCATGATTATAACATACAATTCACAATAGCCAACTATGGAACCAGCCTATGTATTCATCAGTGTATGAATGAATAAAGAAAATGTGGTAATATACATTCAAGTTTTATTAAGCCATAAAGACAAATATTATGTCATTTGTAGGAAAATGGATGGAACTTGAGAACATTATGTTAAGTGAAATAAGCTATACTCAGAAGGTCAAGGCTTGTATGTTTTCTCTCATATGTGAAAGCTAGAGAAGAAAAAGGAAAAGAAAGTTGGGGAGATCTCATGAAAACAGAAGGGAGATTAGTAGAGGAAAGACACAAGGGAGGAGGGGAGGGAAAGGGGAATACTGGAGAAAGATAATGATCAAATTATATTGTAATATTTTGTGCATGTATGAATATGTAATAATAAATTCCACCATTATGTACAACTATTAATGCACTGATATGATATAAAATATGGAAAAAAATAAAAAGTTGGCTTTATAGACAGAGAAAGACTGAAGAAAGCAGAAACAAACAACAAAAAGTGGATTGGTCCTTTCAAAGTAAATTTCCTTGTAAGGCAAACAAAGAAATACAACAATAGAAAAGTAGCTGATTCATTTTAACATCAGTTTACCTCAGATTATTTTTTGTAAGGATTAAAGGATTAAAGGATGAAAGCAGAGGGAACTTCAATTTCATGCCAATTGAAACTTGCCTGTTTAGGAAACTTGGCTGTTTCTCTTTCTCTCTCTTTCTAGCTCTCTGTATTTCCAGGAAAGTCAGACATAGAACCTCAGCATGAGTGACTTCATTTTGGGGCCCAATGCAGGAATTTACTCTGTCTCCTGTAATTTTTTTTTAGCAATGTCATATAGAGAGATAAATTATATGTGATACATGTGGGTTACAAGTATGTGTCATGTATAATTTATTCTGTGTTTATGTTTATAAAATAGATATTATATACATACATGATTTTTTTTACTTTTTATTTTCTCTTCCTCTACATAGGGCACCCCCCACACACAAACACTTTTTTTCTTTCCGTCTTAGCCTTTTATCAGCCTGACAGGATGGTTTTTAGTTTCTGTCTCGAGCTGATAAGAGGAAAGGGGAGGGGAAGGGCCTGGAGCCACAAGATGCCAGCTTCTCCTGAAGTGGCCCCTATCTCCAACCAACGTATTCTGTCCTCCATTTTTTCTTTAGTCTTAAAAAAATCTATTTTTTAAAATATTTTTTAGTTGTAGATGGAAACAATATCTTTCTTTCTATGTGGTGCTAAGGATTGAACCCAGTGCCTCACACATGGGAGGCAAGTGCTCCACCACTGAGCTACAGGTCCTTAAATAAAAAATTTTTTTTAAGAAAGAGAGAGAATTTTAATATTTATTCTTCAGTTTTAGGCAGACACAACATCTTTGTTTGTATGTGGTGCTGAGGATCGAACCAAGGGCCGCAAGCATGCCAGGCGAGCTCGCTACTGCTTGAGCCACACCCCCAGCCCTCCTTAAAGAAAATCTTTTAGAATAAAAACCAAAGTTTTTATTCCCCCCATCAACTGTCACTTTTTTCTTTTTGTCTCCCGTCTGTCCCCAACCAATTCTTCCTCGCCTTCCCTTTGAGTATTTACCTGATAAGCTCCAGTTTGTTTCAAGCAGCCTCAGTGGAAAGCATTCTATATCCAAAAGAACAATGATGCCGTAGCCTCATTTGATGACAATTTGGCTTTGTCAAAAGACACACGACAAATTTAGTTTTAACTTTAATTGGTTTTTAAAAATTAGTTGTTAAGCAAGACACTTGTGGCATATACCTGTAATCCCAGTAGCTCAGGAGGCTGAGGCAGGAAGATCACATGTTCAAATCAAACCTCAGCAACATAGTAAGGCCCTAAGCAACTCAAGGAGACCCTGTCTCTAAATAAAATATAAAAAAGGGCTGGGGATGTGGGTCAGTGTTTAAGTGCCCCTGAGTTCAGTCCCCAGTACAAAAAAAAAAAAAATAATAATCCTACAAATTAATTGAATATTAATACAAATAATTTAATACAAATAAATTGAATATTAATCATACAAATTAGGCAGCCATGATGACACATGACACATGCCTGAAATCCCAAAGACCTGGGAGGCTGAGGCAGGAAAATCACAAGTTTGAGGCCAGTCTCAGCAACTTAGCATGACCCTCAACAATTTAATGGGTCTCACTAAGCATGTTTCAAACTAAAAAAACTAAGGATTGGGGCTGTAGCTCAGTGGTAGAGCACTTGCCTAGCACATGTGAGGCACTTGGCAATCCTCCATATCATATTAAAAATAAAGAAAATAAAAGTATTATGTCCATCTACAACTATAAATAAATAAATAAGCCAACAAATAAATAAATAAATAAGAAAAGAGGGTTAGAGATGTAGCTCACTGGGAAAATATCCCAGGGTTCAATTCCCAGTAGCAAAAAAAAAATGTACAAATTAGCAAATTTCCTAATTGACTTTTTAATTCAGAATTCACAAATAAATCAGCATTCTACAGAACTAAATGATGGCTCCCACCGGGCAACAGCAGAATGGTAGGTTTTGTAAGGTAGGAACAAGGAAAGAGAACAGTAGAAAAATTATTGGTTAACATCAGGTTACTTTGGATTACTTGTTGTACTATTTGGTATTGGGAATGGAACTTGGTGCTTACCCATTGAACCACTTCCCGGTCCTATTTATTTATTTATTTATTTAGGTGGTGCTGGGGTTGAACCCAGGGACTTAGTGCATGCTATGCAAGCACCCTACCAACTGAGCTGTACCTTCAACCCCCTTTTTATTTTTTGAGACAGGGTCTCACTAAGTGGCTTAGGGCCTCAATAAATTGCTGAGGCTGGCTTTGAATTTGTGATCCTCCTGCTTCAGTCTCCCAAACCACTGGGATTACAGGCATGCATGGGCTAGCACACTTGATTTGGATTCCTTTTTGTGAGGGTAAAACCGAAGGGACTTCTTCATTATTCTGACTCAGACTTTGCCCTCATGAATAAATTGATGCATTATCACAGAAGTGGTTAACATGGAAATGGGTTTGTTATAAAAGTTAATCTGAAGCCTGTCCTTGTGTTGCCTGTCAGTAATCCCAGCAATTTGGGAGGCTGAGACTGGAGCTCAAGGCCAGCATGGACAACTTGGAGAGCCCCTAAGCAATTTAGCAATACACTGTCTCAGAATAAAAAATAAAAAGGGCTGGGGGCTAAGTGGTCCCTGAGTTCAATCTCTAGCACCAAAGATAAATAAATAAATAGGGCTGGGGTTGTGGCTCAGTGGTAAAGCACCCCTGGGTTCAATCCCCAGAAAAAAAGAAAATAAGTGAATTTGTCCCTCTCTTGTTCCCTCTTGCCCTCTTTCCCTTCTGCCATAGGATAAGCACTCAACATATATTGGCCTCTTGATCTTGAACTTTCCCCAAACTAATTATTGTTATCCCTTCTCTTCTTATCCTAATAGATTTATAGTTTAAAAAAATACTTTACTATAAACTACTTTAGCAGGGGTTTGGAGGGAACAATCTAGATGTCCATGTTTAATGTGCAAGGAACTCCTGTACTTCCTAATTCTTAAAAATGATTTACATAACATTCCCTGGAAACTGTTCTCATCCAATATGTTAGCAGCCTTCTGTTGGCCTCCCCCTCATTAAAAGGCCTCAAAAGAGATTTCTTAATCTGCCTTTCTTTGCCCTTAAGGGCCACAAAGCTGCTAAAATAAATTACAATTATGCTTGTCCCAAGCCCATTACTTGGACATGATAAATCAGTGAAAAAGAGACACTCACTTTCTTCTAGGGAACTAGATATACTCAAAGGACCTGGGCTCACCACAATTTCACAAATGCATTTCACCTTCTTGGACATGCCTTGCCTTTGCTGACAGTCAATATTAAAAATTTCAAATACAAGACCTCAATTCTTATTTACTGAGTAAGTAAATAAATTTTTTTTAGTTGTAAATGGACACAATGTCTTTATTTTATTTGTTTATTTATTTATTTTTGTGTTGCTGGGGATCAAACCCAGGGCCTCACACATGCTAGGCAAGTGCTACTACCACTGAGGCACAACCCGGCCCCAAAACCTCTATTACATTTTAACTCAAGCTACCAGCATTAAATAATTGTCTTGGTCTTAAAACCTAAAAAGTTTTTTCTTCACTTTAACAAGTCCTTGCAATCTGAGCAGTAGGTATTCCTGATTACAGAAAGGACTTTGTTCTTTTTTGCTGTTGGAAAAAAAAGGCGGGGATGGAGTTGTGGCTCAGCAGTAGAGCACTCACTTACAACATTCAAGGTCCTGTGTTTAACCCTCAGCACCACATAAAAATAAATAAATAAATAAATAAATAAATAAAATAATGGTATTGTGTCCAACAACAACAACAACAACAAAAATAAATAGATATTTCTTTAAAAATATTTTTTAGTTGTAGATGGACACAATATCTTTATTTCTTTTATGTGATGCTGAGATTGAACCCAGAGCCTCACACATGTGAGCATGTGCGACAGGTGCTCTACCACTGAGCTACAGCCCCAGCCTTAAAAAATATATTTTTTTAAAGGAGCTGGGCATGGTGGTGTAATTCTAGCTACTTGGGAGGCTGAGGCAGGAGGATCACAAGTTGAAGGCCAGTGTCAGCAAATAGTGATACCCTGTCTAAAATAAAATGGGCTCAGTGGTATAGCACCCCTGGGTTCAACAATCCCCAATATCAAAAACAAAAAAAAATTTTTTTAATTGACCTTGGTCATACAGACCCAGACTAACAGAGCAACTACCTATTTCCCCCTTGTAACTTGCCCTTTTAGCATCTGCTGTGCCCTCAGTCTATGTTCTGTGGTGAAAACATCTATCCTGGTCCACTTACCATTAGTTCAGTTTTCTTCCTGGATCCCCTCTAAATGGGTGTGCTTACTTTAAGTACATCTTTTCATCTAAAAATCAAAACATACTGATGTGATAAACAAACTTAGAGGTAAATTAGCAGCATGGTTATCTTAGCCATTGCTGTCAGTTACCTTCAGACAAGTATCAAAAAACTTATGATAAATTTTGTATTTCTTTGCACTGTATGATGTTTTTATGTATTAAAAAAAGAAAACAACAACAACAAAAAAAAAAACAAAACCACAATTCTTATCTACTGAGTAAATAAATATTGCATTTTACTCATCTTTGCTGATAATAATATCCTACGCAGGCACCAGATAAGCCCAGCATCTTTACTGCTAATGCCAACTTACTAAAAACCTAAAAATTGTTTTGCAGATTTTTTCGTATACTTCTGCTTTCACATATCTTACTCCCTTTTGTTGGGGGAGGGGAGGGAGACGGAGAGAAAGAGAGAAAGAGGAAGGAAGCAAAGAAAGAAGGAGGGAAGAGAGGGAGGGAGGGAGAAAGGGGATGAAACCCAGGGGTGCTCTACCACTGAGATACATCCCCAGCCCATTTTAATTTTTTATTTTGAGAAAGGGTCTAGCAAAATTGCCTATGCTGGCCTCGAACTGGTGATGCTCCTGCCTCAGCACAGGGAGCCACTGGGATGACAGGCATACAGGCCACCACATTCCCATCTTTTTTGCTAACAAAATCCTGATTTTTGCCTGCACATCTATGTTCCCACCTCCAACTGAGGCTATCCCCAGCTAAAGGGCAAGTCTTTTTTTGTTGGTACCGGGATTGAACTTGGGGCACTTTAACCACAGAGCTACATCCCCAGCACTTTTTGGTATTTTTATTTAGAGACAGGATCTCACAGAGTTATTTGCCACCTCACTAAATTGCTGAGGCTGGTTTTGAACTCACAATCTTCCTGCCTTGGGCTCCGAAGCCGCTGGGATTACAGGCTTGAGACACCAGGCAAGGATTGGATAGGCACCCTCTCCTGGGTAGGGATTAGTCCAGCCTAGACATGTGATGTGGTTCTAGCCAATGAGATACAAGAGCAATTTTATAGTGAGGCTTACAAGAAAAGCTCCTACATTTCCATAAACAGACTCCCATTCTCTTTTTCTGATCAATGTTGGGTCTGAATGTTGTCCCTGGAGCTGTAGTAGCATTCTCCTGGCTGGGACAGAATCTAGTCTGGGGAATATAGAGGAAAAAAGACAGGACTCTGGGTCCTCCACAACATCACTGAATATACCAGCCATGGGTATGCCCTGTGTCAGGAAATCTGACTCAATGAGGTAATAAATTGTACTGGTTTGTTTATTTATTTATTTATTTGATATCAGGGTTGGAACCCAGGGGGGCTTAAACACTGAGCAACATCCCCAGCCCTTTTCATTTTCTATTTTGAGACAGGGTCTTGCTAAGTTGGTGAGGCTAGCTTTGAACTTGTAATCCTCCTGTCTCAGTCTCCCGAGTCACTAGGATTATAGGTGTGTGACACCACACCCAGCTTGCTCTAATTTTTAGAAGCCAAGTTGAAGTTGAGAATTTTATATATATACTTTTTTTTTCTGTTTGAATCTTTAGATTCTCTTTCCACTCCTTCCAAGAATTGGTTGGTTGGATTTGGCCAGTGGCATGCATATGCTGTAGATCAAAGGGTAGGAGCCAGGTCATGGTTCAACACTGACCACATCTTTGACCAAGATTTAAGCTCTTGCCAGATCGCCTTTCTAGTATAGTTATGCATCTTAGTTTGTTTTATGTTTTCATAACAAAATACCGGAGCCCGGGCACTTTATAAAGAGGTTGAAGATGGATAAGGTGGCACATGCCTGTAATGGTAGCTACTCAGGAGGCTGAGGCATGAGGATTGCAAATTCAAGGACTGATGGCAATATAGTAAGACCCTGTTTCAAAAATAAAATAGAAAGGTCTGAGGAATAGTTTAGTGGTAGAACACCCCTGGGTTCAATCCCCTGGGGAATGGGAAGAAAGAACGAAAAGAGGTTTATTTAACTCACAGTTTTGGAGCCTGAAAATCCAGATCAGGCAGCCTCAGCTATTTGGCCACTGGTGAGTGTCCCGTGGCTATGTCACAATATGGCAGAGAAGTCGAAGGGAAAGAGCCAAGCCATGGTGTGGTCTTTATAACAACTTGTCCTTGTGAGAACTAACTCTGTAAGACCATCACTCATCCCTTTTGAGGATCATGCTTCCATGATCTAATGACTTTCCCTCAGGCCCCACATCTTAAAGTTTACACCACCTAAACTCTGCCACAGTAAGGATGAAGCCTCCAGTACATGAACATGTGGGGGGACATGGTCAAACCATATCCAAATCATAGCACTGTCCTTCTCATCGGATCTCAATAACCACTCCTTTCCATTACCCTGTCAAGTATGGTGGTAGCTTTTATCTATGACCGGTTCCATCCCTTTTTGATTCCTTGACCCTTTCTGTGTATTTATAAATAACCCCTTCCTCAGGGGAAATGTCTTCTTTTGAGTGTGTCCTCTTTTTTCTTCTAGGACCCTGACTGGTATGTTGGATTACTGTCCACCTGCCTGAACCTGTACTGGCTTTAAGGTCATCTTACAATCATCTTTTACATATATGGATCTGTTTCTTGGTTTCAGGTCATGAGATTTCTTACATTCTGCACAGATGGTGAATTTATTGCTTTCATCAAAATATGTACCCTTCCAATAAATCTGTCAATATTTTTATTGATTTCAACTATAAATTTTGGGTTGCTCACGCTTATGGGAAAATAACGAGGAGAAACAGATCCCCAAATATCTGGATTCATGACTTTTACATGCCTATAAGTGTCTTCTAAAGAAGCCTTCTGAGATGTCCCAGATGAAAATAGATCGGATAGGGTTTGATGCTGACATTTTAGATATAACATCAAAGACATGATCCATGAAAGAGAATGGACAAACTGGGCTAGGTGTGGTCATGGTGGTAGAAACCTGTAATTCCAGCGAGGCTGGAGGCTGAGGAAGGAGTACCACAAATTCAAGGCCAGCCTGGGCAAGACCTTGTCTCAAAGTAAAAAATAAAAAAAGCTGGGGACATAGCTCAGTGGTAGAACACTTGCCTAGCATGAGTGAAGCTCTAAGTGTAATACCTAGTACTGTTAAGGAAAAAGAAAGAAAAAAAAACGAGGGTTGAGGATGTGGCTCAAGCGGTAGCACGCTCGCGGCCCCGGTTCAATCCTCAGCACCACATACAAACAAAGATGTTGTGTTCGCTGAAAACTAAAAAATAAATATTAAAAATTCTCTCTCTGTCTCTCTCTGTCTCTCTCTTAAAAGAAAGAAAGAAAAAAAAAACGAATAAGCTGGACTTCACTAAAATTAAAAACTTCTGTTCCAAGATCCAGACTCTATGCTCTTATAGTCCCTGATATTGAGGAGTCTAAAGCAGGAGAATCACTTGAGCCCAGGAGTTGCTGGCCAGCCTAGGCAGTGCTACCAAAAAAAAATAAAATCGGCTTTGTGAAAGATACTGTCAAGAGAAGACAAAGACAAGTCACAGACTGGGAGAAAATTTTTGCAAAAAACATATCTTGTATTAGATTGTTATTAAAAATATACAAAAAGGGATGGGGTTGTGGCTCAGTGGCAGAGTGCTCATCTAGCACATGCAAGGTCCTGGGTTTGATCCTTAGCATCACATAAAAATAAATAAATAAAATAAAGGTATTTTGTTCAACTACACTAAAAAATATTTTTAAAAATTATACACAAAAAGCTTTTAAAACTAACAAAAAGAAAACAATCTGATTTTTTTTAAAGAGAGAGAGAGAGAGAGAGAGAGAGAGAGAGAGAGAGAGAGAGAATTTTAATATTTATTTTTTAGTTTTCGGCGGATACAACATCTTTGTTTGTATGTGGTGCTGAGGATCGAACCCGGACCACACGCATGCCAGGCGAGCGCGCTACAGCTTGAGCCACATCCCCAGCCCCACAATCCGATTTTTAAAATATTTTTAATTTTAATTTTTTTTAGTTGTAATTGGACACAATATCTTTATTTTATTTTATTTATTTATTATTATGTGGTGCTGAGGATTGAACCCAGGGCCTCGCACATGCTAGGTGGGCGCTCTACTGCTGAGCCACAACCCCAGCCCCAACAATCTGATTTTTAAAAAGGCCAAAGACTTTAACAGACACCTCCGCTAAACAGATGGCAAATAAGCATATGAAAAGATGCTCCACAATATATGTCATAGGGAAATGCAAATTAAAACAATAATAACTACCACTACATACCTATTAGAATGGCCAAGATCCCGAACACTGACACTACCAAATGCCAGCAAAGATGCAGAGTTCATTCACTGCGGCTGGAAATGCAAAATGGTACTGTTACTTTAGAAGATAATTTGGCAGTTTCTTTTTTTTAGTCTTTTCTTTTTGGAGGGAGTGTGTGGGTGGGGGGAATGAGGATTTAACCTGGGGGCAATTTACCAATAAGCTACATTCCCAGTCCTTTTTTAAAAAATTTTGAGACAGGGTCTCCTAAGTTGATTGGGGGCCTTGCTAAGTTGCTGAGGCTGATATTGAACTTGCAATCCTTCTGCCCGAGTCTTCTGAGCTGATGGGGTTACAGGTGTGCACCACAGCTTCTTTCTCCTTTTTTCTTTCTTCTCTTCTCTATTCTCTCTTCTTCTTCTTCTTCTTCTTCTTCTTCTTCTTCTTCTTCTTCTTCTTCTTCTTCTTCTTCTTCTTCTTCTTCTTCTTCTTCTTCTTCTTCTTCTTCTTCTTCTTCTTCTTCTTCTTCTTCTTCTTCTTCTTCTTCTCTTCCTCATCCTCCTTCTTTTTCTTCTTTTGTACTGGGAATTGAATTCAAAGGTGCTTTACCCCTCAACTACATCTCCAGTTCTTTTTATTTTTTATTTTGAGACAGTGTGTCACCCATTTGCTAAGGTTGGCCTCAAACTTGTGAATCTTCTACCTCAACTTCTTGAGTTGCTGGGACGTTTGTTAGTTTCTTATAAAACAAAACACACCCTTCCCATACAATCCAGCAACTATATTATTATTTCATCCAGATGAAAAATTATTGATCATATAAATAGAAATGTATGTTCAGTAATGTACAGAAATACCACCATATGCAAAATAGAATATGCCTTTGTCATCGAAGAGTTGTTAAAAGTTTTCATACCTCAGATTTTTTTTAAAGAGAGAGTGAGAGAGGGAGAGAAATTTAATATTTATTTTTTAGTTATCATCGGCAGACACAACATCTTTGTTTGTATGTGGTGCTGAGGATCGAACCTGGGCCGCACGCATGCCAGGCGAGCACTCTACTGCCTGAGCCACATCCCCAGCCCCATACCTGAGATTTGAAATAGCCTGTCCTTTAATGTAACTGGATGTATACTTAATAGGTCAAACAGGAAAGAAAGTCTATGAATCCCCTCAGACATAATAAGACTTTCACTATACATTCAGCTAAGGTGGGAGGGAAAATGATGAAATAGGATTTTGAAAATTAAATTGGTTAAGTAACCTGATTCAAGCAGCCTAGATCTTGCCCAAAGTCCCTGCAAGTACAAGATGCATATTATCAAAGGGCCAAGAATTTTTCATCTTGAAATATTCATAGATTGCCCCACGACACTTCCCCATTATACTCCCTGGGGAACCAACTTAAAAGAAATCACATATTAAATGACAGTCTACTAAATTACTGTAAAGCATTTTTTAAGAAGTGTGTCATGTTGAGGAGCTAGCACACTGTTTTTGTTGGTATTTTTCTTAGTGTCATGCTTTTCATTGGGGGACAATGTTAGTCACAAGCCATTTGGACGCCAATGGGAGATCCACATGGCCCCACCACAGTTGTTTTATCACACACCTGCCCACCACTGCTCTAGGCCCACTCCTCAGCAGGCTCCAACTTCCTAGTATCTGTGTTCTGCACCATTTTCATAAAAACCAGTCAATCAAGGCACTGTCTGGAATACTCATGATCAGCCACAGAATATCCAAAGATTCTCCAGTGCCACCTGTTCATGGGAATTTCAAAAACTCCTTGGTATTTATCTAGCCATTTTTCAAGGATGAAGTTGGAGTCACTGTGGGTTTAAATTCACTCTGGAACCATTAAATGGTGAGGAAGCTCATTTCAATGAAATCTCTGGAGAACTCTCACAGACAAGGCTTCCCAAATAGTGGCCAAAATATCACATGAATCCAGGCCCATTGAGGTCTACAATGTGACGTCCATGTGTGTTTTGACTCTCAACTATGGCTGCCAAGTCTTTCAGAATAAAATCATATGATATACGGCCTGAGATCCCCAGTGCTCTGTGAAAAGCCACCCTGGGCCTTGATCTCAGTTTCCAAGGTAAACTCTTGGGAAGCCTCCTAAAATCCCAACACAATTCATGGCAATACTTCTCTGAGGTCAGTTCCAGAACTCAGTCTCTAAGGAAAATCACACCAGAGTTCAAGCCCAGGTGGACCCAGTCATCTATTCCAATCGCCACACAAATGACCACAATTAAAACCAAAACACTCCCAAATGGCCCTCATCTTCTTCTATATAGACACGGATCATAACCTCTGGCTGGAGGTTTCCAAGAGGGATGCAGCCCAAGACAGTGTCCAAAATATACTCCCTTGCCCCTCATTTGTCTAAAGTCAGGGTGGCCTGGACACTCGTCGGGGGAACCAGGAGTAATCAAATTGGCCTGCTGTAAATACTGCTCTGCTTCTCCAATTTGAGGCCTACTGATTGTGAGTTATAGATTCTTTATGTAATTTGGATTCTGGGGAAAACCCAAGCACCCATGGGTTACCCGCTGCAGGGCTTTGAAGAACTCATTTGAACCAAATGTTTCTATTCTCACTTAATGGAGGTCAGGAACCTTAAAGAGGTAGGTGAGAGACTTCTTCCACAATGACTGCTCTTTTGGCCAATTTGTTTTTTGATGCACACATGGGATCTTTCTTTACATCCATCATGTGCTGAGATTCTATGCCACAGACTCACACAGGACTTAGAGCCTGATTCAGACACATCCCTTTCCAAAGAAATTAAGCAAAGAGCCACAGGTGATGCCCATTCATTTCCATTTGAAAACCTGTTTTCTTCTGGTTTCACAAAGGAGTGGCCTGAGGCAAAGACCTTTCTGACATTCAGTGCAAGAGAACAGTAGGTAAGCAAAATGCCCAAAGCAGGGTTTCTTCATTGAGACTTTCCTGGTCACACTGATATCTGAGTTTTCTGAGATGCTCCCCATTCTCTTCAGCTATCCAGTACATGGCCATGTCACAGACCTTGGAGGTGTTACATATATTGGACACAAAACCATGAGCCTCTTCTGGAGAGTGGCCAGAATTCAGGTAGAAATCAGGAACTTAGGAAGATTGTAGATGTTGCCCATCCATAAGTCAAGCCGCAGTCCATTCAAAAATTGAGAAAGATTAATCCTGGGAAGCTTTCCACTAGACAGGACACATCCATTGAGGCATTCTATTTTCTAATGTCTATAACCACAGACACAGTGGGATACACAGACCCAGAAACACTTGCCTTGTCTAACGACTTACTAGAATCATTTCACTCCAAACCAAACAAACCGCCTTTCTTACGTATTCTCAGAACATGAGACAAAAACACAAACCCACACCCAAACCCACAAAGGCACATCCATTCCTCAAATAGGTCTGTGACTATCCGGAGTGTCCTCTGACTGGTGGGCCATACTATGTTCCCATGAAATGGCCTGTTCTGTCTCAGATCTGTTCTCCTTGTCCAACTCTGTGAAGTTGACAGGAGCCAGGGGTGAGCCACTACCTCTTTTCTCAGGAAAGGCCCCTCTTCAGAGCTTTCCTGGCATTTGGCCATCCTCACATCAGTAGGTACCAAGAAAGACTCCCTCTGTTCTTGATAAATCCAAACAAGTGAGACCACTGGGACTGGGACTGGGAATGGCTTTGGCGCCTGGCTTCCTGGATCCCATGTTCAGAGAGTTCCATCACCAAGTAAGTGAGGTGAGGTCACTTCCTTCAGGAACTGAATGAGGTCACTGCCTTGGCAAACACATTGTGCTAAGACTTGCTTCCAAGTGTCCCATGAGATAGAGGCTGTCCCTACTTCCTGTGACCCTTTCACAAGTTAGAATGGTAAATAAACCATAGGTACTCGGGAACAGCTCTCCACACAGTCCTGCTTTGGTTCATCTTCTCTACATTAAGAAGAGAGAGGCTAAGTCAGACACAACCCTTCATCCTGACCAGGTTTTTGCCATGGAAGATGACTCTTACTCTCTCAGGTCCTTCATAGCTCCCTACATTTTCTATAGGGATCATTTCTGCATGGATGTTTGAATTTCTCACCAGGTGGAAGATCCCCTACATTGCTGTATTGTAAGACCAACTCTTTCCCTGCTCTTCTGTAAAGTTAGATTGAGGTAACAGTGTATGGTGATGGTTAATAACATGTTCGATTTGGGTTAGGAATCATTCTGCTGGATGAATAATGGTATTGGGAACCTGCAATATCTATAAGACTATAGAGGTGAAATATAAGTATGAAAACAGAAAACTAGGAACGATTTGAAGGCCAGAAGGTCATTGGGCACTTGATTGGTTTACTTAGCTTTGAATTACGTTCTGCACAGATGTTTCAGATAAATAAATAATCAATGGCATAGGACCTTGTACCTTGGATCACTGAATGTAGAAGAGAACATCCACTCAAACAGGGATAGTCGGTAGGATTAGGAAGATAGTTGGTAGGTTTCAAAAGAAGAGTGAGTAAAGCATTTGGACCAAAAGTTCTTTAGCAATGTTGATTCACTTAGAGAGTGAATGTCAATGTCAACACATGTGAAGAGTCATTCACAATGATTAACTGGAGAAAAGGTGTAGGAAAGCAGATATCAATAGAGACATTAGGAAAACAGGCAAAGTACAAAGTGTGTGATAGGAAAAGACATTTTTAAAAGGGGTGAGGTTGAATACATAATCTTAGGGAGAGACAAATATGTACTCACCAATAGGAATGATATTTGAGAGCATTAGGGAACCAGGACATGGATGTTGTTAGTAATATATGGTCACATTCAATTTAGGCTTTGGTACAATCATAAGTGTGACCCTTGTATTTTGTGTCAGGAATATTACTGAGATCAAATGTATATGTATATCAGGTGAGTAGAAAATTCATCATGAAATATATATCATCCACAGATCCAAAAATATTCATTTTACTTAACATGGATATATAGGTGAAATATAAGTATGAAAACATAAGCCTAGGTAGGATTTGAAGCCCAGAAGAACATCGGGCCCTTGATTGTGATACTTAGATATGAATTATGTTCTGCAGAGGTGTCTCAGATAAATCGATATACAATGGCACATGACCTTATACCTCAGATGATTGAATGTCAAAGAAATCATGCAGTCAAAAAGGTATAGTCGGTAGGATTAGGAAGATAGTCAGTAGGATTAGAAAGAAGAATGAGTAAAGGATTTGGACAACAAGTGTTGCTTCTCCAATTTGAGGCCTACTGTCATGCGTGGGCGATGCTCATGCATGGCCTCCTAATATCCCAACACAATTCATGGCAATACTTCTCTCAGTTCATTTCCAAACTCAGTATCTTAGGGGAATCACACCAGAGTTCAACCCCAGGTGGACCCAGTCATCTCTTCCAACCACCACACAAATGACCACAATTAAAATCAAAACACTCCCACATGGCTCTCATCTTCTTCCATATAGACAATCATCATAACCTCTGACTGGAGGTTTCCATGAGGGGTGCAGCCTATGACAGTGTCCAAAATAAGCTCCCTTGACCCTCATTTGCCTAAAGTCAGGGTGGCCTGGACACCCTTCCTGTGAACCAGGAGTGATCAAATAGACCTGCGGTTAATACTGCTTCACTTCTCCAATCTGAGGCCTACTGACTGTGGGGTTTAGATTCTTTATGTGAATTGGAGTCATGAGGAAACCCAAGCACCTAAGGGCTAGCCTCTGCAGGGCTTTGAAGAACTCATTTGACCCAAAGGATCCCTATTCTCACTTGATGTATGTCAGGAACCTTACAGAGGAAGGTGACAGACTTCATCTACAATAACTGCTCTTTTTGTCATTTTTGTTTTGGATGCAAAAATGGGATCTCTCTGTACGTACATCAGGTGCTGAGAATCTATGCCACAGCCTCACACAGGGCCACAAGCCTGATTCAGACACAATCCTTTCCAAAGCAATTAAGCAAAGAGCCAAAGCTGATGTCCATTCATTTCCACTTGAAAACTGTTTTCTTCAGGCTTCACACAGGGATGGGCTGAGGCAAACACCTTCCTGACATTCAGGGCAACAGAAGAATAGGTGAGCAGAAGGCTCAAAGCAGGGTTTCTCCACTGAGACTCCCTGGACACACTGATATCGGAGTTTTGTGAGATGCTTGCCATTCCCTTCAGCTATCCAGTACATGGCCATGTCACTGAGCTTGGAGGTGGTACATATCTTGGACACAAAACCATGAGACTATTATGGAGAGTGGCCAGAATTCAGGAAAAATACAGGAATTTAGGATGATAGTAGGTCTTGAACATGGATAAGGCAAGCTGCAGTCCATTCATAAATTGGGCAAGATGAATGCTGGGACGCTTTCTAGTAGACAGGACACACCCATTGCGGCATTCTTTTTTCTAATGTCTACAACCATGGAGACTGGGGGATACACAGACATAGAAACACTCGCCTTGTCAAAGACTTATTAGAAACATTCCACTCCAAAACAATCAAACCGACTTTTTTACCTAATCTCAGAACATGAGAAAAAACCACAAACTGTCATCCACACAAACCAAGGCACATTTTCCTCCAAGTAGGTCTGTGACTATAAGGAGTGTCCTCTGACTGGTAGGCCATATGATGTTCCTCAAAAATGGCCTTTCCTGTCATAGATCTGGTCTCCCTTGTCAACTCTGTGAAGTTGTCAGGAGCCAGTGGTGAGCCACTTCCTGTCCTCTCAGAAAAGGCCCCTCTTCAGAGCTATCCTGGCATTTGGCCACCCTAACATCTGTAGGTACCAAGAAAGACTGACTCTCTCCTTGGTAAAACCAAACAAGTGAGCTCACTGGAACTGGGACTGGTACTGGCTCTGTGTGCCTGGCTTCCTGGATCCCATGTTCAGAGAGTTTCATCACCAAGAAAGTAGGTGAGGTCACTTTCTTCAGGAACTGAATGTAGTCACTGCCTTGGCCACCACTTTGTCCTAACAGTTGCTTCGTATGGTCTCTGAGATGTAGGCTGCCCCTACTTCCTGTGACACTTTCACAAGTTAGAATGGTATAGAAACCATAAGTGCCTGGGAACAGCTCTCCACCCAGGCTTGGTTTTGTCCTTCTTCCCTACATTAAGAAGACAGAGGCTGATTCAGACACATCCTTTCATCCTGACCAGGTTGTTTGCCATGGAAGATGACTTTTGCTCTCTCAGGTCCTTCGTAGCTGCCTACATCTTCTCCAGGGCTTATTTCTGCATGGACTTTTGAGGTTCTCAGCTGGTGGAAGATCCCGTACCTTCCTGTATTGTAAGACCAACTCTGTCCTGCTCTTCTGTAAAGTGAGATTAAGTGAACAGTGTATGGTTAGGGTTAAAAGCATGTTCAATTTGGGTTAGGAATCATTCTGCTGGATGAATAATGGTTTTGGGAACCTGTGATACTTATAAGAATACAGACGTGAAATATATGTATGAGAACAGAGATCTAGGAAAGATTTGAAGCGGAGAAAGGCATTGGGCCCTTGATTGGGATACTTAGCTTGAATTATGTTCTGCACCAAGGTTTCAGATAAATTGATACACAATGGCATAGGACCGTGTACCTTGGATGATTTTATGTAGAAGAGAACATCCAGTCAAAAAGGGATAGTCCATAGGATTAGGAAGATAGTCAGTATGTTTAGGAAGAAGAGTGAGTCTAGGAATTGGACCAAACGTTCTTTAGCAATAGGGTTTCAGTTAGAGAGAGAATGTGAGTGTCAGCAAATGGGAAGAGACTGTCACAATGATTAACTGGAGAAAATTGTAGGAATGCAGATATCAATAGGGACATTAGAAAATCAGGCAAAGTATAAAGTGAGTGATAGGATTAGATATTTTCAACAGGATTGAGGTTGAATATATAATCTTAGGAAGAAACAAACATGTAGTCACCAATAGGATTGATATTTGAGAGCATTAGGCAACCTGGACATGGATGTTTTTCGTAATCCATGCTCTCTTTTCATTTAGGCTTTGGTACAATCATAAGTGTGACCTTTGTATTTTGTGTTCAGAATACTACTGTGGTAAAATGTATATGTAGATCAGGTGACATGAGTATTTTTTCCACCATTACGGGGAGCAAAATTCTGAAAAATTATAAATTAGTCCTGGGGATACAAATAGGTGTACCCTATGTTGATGATTATAGAGATGATGCATGAATAGACCATGTTGTGAATAAAGTATATAACTGGTTCCAACTTTAAATAATGGATTGAATTTACCTCTGAAAATATATCAAAAATCTTATATATATATATATATATATATATATATATATATATATATATATATATATATATACATTCATTCCAACGAGTTATATATCAAATGGTAATATTAGGGTTACAGTTTTTCATGAAAAGTGTGTGAGTTTTGCTTCAAAAATGTTTATGCAACCAAAAATAATGTGTTTAGAAAGAAGTCTAGTGAAAAGACCAGTAAAGAAAAATGGAGGAATGCATGTGTTCTGAAGTAGGAAGTGATTGCAGGTGAACCAAATGCCTACAAATTTGTGAACTTGTGGATGAAAAAATATATTCTATGATGTCCATAAACTGAAGAAATTGTAATGTACAAGTGTTGAATAAAAATGAACTTCAAAATACACATCATGTTCCATAGGATTCTACTTGCATTGATGTTAAACTGGGTCAGTTACTGTAGAAATATTAGGATTTCTAAGCACCAATCACTGAAGTTAGTTTTCAGTACTAGGAAACCAATATGTATTTCAGGTGGTTGAGTATTTCTGAGAATAATCTTGTGAAATGTTGTTTATAAATACACATACGGAACATGAATGAATTTAAGGAGTGTATAATAAGACACTTATATTTCATATTTTGGAAAATCTGGAGAATACACACACACACACACACACACACATTAATATGTAGCAATATGTATAAAAATTGAAATTCACCATGAAATATAATTCATCCACATATCCAAAAATATTCGTTTTACTGAACATGGATTTATATTAATTATGTATAATGTTATTCACTAGGAAGCTCACCCACACATTGAATTTGCTGGTCCGCCAGTATTTAGGGGGAGTCATCTCTTCTCACAATTTTTATATTCCAAAGTCAGTGAGCTCATAGAATGTATGTGTGATACCAGATAGGATACTATATATGCATAAAAATACATTTGCTGAATAGGCTACAGAGAAAGAGAGACAGGAATTATGTGTTTACTTTAAAAACTCATGGAGAAATATTACAATGAAAAGTTGACCAGATTTATAACACAAACTCTTGAGAAAGCAGAAGGCAAATCCAAGTATACACCATGCTTCTAATGAAAGGCCTGTATTTCTATTCAGTTAGATTTTTTTTTCTCCATCATATAAGGATTAGTAGTCAGAGTCTAGTAGGGTATGAGTTAGTGTCAGGGATTCAGTATTTCACATGGAATATTGGAAAATGAATCTAATGTGTATGCAAACATGTGATACACAAAAATCTTCCCACTCTCATCCAGAACAATGCCTTGACATAACCATTGCTCTAAGTAAGACACAATTAGAGGAGAGGAGTTATAAAATCTGTAAATACATATGTGGAATGGAAATTGCTCAGGAGTTCACAACACTGGACGTGGTAGAACAGTTTCCAAAAGTAAGGGAGAGGGTAAACACTCCACAAACATGGAACTCTGCTGGCCTAAAGACTTCTTGAGAAATTTCCTCTGAGGTTGGGCACATGAGATATATGTAATTGTCCGGAGATTTAGCTTCCTTTGTAGTGATACCATCATATCTGGGTCAGAATTTATGTGACCTGGAGGACATGGTTCCTTATTTTCTAATGAACATGAGGCAGAAGTTCTGAATTCTCTCTTTGTAAATAAACTGTGGCCACCGGGTGCTAAGTGTCTTCCGGTGTGGTCTGTGAAGCCATTTGGTCATCCTCCATTTTTCGTGGTGTTTCTTACTGCTGCACTGGGAGTTTGGTATTGGCTTCACAAAATACAAGGAGTTCAACTGGGACACAATGCTGGAGGGAGTTCTTTCACATGTGGTTGGTCAGGGTCTCCATGAGAATGTATGAACCAGGATCCTATCCCACATAGCTTTCCCCCTTGACTATAGCAACCTGACCCTGAACATTGCCCTGAAACCTCTCCATATAAAAAGATGCCTTTATATATAAGGATCTGCTGCCTACACCATGTCAGTCTCAAGTGTTTTGGAAGCCAATGGCAGATCCAAGTGGTCCTGCCAAAAATATTAATTCACACACCTACAGTCCACTTCTCTACACCCACTACTCAGCAGGCTCCAACTTACTGGCATCTCTGTTCTACACCATTTTTACGAAACCCAGTCAATCAAGGCACTGTCTGGTACACTCATGATCAGCAACAGGATATCCAAAGTTCTCCAGTGCCACCTGGTCATGGGAATTTCAAAAATTTCATGGTATTTATCTACCCATTTTTCAAGGATGAAGTTGGAGGCACTGTAGGTTTCAATTCATTCAGGAACCATTAAATAGTGAGGAAGCTCATTTCAAAGAAAGCTCTAAAGAACACTCACAGCTAAGCCTTCCCAAAGAGTGGCCAAGAGGTCACATGAATCCAGGGCCATTGATGTCTACAATGTGAGGTCCATGTGTGTTTGGACTCTCAACTATGGCTGCCAAGTATTTAAGAATAAAATCATGTGATATCCTGGCTTAGATTCCCCGAGTTCTGTGGAAAGCCAACGTGGGCCTAGAACTCAGGTTGCAAGAGCGATTCTTATGCGTGGCCTCCTAAAATTCCAACACTATTTATTGCAATACTTCTCTGAGGTCAGGTCCAGAACTCAGTCTGTAAGGGGAATCACACCAGAATTGAAGCCCAGGTGGACCCAGTCATCACTTCCAACATCCACAAAAATGACCACAATTTAAACCAAAACACTCCCACATGGCCCTCATTTTCTTCCATATAGGCACTCATCATAACCTCTGGCTGGAGGTTTCCATGAGGGTCGCAGACCAAGACACTGTCCAAAATAAGCCTAAAGTTAGGGTGGCTTGGACACACTTTCTGTGAACCAGTAGTGATCAAATAGGCCTGCGCTTAATACTGCTCCACTTTACCAATTTGAGGCCTACTGCCTGTGGGGTTTAGATTCTTAATGTGAATTGGAGTCATGAGAAAACCCAAGCACCTATGACCTAGCCTCTGCAGGTTTGGAAGAACTCATTTGACCCAAAGGATCCCTATTCGTACTTGATAGAGGTCAGGAACCATAAAGAGGAAGGCGAGAGACTTCATCCCAATGACTGCTCTTTTGGCCATTTTAGTTTTGGATGCACACATGGGATCTTTCTTTAGATCCATCAGGTGCTGAGAATCTAAGCCACAGCCTCACACATGACCAAAGGGCTGATTTAGACACATCCATTTCCAAAGCAATTAAGCATAGAGCCACAGGTATGCCCATTCATTTCCATTTGAAAACTTTTTTCTTCAGGCTTCAAAAAGGGGTGGCCTGAGGCAAAGACCTTCCTGACATTCAGGACAACAGAACAATAGGTAAGCAAAAGGCCCAAAGCAGGGTTTCTTCACTGAGACTCTCCTAGTCACATTGATATCTGAGTTTTCTGAGATGCTCGCCATTATCTTCAGCTATCCAGTTCATGGCCATGTCACAGAGCTTGGAGGTGGTATATAACCTGGACACAAAACCATGGTCCTATTCTGGAGAGTTGCCAGAATTCAGGAACATCAGGAACTTAGGTAGATATCAGGGGTTGCCCATCGATAAGATAAGCTGCTGTTTATTCATAAATGGGGCAGGATGAATGATGGGAAGCTTTCTACTAGACACGACACATCCATTGATGCATTCTCTTTTCTAATGTCTACAACCATGGACACAATGGGATACACAGATATAGAAACACTTCTTCTCATCGTTCAGGTTTGGGAACATGATTGAGTGGAAAACTGGCTCTATTATTGTAAGGCATTTGAAGGCAGGGAAATGAGAAGCAGACTAAGTGCAGACCCAGACTCTCAGACTCTAATAGATCATCTGTGGGGATCCGTATTCAAAATGCATACTCTGACTGACCTGGCCTGCACATCTATGTTTTCTTCCATGTAAGGTGATTCCAATGATCACTATCTGCCGGCCACCATGTAACGAGGTCAGGAAAGGATTTCCTTTTAGCAAAACTAAATGCAGAGCCACTGGAACATCAAATGTAATAAAGTTATTGCATACATGTAGTTTTTATTCTGATCTTGTCTCTTGGCAAGTGATAAGAACTCAAAGTATAGAATTTATTTTTCTTAGGTCTAATCCTTAAATTGGGAATTAAGAAAGAGTGGTGGACTGGGGTTGTAGCTTAGTGGTAGAGTGCTTGCCTTGCATGCATGAGGCACTGGGGTCTATCCTCAGCAACACATATAAATAAATAAATAAATAAATAAATAAATAAATAAATAAATAAATAAATAAATAAATAAAATGAAGTCATTGTGTCCATCTACAACTAAAAAAGAAAAGAAATGAAAAAGAAATGGTGGGGATAATTCATAGACAAAATGCAAAATATAAAGAATCAAGACCAGAGATCAAGATGTTGCTTTTGAAAAGTTCCTGGGAAGGAGAAATGTGGAAGAAACAAAATAAGTTAGCTGGGTAATCTTGGAGGGAATGATGGGGAAACTGAGAGCATGCAATTCAGGGGCTATCAGTATATCTATCTTTCACAATATGTGAGAGATTGTAACTTGTCCATCATTTGAATCATGAGGGGCTTGTAAGTTTGGGAAAGATTCCAGCCATGACCATCTTTTCTCCATACCTATCAGACATACTGGTTGCTGTGGTTTAAATTGAGTCATTCTGAGGAGCAAAATTACATTTCAGAATCATTCGTGATTTTTAATGACAACTCTGCTCTTTCTATTCTTTCCTCTCTTCCTCTCTTCCTTCCTTCCTTCCTTCCTTCCTTCCTTCCTTCCTTCCTTCCTTCCTTCCTTCCTTCCTTCTTTCTTTTTTCCTTTCTACTCCCTTCCCTCCCTCTCTGTCTTTTTTTCTTATATAATTACTTTCTGTATTTCTTTCCTATTTGCCTGAAAATAAAATTTTAATCATGGGCATTCTAGAAATTCACTTCATTACTGAGCTACATCCTCATCCTTCAAAAGCTAATTATAATTTTTTATAGGCCTGGCCTTTTATGAACACACTTAAAACACTGGCAAGTTACACCAAACAAAACTCATTTGTAAACAGAACTCTTTTTACAGTTTACTCTTTGAATACCCCAAATCTTTGTCATATATGCATGTGTTTGTGTGGGTAATAATATATTATTGTTATCAGATAAAGCTGTGCTCTTCCATTTCAACTTTCCCTTTAAATTTTTATGTCTCAAAAGTTTAAACCAATTAAACCTTATTTCTTAGATGTGGAAACTATCTGTTCTCACACAAGGGGATCATGAAAATCTAATCTGTTTAAACCAGAGAATACAGGAATAGAGGATGCACAAGAGGAACAAGCATCCCACCTGAATATAAGAAACAAACAATAAGTGTCATAGCTTTCAGTGTCAAAATATGTATTTCAACTGACTCCTTCAGATATCTTTGTTGAGAAATGAACCTAACATTTCACTGGGATGTGAACATAGCTTTGGCCTTACTAAACAAAAATGAAAGGACAAATGCAGTAAATATACACATACTTAAAATTATAAAGATTAAATGTTTTCAATAGTATTTCAGTAAGATAGGTTCTATGGCTGTTTTTTTTTTTTTTGACTTCACCTTTGCCATTGAATCTCTTAGGGACCTTCTTTGTTTCTCCACTAGAAGATTGTTGGATTCTCCATCAATCTGTATCTTTTCATTGGTATATGTTTCCTTGTCTGTTTTATTTATGGTCATTGGAGAAATAATCTCAGGTTTGTGAAATAAACAGCATGTTTCACAAAACCTATTCACAAAATTCCTTTGGCAGATTTTAGTCACATGATTTTTGTCAGCCAAACCAGCCAGCACAGAAACCCAGGATATAGCCTAATTTTTAGCACAGCTGAACCATGGACCTCAGATGTATGTGGAGGGATCTGTAATGTATGAGTTGTTTTGTCCTCTTCAACTTTGCTTGATTATATACCCCTTTTGTTTTCAGCCTCTAGGGATTCATCTGATTTCAGAAAGGTAATTGAATTTCTATATTTATTCTAAATTATTAACTTTGTAGTCAATGAAAAATACACTCTTTATGAACTATCTTCTTTCTAAGCACACCGATCCCATCACAATAAAAGAGGCCCTTCCACGGAAAGGATTAGGCAAGGTGAAAGAAAAGACAGTCAAATTGGGTAAGTTTTACATTACAACACTCCAGGGAAAACAGTGTTAAGACACTTGAAATGCTACCAGTGTTCTCAAATGTAAGGTGGTTTTCCCAAAGAGGTTGGAGGATTTTCCTCACATTGTCATCAGTAGTCACAGAAAATGATCTCTCCTCTGTGTTTCTGGGAATATCCCCTCAATTCTGAATTGTTTCCCCTACATATCATACTATTACATTCTCCCTATTTCCAGCCTTTGGCGTGAACTAGCTACCATGCAAATGTCACCATAAGCATCTCTTTAGAATGTGAAAGGTCAAACTTCTGAAATTTCTTAGAAATATTTGCTGACATGAGCCAAGCCTCATTCAGTATCTTTATACCTTTCCTCTGCCTCAACTGTCCTCTGGCATTAGGCCTCACCTATCCCTTTATTCTGAGACAAATCCTGACCTATTTCATACTTTTCTCTGTGTGGGCCTACAGCATTCCATGCTCTCACTATCTCCTGCTCTCTGGCTACTCACCTCTCACCTGTCTTTTTGAGGGGTGAGTAGCCAGAAAAAACACCATCTCTGGGGTCACATTTCCTCTGCCTTCTTAGATCATTTTCTCTGACACTTCAGCTGGTCACATTAGCTTCCAGACACATAGGTTCCCCTTTGCCCTTCTCACTGGAGTCACATGGGTATAGTCTAGCCTGCACCAGTTTTTTCTACCTTCCATCAGGCACAACCTAGGTCCCTTGATAGGCACTTCCAGGATCCTCATGTGCATGTGTGTGTGTGTGTGTGTGTGTGTGTGTGTGTGTGTGTGTTGTTTAGAGGAACTGAATCAAAGAAACTACTGTTACACTCTTTCCGAGGATGGATATGGCTTCAGCACTCCCATCACCCATTGAGAGAAGAGCATGCTTTTTAAGCACCAGTGCATAGTGCACCTTTTGGTCAGATCAGTTTAAGCAATATTTTTGATCTCAGGTTTCTCCTTAGCAGGGCACATCATGGTACAACTTAGAATGCAACTTCCTCTTCTCTCTCCCCCTTTGTCTGAGGCAGATCTGCACTGATATTTGCATGCAGGTTGTAGGCTTTTTTTGTTTATGGTACACAGATTACTGAATCTCTGGACCTTTTCAGTGTCCAGAAATTTTAGGGATTTGAATAAAATCCCTCTTTCACTCATTTTGCTGAGAAGCTTTTCACCAACTCTTTGGTCTCCATGCAATAGTGCAGCTTAGAATGCAGCTTACTCTATACTAACATTTTCCCAGAATCAGCCCTTCTTTCCATGTGTATTTTCAAGCTTGTTTCTGAGCAAATTTCATTGATCTTGAGTAGACAAATCTTGGCAATATGGTTTGCAATGAACCTTGTATCCTGTCATGTCTATAAGATGTGTGTTGAGGATTTGGATCAAGAAAAAAATACTCCCTGAGAACTCAATGTTTGTTGGGTGCAAATGGGTACATCTTTATTCACAACTACTTGGAAGTCCAAGCCTTGAAGGATGGCTGCATTCAGTCCACTCAGAGGACTCCAGTTGCAAATTAAAGTGGCCATGGGATCGAACTAAGTGGTAGAGTATTTGACATGAATGCATAAGTTTGTGGGTCCACTCCCAAGGTATATACACAAAGAAAGAAAAAGAAATAAGAAAAACTGTGGAAAGTTGAAACCAGTAATTATTCATAAAATCTTAAACTTAATTGGAAATCATATTTGGGAATATTAAGTTGTTTTGGTGTTACAATTATCCTTTTCTATTTGTATTGATGTTCATGCTTTCTAATGCAGTTCTAAGGAATATGAGTAAATGTATTCATTTATCAGCAGAGACCCATTTTGACATGACTTCAGAAAAAGAGTACAAAAGTTTTGATGACGCTCAATGTACCCAGTCTCAGGTATGTCAACATATAAAGTATTTCTTCCTGTTTCTTCTTGTTTTTCTTTCTTGAGGAAAGTAAAGGAGGCCAAATGAAAATGCCTTTTAAACAGTCTTTTGGAATCCAGGCATTATATATTAGTAATTACATCTAAAACCACTCTGAACTGGTTAGAATCTGAAAATAGCATTAGTAGTCCTGTCAACTTATAGCTAAATTTACTGTGTAATGGAGGCAAAGCAATTCTAAATGTTGCTTATGCTTCCACTTGCATAAACATTTTGAAAAATAAAAAGTTGAGACTAAATTTGAGACTGTCGAATAACCACCTGGGTTATGAATGGTAATGGTCACTTACTGCATTCATGTGAAAGGATGATGTTGTCAAAGGCTCAAACTTCTAGTGAAAATCAGTAGTTATTTGCTACAAGTTGAAATATATATATAAACTTTACATCCTGGTTAATGTTTATTTGTTATTTTTTGCTTATTTTTTATTGATTTTTTAAAAAATAAATGATAGCAGCAGAATGCATTATAATTCTTATTAAACATATATAGCACAATATTTTATATCTCTGGTTGTGTATAAAATATGTTGACCCAATTTTTGTCTTCTTACATGTGTTAAACAATTTTTGAGTTCACTCAGAGGACTCCAGTTGCCAATTGAAGTGACCTTTTCATTTTGTTTCTCATCCTTGCAGAAAATACAGTCAACGTGTTGAAAAATTTTATCAAAATGTCTTAGTATATTAAAGAAATGTATTTGTGTGCATTAATGGGGGAATGATGGAATTTAGAGATGCTGTCTCATCATTTTTCTCACATTGCCAACATTCTTGGTGTGAGATATAGCACACATCTAGATTTATTTTATTTGGCTGGCACATGTACGTCCTTGGGTTTACAGCTTTCCCTTTGGGGTGTATCCTGGGCAGAGGCCACATCTCAGTGTCAAATCCCGAACTGAACACCTAAGTCTCATATTTTCAAACAAAAACTTTGTTAGTTCATTGTTTAAAAAGTGTAATCCTACTTAATATAAAACATACTCCTCAAAATTCTTTAAAATAAGACTTGAAAGTCTTCTCACATTTGATGGTGAATGCAAAGTCGGATGAGTTACAATGAATATCATTTCTCCCGTCCTTTGGGGTGTATACACCTTTGTTAGCATGTTGTCAAGGAATGCCTTTTCTATGACATCCACCCTGCTTTTACCAAATCAGGAGCCATTGGAAGATAAGTGTTCAGCTTCATCTGGAGCACAATGCTTAGACACCCTATGGAAAGTATGACTGCTTAGTCTGTAGTTATCTGCATGTTAGTTAGCTGCTTTCAAGACCAAAATTTAGGTGATGTCTAAAAGAGCGATAGTGAAGTCTTCATGCAGTTCATTGGGGTCCTTCATTTTGCAGGTATTTTCTGAGGGTGGTCCACAGATATCTGTTTCTCACTCATCTGGAGAGAAACATCATAAAACAAAAGAGAAAGAAGATGGACATGTCCATGGTAAGAACAACATATTCTAAACAGTTCTTTGGATAGAATATTGATTTATAACATGAGAGCTGATATTTTCTAATTCTGGGAGAAATGAACCTAGTAAACAGGGAATAAAGAAAAAGCTAGAAAGATAAAGAGTTGTCTCTCTCAAGACCAATTTCCAGCAGCAGGTTAAGTGGGAGTGTCCCTCTTAGTTTCTGTACAAGAAAAGTATAGACCACAGGGGAGTTGGAAAACTTGAATTTTTATGTTGGAAACAATAATGTTCTTCACATTCCACCTGCTTTATGTTCATTTCTCAGTGTATTTTCATTTTCCTCAGGGAATCTTTTCTATAGATCAGATTTATGTATTAGATCACAAACCTCTTTTCTAATATCATCTGTCTAAAATTATAATGATCTTTTTTGTGTGTCTGTCTTCTCCATTAGACTTTAAGCTAAAGAACAATAGGGGTCTAATCTCATCTGCTATATCTTCAGAGTTCAGCATATTGTGTCACGTGTTCTATGCACTCAATGCTTTAGAATATAAATAATGCATGTGAAATATACAGCATTCATATATTTAAATTAGTCACATATTTTATTTCTATCTTCTTTTTTCTGACATATTCTGTTAGCCTGTCAAAAACCCAGAAAGCAGTTTTATCACTTCAAAGAATAATAAAAAACAAAAAAAGTCACTGCACACAGTGTTCACTACATGTTAAAAAAAATGCACAACTGGAAAATGAGATTCATGAGCCAAAAAAGAGGGTATCAGAGTTTAAGCAAGAAAATATAGAATTGAAACAACAACTCCACAATTTGAGGTATTATATCTTAGATTGAAAGAAGGAGTGGAATCTTTTCCTTTAATCCAGTAAAATAAGAAGGACAATTTTTTTTTTAACTACTGCCTCATCTGTTAGCACTTTGCAAAAAAGAAATCATGAATAAATTAGAAAATTCTTACAAATATGATAGCATATTATTAAATGTGATTACTTCTAAAAGTTAAGTTCATATTTTCCCCATCACAATTTTAATGGCTCTATGGAACCCCCATCTGCTAGTAATCTATGTATTTAACAAGCATAATTTGGGATTGTTATTTGTTTATATTTTTAACTTTTTATTGCAATTAATATTTCAAGAAATATTATTTATAAAAAAATCATTTCCTACTCAGATAGTATGGCATGTGCCTATAATTCTGGCAGCTTGGTAGACAAAGATAGGAGGATCAAAAGTTCAAAATAATCCTCATCAACACAGAAGCAATGTCCTAAGCAAATTAATGAGACCCAGTCTCAAAAAAAAAAAAAAAAAAAAGAAAAGAAAAAGACCTTGGGATGTAGCTAAGGGATTTAGCTTCTGTGTGTTCAATCCCTGGTACTATAGTTGGGAATGAGAAGAAAAGAAAAAAAAATAACTTTCTATATTTCTGTTTACTTTTGAAAAAATTTTAATATAGAGTTATTTGGTTAAAGTTGGGAAACTTTAAAAAGATTACAGGATTTTTAAATTTCTCTCAAGAAAGTTTGTATTCCACCAGTGAGGCATTTTTCACTGCCCTGAAACATGTAATTATGCATTTATAGTTTTTAGGCTGATTTTGGGTATCAAACTCAGGGTTTTGTGTTACTATTGTGATGTGCTAGTACTGAGCTAGACACTCGGCTACAATTCTAATATTAACATTCATTAAAAAATGAAATGAAAACAGATAATTTTTTATTCAAATTCATTCTCATTCATAAATTAGTTCATATTTCTAATTTGAAAGGACATATACTTTTAATGTTTTTTAGGTATACATGACAGTAGACTATATGTTGACATAAATTTATTTTTGTTATGTCTTATATTCCATTGTGTGTGTGCACACACACACATTTTTTTTTATCCATTCATCTGTTGAAGAACATTACTCTTCATTATTGGATTAAATATTAGGTCCCATCTTGTTCAAAAAGGGATTTTGAGTTTTTTGTACAATACATAATGATCAAAAAGGTAAGTTGAGAGTGTTACCATAAAAGAAACATAAAAAGTATTATAACAGGTATTAGATTATTTATCCCAGTTCGGGGTTATAGTAATACAAAAATAAATATTTTTTATATCTTTATTTTATTTATATGCAGTGCTAAGGTTCGAACCCAGCACCTTACACATGCTAGGCAAATACTCTACCACTGTGCTACAGTCCCAGCCCCAAAAGACACATATTGAAAAAAGAATGTCTGAATATGCTGTTACACTGTAAGCCAATTATAGTTATACCTGACATATTTTATTAAGATAAATGATATTACTACTGAATTCATAAGTTTGTATATAAACAATGTCTTTAAAACTTATTTGACATGAAATTATTTTTTTTAACTGGGGAGGACCTATGATTGTGCAAAAAAAAAATTACCTTAAACTTGTCAATTTACCAAATCATTTCTAAATTCCTTTTCTGTGGTATCTAAAAGATTTGCTAGTAAAAGAAACTTATCAATTAACAAAACAATCTTTTATTATTGACTTTCAATTATGTATGTTTTACACAAGATTAAAGGAGAAATTTAAAATGCTAAACTATAAAAGCTTCAGAGAACATAGAATTTTTATTAAGATACTAAATCAGCATACAAAGAGCCAGAACATAAACAGACATTTTTGGTTTTTGGCAAAAATCAATAAAAAGGCATCCATATTAACTTCAGATATACCTTAAAAGAAGACGAGGTGAAGAGAAAAAATGATGATATGTTACATGCAAAAAATAAGAACCCATTAAAAGAAAAAGAAAGAGAATTTAACAAAGAGTATCAAGTGAGAAAGCAAGCTGAAATCTCTGTTTGTACAATAGATACAGAATTGGAGACTGCAAGAAATCATTTTAATCAGGTAAGTGAATGTTCAGTAAAATTTCAAATTTTTACTGTATTTCATTTGAATTATTTATAAAATCCCTTTAACTTATTGAATGTGTTCATATTTCACTTAATGATGGCAATGTGGTCTGAGGAATGTGCTGTTTGGCAATTTCACCAACATGCAGTCATCATGTGTGTGTACTTCCAAACACTTCAGACATCTCCCACAATGCCAGGAAACACAGACTTATAGGACCTTCATTTATATGCAGTCTGCTGTTTCCCAAAGCATGGGTATGTTGGGTGTGAACTACTATTTTGATTTAAAACACAATGTTCATTATTTGGCAATAAAAAAAAAAAAAAAAGATCTGACAAAACAGAAAAAAACCCACAATGTTATCTGACTCTAAAATTAAATGATAATATTTATGACAAAACTAGTTACAGCAAAACTTAGCATTTGGTAGTTGTTCAGCATTTGTTTTCTGAATAAAGAACTTTAGTTTAATCACTGACATAAATACAAATTTAGGTGTTTTATGTTAAAATACAAACTAAATATCTATGCACCTATATAAATCATTTTTTAAAAAAGTGTTTCACAATTACATTTCTGTCTGCATTTAAGAAATTTTTTTTTAATTTTTTTAATTTTTTAAAGATAGAGAGAGACAATTTTAATATTTATTTTTTAGTTTTTGGCGGACACAACATCTTTGTTTGTATGTGATGCTGAGGATCGAACCCGGGCCGCACGCATGCCAGGCGAGCGCGCTACCACTTGAGCCACATCCCCACCTCAAGAAATGTTTTCACTCACCCAAATTTATCTGTCATTTGTGCAAGTGAAATGTAAGACATTTACTCATAAAGAATTAATCTACCTTTTGGAATTATTTTTTAATCTTGAAGCCCCCACTCTTAAATTAAGCTTTTAGACTTCTGTCACCTGCTGATATACAGCCAAAACCTTGATTAAATAAATTTGTAGATTTTAGCAGAACAAAATGAAACCTACAGACAATTTCCATGAGACCATAATGCTAGAATTTACAATATGAAATTTCAGTAACACATCTTTGCAAACAAAAAGAGATAGACATGTGCAGAAAGGAAATGTTTCCTGAATTATTTTCTTCTCTTTTCAAATGATTGAATGTGTGTTTGTGTGTGTGTGTGTGTGTGTGTGTGTGTGTGTAACATAGTTAAACAGTAAATCTATTAATTATGGGAAAGTATAGAGGGTTTTAAATACATATATTTATAACCATAATGTACATATTTTGGAGGTGAGGGGTGCAATTTTTGTCCCATTGAATTAAGTAATGTTCTTAATTTAACTGTATTTCTCCACAGCAGTCCCATGATGACTTTCAGAGTAGTGTTATAAAGAGAAAAGACTTTTAATATTTTCCAGAGGAATAGATGATTTTTCTATGATCTCAAAACCCTTGCTTCTAATACTAGATCTTCTAGTTTGGGGAAGTGACTTTGCTCTCTTGTTGTATTAATGTGCATTACTACTCCCACTGTTAAGTAAGGAGGAAAAGTGGGGCCAGCAAATGCTCTGGTTTTGTAAATCATTTTCTCACTTTTAAGAAGAGAAACAAACACTTGGCTTCATGTAATCTCTGACTTCAGTACAAAACACCTTTGGAAAAAATGGCATACCATAATATGTTCTTAGAAATAAATTACTGGTAAGCATTTGTTCCTATTACATAAGATCTGTTTGTTTCCTTTATTTTATATTGACTCATGTTTCAATATTCACTGAGATGAAACAAATGCTACTGATTAGAAATCTCCGGATTTTCTCAGTAGAGCCTTACACATTTTGCCTTATTTGTCATTTGTGTTTTGAAACACAGGCCTTCTTTGGTGTTTGTCCATTCATAGGACAGAAATATCTGGCTTTGTGGATGAGCACTAGAAGCAGAGGCACAAGACTTGGAGAAAAATCATGCAATTTGCCTATGGTTTTAGCCTTGTGCTCCTTTTCAGAATTGTGATACATTGTTCATTGATATAGATCATGTGTTTAATGCTGTTTCTACATTTATAATTTATCAATAGATGCAATTCTCATTCCCAGCTACAAAATGTTAGAAAACAGAATATGCTAGGAATGTTTTTAGGAAAAGACCTTGGAGAACTTTTCTATGTCTCAGTAGATGTAGAGCTAAGGCTCTTACTATTGTCTGGTTGAATACATGAGGTGTCAGATTACAAACTTATTCTTCTTAAAGTTAAGTGTTCTTTTATTTGCCACTGAAGCCATCCCAACAGATAGGTACATAATAAAATATTTGGAATTTTAAACTGTTTAAAGGGTAGATCATATGATCCTAAAAGTGGATCAACAGAGAAATAGTGAATTCTAATTTTTATTTATTGTTTTTAGGTATACATTACAATAGAGTTCTTTTGGTGTATTACACATACATAGCATATAACTTCTTCTATGTAGAGTTTTTCTGGTCATGTATTCATATGTGAACATAGGAATGTAATTTCAGATTCATTCTACTATATTCCCCTCCCCTCCCAGCCCTTTATTCACTTTTGTCTAACCAACAAACTTCTATTCTTTTATCCTCCACCCTTATGTGTGTTAGCAATTACATGTTAAGGAGAATATTCAGACTTTGGATTTGGAGGACTGGATTATTTCACTTGGCATGACAGTGTCCAGTTCCATTCATTTGCCAGCAAATGCCATAATTTCATTCTTCATGGCTGAATCCATTGTATATATATGACACATTGTCTTTATCCTTCCATGTGTTGAAAGGCACCTAGGTTGGTTTCACAGCTTAACTTTTGTGAAGAGCTGCTATAAATATTTATGTGGCTGTGTCACTATAGTATCATTGGAGTATACACTGAGGAGCAGAATTACTGGGTCAAATGGTCGTTCCATTCCAGGTTTTGTGAGAAATCTATATACTGCTTTCCTGAAAAATTGCTTGGTGCAATGTATGAGTGAATCTTTTCCCCACATTCTCACCAACATTTATTTTTACTTGCATTCTTTATATCTCAGTGTAGTTTTAATTTTCATTTTTCTAATCACTAAAGATGTTGAACATTTTTTTCATATACTTGTTAACTGTTTGTACATATTTTTCATTGAAGTGCTTGCTCAGTTTTTTGTTCATTTATTGATAGGGTTATTTTTTGTTTGTGAGTTATTTTTTGAGTTGTTGATATTTTCTGGAGATTAATGCTCTATCTGACATGTCAGTGACAAAGATTTTCTCCCATTCTATATGCTGTCTACTCACATTCTTGATGGTTTCCTTTGCTGTAAAGATACCACCCCATTTATTGATTCTTTATTTTACTTCTTGTGCTTTAAGTGTCTTTTTGAGGAATTCAGTTCCTACACTGACAAGATGGAGCACTGGGCCTGTCTAGTCTTGTAATAGGTCTAGGGTCTTTTATCTATTATCTAGGTTATTGATCCACTTTCTTTTTGAGAAATAGGGGTTAAATTTCTCCTACGACATATGGGTTTTCAGTGTTCCCAGCACAATTGGTTGAGGAACCTATCCTTTCCCCCATGCATGTTTTATAGTGTGTTTGTCTAGTATTAGATAACTATATGTGTGGGGTTTTCTCTGTCACTTCTCTTCTGCAAAGTTATTTTTTTTACATTGGCAAACTAACTAATCACTTAATCTATTCTTTCATTCTGGTATAATGTAGATTTTTTTAATCTTTATTTTTTTTCTTTTTTTTTATAACCAGGAATTGAACCAGGGTGCTCAACCACTGAGATGCATCCCAGCCATTTATTTATTTATTTATTTATGAATGAGTCAGGGTCTCACTGAATTGCTGAAGCCTGGCTTTGAACCTGTGATCCTCCTGCCTCAGTATCCTGAGACACTGGTGTTACAAGCATGAGCCCCTGAACCTGGCAGTTCTTACATTCTTTAAGTTATAATTTTCTTTTACTCTCATAGATCCATCTTCTTGAATTAACTTTTGAACTCTTGGGAATTCATATTTTTATAAGCTCAGAAGTTTACATCTAATTTTTCTTCTGTGGGTATCTATTTATTGAAACCCTTTCACCATATAAATAAACAGGTTTTTCTTTAATTTCAGTGAAAATTATGAAACATCATTTTATTGAGTGCTAGCTAAATGTATCCTTGGTTTTATTTAGGTTTCTCCTAGTGATGGGACAGAGAACAAGCTATTGCATAAATATCATAAGAAGAAGGATGAGGTCTCTATGAAGAGACTGGGAATGGACAAAGTAAAATATCAGAACCAGGAAAAGAAGTGCTTTGAGAATACTGAAATTTTAAGAGAAAAGAATACCAGCCTTCCATGGACACAAAAATTGAATGAGAAAACACTTATGGAAATATTTCAGGACAATGAACAGTTGGGTATTTGGAAAGTTGAGAATACATTGCAAAATTTCACACCTGAGAGTGAAAACCAAAGCACAGAAAGACCAGAAACAGATGTCAAATCTCACTCTGCCAGATCTGGTCCTGCTCCACCCCATCAAGGTGAAAGTCCAACACCAAAAAGAAATCTAGAAGTTGCTTTCCAGAGAGGCAGAGATAAAGACTTTAGTTCACAGGAAAAAAAAAATATTGATGTATCTAACCTAAACGGTAGTAGTGAGATTCCTTCCCAACAGGTACCAAAGTCTGAAGTAAAAACAAGTGACCTAGAAAATGAGCTGCATCAGACAAGAGGAATGACTTTGGCTACAGATCAAGTAAACAGATACCTAAAACAAAGACAGTGCCAACTGAAGGAGATGGAACACAGGTATCAAAATGAAGAAAGAAAAAGGAATGAACACTTCAGAAAGCAGGAAGTTTCTAAAGAGAAGGTATCTAAACTACAAAGAGAAACTACATTGCATGAAGACCAATTGCATGACTATCAGAACAAAGGTGAAAATAAAATAGATGGAATTATTAATGTCCAAACCCAATTTTATGATGTTATAAAAATACTTCAAGCTTGGAATGACAGATTCCATCTCATGCTGGAAAACAAATATTTGGAATTAATCAATGAAACTATCATTTAAAAGAACAACTGGATCAATATGGAAAGGAGGAAGCAGAATAAGTAAGTATCAAGCAAGATATCTTTATAAAGAGTCTTCAAAGGAATACTCAAAGTGATATCTGCTTATGGCTAAATGTTGAATCTTGATGAAAATAAAAATGTAGATATTATGAATGTGTTTCTGTATCAATACAGAACTACAACCTGTTGTCCAGCAAAAATAACTTAGACCTCATTTGCAGCACAACCAATCTGTGTTTGAAGTGCTGAGTATTCCAATTTCCCTGCTCTGATTCTTACACACTGTGTACATATTTTAAAATAACTATAGGTACTCATGTGTCAACTAAACACAAAAGACTTAGTTAAAATGTATTTTAATATTTAAAAAGGAGGAAATATTTAGAACTTGGGCCTGACCTTTCAATTTAAAAAGTTGTTTCTTATAAAATTTAAGAGGTTTAGTTAAGATTTTTTGGTAGGTTTATATGCTGACATTAGTAATATGGTCTCAATAATGCTGAAACAATATCTAATTTTGGTGCTATTAATTCAACCCAAAGTTTGCACATGCTAAACACATGTTCTTCCAATGAGCTACATCCCATTACTGAATAACAATTTTAATGTCTTCTTGTTGATATACTTGAAGATCACAATGAAACTCATAATGGAAATGCTCATACCTATTTTCAAATTAATTAGTTACTTTTACAGTTCATTCCAGATTTTATAGTTGATTTGAAATGTAGATCCTGTTTTTTGTAATAGACTTTCTTCAGTATATTTTTGTAGATTTCTAGTTGGTAAATTTATTTTTAGTCATTTAAGTTTAACATAAATCTGAAAATAACTGTCCTGATATATTTTTTTTTGTTTTCATTCATGTCTTGTCCACTTCTTTAAAAGCATCTATTTGTCATTACCATAAATTGGGACTAATGTGATGAATTGCAGCAAAACCACAGTTGATTTCATCTGTAATTTGATGCATATATTCATGATAACTTGCTAATAGTTTTCTTCATTTCATGGCCTAATTCCTATTATATAGTGACAAAGATAATTGTACCCATCTAAAATTCATTAATTTGGCACTGAACCCCCATGTCCAGACTAATGAGGGTGGCAGGGTTTATGTAAAGCAAGAGTGGTGTGAGGACCAGTGAGAAATCCAGGAGATATGGACAGGCAGTGAGGTGGAGACCAGGTTACCTAGCATCTCCTTTATTCTTTGTGAAAGTATATTGGAATTATTTTAGCAAACGTTTAAGATGTGAGGATGTGGAGTATTAACTTGAGTCTCTAATAAGAGAGGGATAATAACCTCTGTAGAATTCACCACTACCAATGAGACCTGTGTAACCATTTTTTATTGAGATTTCAGTAGTTTGTTAAACATTGCAACTTTACCAAGGGCAGTATGTAGAGATACAGGGCTCACCCTGTTGTGTAAGGAATGTGATAGTGACTAAGCAGGAGTACACAAACTTCTATTTTCTTAAGGGAATTCAGAAATAAACAGCAGCTTACTGTTGTATGTAGTGATTTTTTTTCAGAGTAAACATCATTATATAAATTAATAATAATAATAATAATAACAATAGTAATAATAATAACAATAATAATAATAAATTTTTAATGTGAGCTGAGTAACAAAATCATTAACAAAAATATCATGTAGTTGCGAGGCATCTTGAAAAAGAGCCAGCTGGTACCCTGAAACTACAACGTGTATCAGAGTCTTCTCTAGAAGATTTATCACATTTTCACATGAATTTAAAATATAAGGACAGGATTTAATGAAGAAACTAAGACAAATGACAAGTCAAGTATGTAGAAAATTGAACATGTCATCTGTAAATCAACACCTGCTTAAGTAATAAAAGTTATTCTGGGATACTAATTTCAATGAACAGCTTTCTTTATATTTTCATTATAATTGATTTTATTATATTTGGGGATCTCTATACTGCTCTTATTTCTTACACTTAAAATTTTCTTTTAGAATTTTTCTCTTACAAAATCAGCATTTTTCATTAAAATATCTAGTCTGAGGAAAGCTGAAACTTTTTTTCTATAACCCATCAGCTTTTCATGCTGTCTCTACTTCCATGGTACAACAAGGAAAACTAAATTAGAGGTACTATTTAATAGAATGTTTCAGGAAAATTTGTTATTTTTACTTCATTTTTGTGCATCTATTCAAAATCTGCAAGTAATTACTAAATTGACTTTAAAAATGTGTACAAATTGTTTTATGCTTTTCTTAAAATACAGATATGTTTTAGGTTTTAGTTTAATTATTGAAAAGCTTAGGCTATTTCTTTATTTTTTTTCATTTATTTGGATACATTATGAAGCATATAAATATTTGTATTATGTCTGGACTGATCTCCAAACTAGACAATGAAAAATATTAGCTAAGTGTTTTTTCAGTACATCTCTTGAAAGGCATTTTTATTATATATTTAATGCACCTGACATCGAATTCACCCATATAACATGTAAAATACAGTGTCTTTTAGTACAGTAACAGAGTTGTGTAACCATTTACACAGTCAATTTTAGAACATTTTCATGTTCTTCAAAAGAAACCTGGAATCTCTTAGCTGTCAGTTTTCTAATCCCTACACGCCCAAAGTCCTAGAAAACTAACAATATATTATTTTAGTAATTTACAAATGTAAACAATAGTACTTTTTATTTTTTATTTATTTTTTAACTTTAGGCAAGACTCTTTTATTTTTATGTGATTTTTAAATTTGTTTTAATTAGTTACCCATGACAATACAATGACCTTGACATATCATACATTTGAATCACATGGGATAAAATATCTCATTTTTCTGACTATACAGGTTGCAGAATCACATTGGTCATGCATTCACATATATACACATGGTAATAATAATGTCCATTTTATTCTACTATCCTTCCTATCTCCCCAGCCTTCCCCTCCCTTCCCATCACTTCTCTCTACCTAATCTAAGGTAACACTATTATTTATTTCTCACATCTTCATACATGTATTTTGTATAACAATGAAGGTCTCCTTCCACCATCCATGGAATTCCCTTTCTCACTCCTTTTCCCTCCCACCCCTCCTCCCGATGTAGAGGTAATCTTCTTCCCATGCTCTTCCTCTCTTCCCCATTTGGAGTCAACCCCTCATGTCAGAGAAGACACTCAGCATTTGTTTTTCTTGGGATCGGTTAACTTCACTTAGCATAATCTTCTCTAATGCTATTCATTTCCCTGCAAATGCCATGGTCTCATTATTTTTAGTGCTGAGTAATATTCCATTGAGTACATATGCCACATGTTTTTATCCATTCATCCATTGAAGGGCATTTAGGTTGGCTCCACAGTCTAGCTATTGTGAATTGTGCTGCGATAAACATTGATGTAGCTATGTCCCTGTAGTACACTGTTTCTTTATTGTTCTTTTTAGATATATATAACAGTAGACTGTATTTGAATATTTACATCATAGATTATAACTTCACATTTTTATATTTGTACATAATGTGGAGTTACACTGGTCATGTATTCACATGTGAATATAGGAAAGTTGTTTCAGATTTATTCTACTGTCTTTTCTGTTTCCATTTTCATTCCCATTCCTTTTGTCTTAATCCAATGAACTTCTATTCTTTTTTCCCACATTCCTTACTGTGTGTTAGCATTCACTTATGAAAGAGAACTTCCAGCCTTTGGATTTGGAGGATTGGCTTATTTCCCTTAGGATGATAATCTCCAGTTCCATCCATTTACTGGCAAATGCCATAATTTCATTTTTTCTCACTGCTTATTAATATTCCATCCTGTGTACATGACACATTTTTAAAATCTGTTCATCTACTGAAGGTTTCATAGCTTCAATATTGTGATTTGAGAAGCTTTAGACATTGTTGTGGCTGTGTCAATGTAGTATGATGATTTTAAGGATTTTGTGTGTAAATCAAGGAGTGGGATAAGTGGGTCAAATGGCGGTTACATTCCAAGATTTCTGAGGACTCTCCATACTGCTTTCCAGAGTGATTGCACCAATTTGCAGTCCCATCAGCAATGTGTAAGTGAACATTTTCCCCACACTGCCACCAATATCTATCATTATTTTATTCTTTTCAGTTGCCATTCTGACCCGAGTGAGATGGAATCTCAGTGTGGCATTTGCATTTCTCTAATTGAATTTTTTTCATATATTTTCTGACCATTTGCATATGTTCTTCTGGGAAGTGCCTTTTCAGTTTCTTTGCCCATTTATTGATTGGATTATTGATTAGTGTTCTTTTGGTGTTAAAAAAGTTGAATTATTTGTACATCCTTGTGATTAATGTTCTATCTGAGGTGCACATGGCAAAGATTTTCTCACATTTTGAAGGCTCTCTGTTCATAATTTTTGATGGTTTTCTTTGCTGTGAAAAAAGTTTTTTAGTTTGATACCAACCCATTTATTGATTCTTTTTTAAAAAAAAACAAAATAGTTGTATATAGACCACAATATCTTTATTTTTATGTGGTGGTGAGGATCAAACACAATGCCTCACACATGGAAAGCAAGCACTCTACCACTGAGCTACAGCCCCAGCCCCAGACCCATATTGATGCTTTTAAAAAATATTTTTATTTGTGGATAGACACATTATCTTTTTTTATTCATGTGTGGTGCTGAGGATCAATCCAAGAGCTGCACACATTCTAAGCAAGCACTCTACCACTGAACTACCAGCCACCATTTGCTGATTCTTGATATTAACTTTTGCTTTTGGGAAATCTTGTTTGGAAGTTGGCCTATAGTTCTAACTCTAAAATTACTCTGTAATGGATGTTTCATACAAGTGAATTTATACAACAGTAGGTATTTTGTTTTTTACCAGTTTCATTGACTTAGAATACAGTTTTCAGGGATCTCTGTGTTGTTGCAAGAATCACTATTTTATTTCTTTCTGTTGTCTAGTAGAATTTTGTTTTATGACCATGTCACTTAGCCAGTTATCAGTTGCTAAATCATAAAATGCTTCCACCTCTTGACAACTCCAGTACTACATGACTGGGGGCATCTATTTACAAGTCAATATTTGGACATGCTTTTATTACCCTGCCTCTTTCTGGTCTTCATGAATTGTGCCGATTGTACCATATCTCTGTCTTATTCATGCTGTACTTTCTGACTTGTCTGTTTTTATTCACTTGATCATGTTTATTCAGAGATCACATAAAATGAATTTTTATTTTTCATGCACTTTCTCTGACTTTTCTGTCACCAACAGTTTTTGCATGGTGATTATCTTATTGAGATATAAATTCTCCCAAGGTGAGAGTAATATCTGATATCCACACCTATTCTAGAATGAATGGAAAATATTAATGCCTTTAGTTGTTTTAACAAAATTACTATTTGATATCAATCAATATTTTTTGTTAGTAGATTGGCCTGTTAAGATTTTTATTCTAACTATATTTCAGTGACAAAATATAAAATTAAATTCACTTAATTCAATAGTAAATTCAGTATGGGAAAAATCATCTTCTATATAGATTTCTTCAATATTTATTATGTAGCCAGAATTGGGATTTATAGATGTGTAATCCTTACCAACTGAAAAGCTAATATACCTTATTATAGAAACTTAATCTGCTCTTCATAATGCTGGTATAGATTATGTTTTGTTGCAATTGAAATTATGTAAAATTTGTTGTTTGAGTTTGTGTCAAATATTTTCAGTATCGTATTTTCATATTGTGTTTTTCATACTTCTTTTATTCATGCAGATGGATGATCTTACTACAAAGATGAAAAATGCATCTTCAAAGCATTTACATTTGAGAACAAACTATGACTGTTTTATGCAGAACTTGTTTTTTATAAAAAGTATGCAAGATACATTTGAAAAAATAGAAAGGAATCAAAAGAAGTTGGAAGAAAATGTAGTAAACTTTCCAAGGCACACATGGAGCACTCGAGTAGAACGAGGCCAAGGAGTATGGTGGGAATGTGACACTGAACATCGAGCAAGATGGGATTTAAAGGAGAAGCAAAAACAAGTATTTCTGATTTTACAGGCTATCTTACTTATCTGCAATTTGCTTTAATTTATTTCATTGTAAACTGTATTTTGGATATACGTATTATAGGTGTATTCTATATCTCTTGAAGAAAGATGTTGTATAGATTTCTAAGAGAAGGAAAACATTTGATGCCCCTTCAAATACCACAATTTACATCATCCTTTCAGCTAATTTGATCTGAGTAATAATTTTCATAAGATAACTTTTAGATATTTGATAATAGTAGGCATAAGTAAGACTATGAGAAGAAAAAATGTGATGCAGAAATATACTTTTGAATTGTTAAGTTAAAATTTTCAACTTTCATATTTTGAATTGATTCTATTATTCTTTAAATTGTCGAATGAAGTAAGTGCTAACATGAGAATGATTCATTACTTTGAGCACAGATCAATGGTATATAGCCTAGCCTGTGCAATGCCCTGGGTTCCATTCGCAGTAGAAAGGTGGAGGAGGAGGGCAGGAAATGAGGAGGGAAAGGGGGAGAGTAAGAACTCAATTATTATTGGTTCAGATTTAATGTAATTGATACTGATGACAGAAGTTTACAGTCTAATATTTTTTTTCTTCACATTTAAAATTGCTGTCTGAATTTTTGACACTGAACTAAATAATATAACTACATAATAATTATTTGGGTTCTAATTATTTTTAAAATATATTCTTTTTATGTTCTTTAGACACAAGAAGCAGCTCCGGAAATTACAGAGCAGTTCAGAAAGACTAATTTAACTTCAATAAGAAGTCAGATGGAACTCAGAATTAGCCATCTGGAATCTGAACTGAAAATTCTAAGAAATGCAACTGAGAGAATATAGGCACTTCCATATAGAACAATCCAGATTCCACAAGTATGTCAAAACCTAGACTGAAAAAGAGCAACTTAGTCTCCTTAATTTGTGTCTACTGCATAACTTTGAGACAGGTTGATGAGATCGGTAGCATGCAAAAGCTAACTAGACCATATAATTTGTGGAAGTAATGTTAGGAAACGAATGTACTCTTGAAATATTAGTCTAGGAAATTTATCTTTCACTCACCTTTGCATTTTACATCTGAAGGTAAACTATTAAGCTTTCTTCCCTTAGTGTTCTCCTATATGTAATCTGGTCTATTAGACTGTTAGTTAAGTATTTTTGAAGTTTTGTGGTTCACATATTTATATTGTGACAAAACTGCTTCTACATGGAAACATGAACAAGTTTCACAATTTTTGAAAGATTATAACTGAAACCTTAAGTGTCCAGTGTTGCTATTACTACACTTTGAGCACATTCTGACACCTGACGGATTAACTGATTTTTATTTTAATTTTTAAATATTATCCTTACATGGTATCTAGAGACAAAATGTTCTATATAGTTTTTCCTCTCTACATTGTCATACTTGTGATGATGGGAAGTATAACCTGCAAAGTGGTTAAAAATATTCTGATGATCAGTGTTGGGGCCTGTGAATGACAGAATGAATGGGCAGTCTCCTGAAGCCCTGGTAACAAATTCATGGGCCAACTTTCTAGGCAGCAGCTTTAATCTATCTTGATCACCCACTCACCTATCGTGTTCTGAATCAGTGGCTGTTGCTCTGAATTGTCTCAGTGTCAAATGCTTAATTTATCTAGGTAATAGGTAGAATATACATATGATGGTAATAAATGCTTGACAATATCTCCAAGGAACATTCTTTAAGTCCTTGAACTGGTTCACTAAATGTGAATCTTTCTAGCTTTACTAAAATTTTCTAGTTGCATGTGTTTAAGGAAACCATGATGATTTAATATACTTCAACATAGTAAAATGGCTTTGGTAGTCAAATAAACTAAGGTATACATCATCTGCTATATTTATCTTTAAAATATCAATATTTCTAATGGCATCCTCAAGAATATTCCAAGGAGAGTCTTTCAAGAAGGCAGCATTATTACTTGCAAAGTCATACATCGTTGATTTCTGCTCTCTTCCACCAACATTGCTTTAATTGGAAGTTTGAAACCCCGTAGAAATATGTACACTTCTTTAGAGAAATTACAAACCCATAATTGCATACACTGTCTCTGTTCTGATTCTTTTAGTGTTGTGTCCACATATGAAGAATTTCTACCTACTCTCTTTTTAAAATATTTTTTTTTAGTTATAGATGAATAATACTTTTATTTTCTTTATTTTATGTGGTGCTGAGGATTGAAGCCAGTGCCTCACATGTGTAGGCAAATACTCTACCACTGAGCAACAATCCCTCCACTTACTCTTATGGAAAATTTAAATTATTCTTTTATTTGATGAAAATTTTGAAAGTGCATTTAGACATAAATAATATTGAGGTTAATTTTGAAATAATTAAACAAGCATGAAATATAATGTGCTCTAATTCAGTGACCAGTGCTTCCACTTTATCTCCCCTTCTTCCTCCCAGTGTTCTCTTTCTTCTGCTCTATTCATCTTATACTTATTTGTAGTTTTTAAGTTTCTTTTTGAATTATGCATTATGATAATACATGAAGGTGAAATTCACTGTGATATTTTTATATGGATTCACAAATAAAATTGATCAGATTCATTTCACTATTCCACACTGAATGCTGTCCCCAACTCCCTGGCTTGTGTTGGGGTAGGGTTAGGGTTATGTTAGGATTAGAGTAGCATTGTATAAGAGGAGCCCTTCAGTACAACCAGGTGATTTCCTTCATACTAAGACTTCATTTGAGCGAGTCAGATATTAGTCCAAAAATGATGAGCTATATTTTTAAGAGGTAATAAGAAAAACAATGTCCAGCTATTTTGAATCCATTTGAAGATATTTCTATAATATTTGACAATTTTTTTTATCAGGGGTATTATTACAATAATGAAATATCTGCTTGAAAATGAACAAATAAAAGATACCATCTTGCTTTCATTGCAGCTTGGTTTAGAGCTTCCATGGTTTTTTTTTTTTTTTTGTTTCTTTGTACCAGGGATTGTACTCAGGGACACTTGACCACTGAGCCACATCCCCAGACCTATTCATGTTTTATTTAGAGACAGCGTCTCAGTGAGTTGCTTAGGCCTCATGGTTGCTGAAACTAGCTTTGAACTCAAGACTGTCCTGTGTCAGCCTCTTAAGCCACTGTGATTACAGGCATGTGCCATCACACTCTACTTCAATGGTGTTTTGATGAACTTCTTTACACATAGTAAAGTCATGCATATCTATGTTAAATGTGGCCTCAACCTTATTCTTTTATTTGGCATTTTGACCTAAAAAATCACAGGAGAACAAATCTAAGCTTTATAAAACAATGCTGAAATTAAATAGTTATGACAGAAAGAAATAATTTACCATATGAATTACAATTTAACTTAATAGCTGATATATGTTTTTTTCAGTTTCTTAGCTTACATGAATATCTTTCTGAAAAACATGAGAGAATCGGGATTGAAGTGCTTCAGAGTCATGAAATTGGATGACTATTTACAAAAAGAGAATGAAAGTTAGTTGTTATGCAGGATGCAAGCATAAGTTGTTCTTATTAGTTCTTACCAGAAAAAAATGAGATAATTTACCATTTACAAAACAATGATAAATTGTGTATGAATGTAGACACAATGCAAAGGGGATTTGGGAGGCAACTCTTTTTCCAGTGAATTTCTGGGATAAAGTGATGTTTCTTTTTTACTTATGCATAAGCTAGTTTATTTAAAACTTAATGTAATAGTTCTACATTTCCTTGTGGAACATTAGTTTGCCATATCATGCTAGCCTGAATAGAAGAGTGTTTTTTAAACTCTTTCATCATATTTCAAAGATATGTCTATGTAATCACTGAAGAATGCCTTCAAAGGTGAAGGGAGAAGGAGAGAGAAAAACTACTAGAGAGGAAGAGTGATCAAATTATTTTATGTGCATCTGTGAATATGCCATAATCAATTTCTCAATTATATATAGTCAAATGCACCAGTAAAAATTTTTGTTTAAAATAATTTTCTTTAAAAATAGAACATAAAGACAGGAATGGGAATTCTGTCAGTCAAAATCATTTGTTTTCACATCAAATGTGTAAAGGAATTAGACACCACCTTATTGTTATCACTACAACATACTTACTATGTTCAGTAATATATTTTAGACCCTATTTGGGGAATTAGTAAGAGAAGAGTTTTATACAAAGAACACTCTACATGGTGATATTTATATAAGAGTTGGAAGTATTTACCACATAACTCATCAAGTGCACATCTATAATGAGCCAAATGTTTAAAAACTGCTCATCATAACTTCTGAAATCAATTACAATTAAAGAGCTATGTATTTTTTCCAATTCTGAATATCAACAATTAAAGACCTTAAGTGTGAAACTGCTTTTTTCCCACTTCTGCCCCACTATGAAACTGTCAGCCTATACACTGACATTCTTTTGTGGGAAAAAATGGCATCACCCATTTTCTGTGGTTCATGGCCAAAATCCCAGACTGACTTAGTAACAGTCACACATTTAAAATACCCTGTCATGACTCTGTCATTAGTTTACATTTGCCTCAAGAAAAGTATGAAATTTCTTAGCCAAAAATTAAAATATCCAAACAACTGGATTTTTGTCAGGTTTCTCAGGCTATCTCATCTCACTTGCTTTATTGGCACTTTACTCTAAATTCTAGTGACACTGGACCACTTTGATTCCACAAGTGTTCTTTCTCATCTCAGTGTCTGCATGCACCTCTTCCCTTTCTCTCACAATTTCTCCTTTTACTTCAGGTGTTAACTCATGTATCACTTCCATTGAAGGACCACAAACACTGACACAAATTTGGGACAGAAGCCCCTTCTAAGTGTTCCAGTAGTATCCTGTTTTATCCTTGTCCTAATGCCAATGACTCTGTATGGAAATTGTCTGATTGTCTGCTTTTGAAGCTATTGTATATGACTGTTGAGAGGTGTCCATTATCATCTCCATGTTGTCATCCAAGTTCTTGCCAGAATACCCTAGCATATGGTTGTCAAATTTATGCATAAGGGGTGGAAAACCCAAAGCTCTGATACTCAGTCATAATGACAACTGTGTATGAAAATATGGGCGTACTGCATTCCATAGTGATTTTGTATTGTGGACATATCTTTTTTCTTCTTATAAACAATGAAAAGTTCTAAACTTCTTCACTGATTTATACTTATAAAAATTCAAATTCTGCAACAAGTGAAGAGAAAAATTTTATTCTTTTTCTCTTCACTTGTTGCAGAATTTGAATCCTGACCATGGGAGCTTCTGCCTTAAGAATTACTAATAAGACAAGATAAGATTTACTTTTGGAAACATCATAAGGATATACAGAGATTTTAAGAAAAAAAATATGAAAGCTAATATTGTCTTCTTCAGACTGTTAATATAATATTTAAATTATTTATAAAATGTATGATGTAAATACTTTATTGAAAAGGATGTGTGTAACATATATAATGAAATTATCAAAATATGAAAATTATTTATATCTGTAAGAAAATATGAAGTGCAAGTGCAAACCAGTTTTTATTAGATGTGTTTTCAGACTATCTAAATGTTAGCATTTAAGCTCAATTCAGCAACCAAGTCAATGCTAATTTGGTAGATCTAAATATCACAATAATGATGGATTATTTATATTATATAACTGAATACGGGTCCAGAGAATTAGGTAACATTATTTTTACATGCTGGTTACTATCTTCACTAACGGATTAATGTATTGCAATTATTATACAGCCATCTTTAAATTTAGATTTCAGGCACTGACTTAATAATTTTTCTATCGCCATTTTGATAATGTTAGTTCTGCCTATCCATGAACAGGGTACATTTTTCCATCTTCTAAGATCTTCTTCTATCTCTCTCTTTAGGGTTCTGTAGTTTTCATTGTATAAATCTTTCACCTCTTTTATTAGGTTAATTCCCAAGTATCTTATTTTCGTTGAGGATATTGTGAATGGGGTGGTTTTCCTCATTTCCATTTCAGAAGTTTTGTTGCTGATATACAGGAATGCCTTTGATTTATGCGTGTTGATTTTATATTCTGCCACTTTGCTGAATTCATTTATTAACTCTAGCAGTTTCTTTGTAGACCCTTTTGGGTCTGTTAAGTATATTATCATGTCATCCGCAAATAGCGATAATTTAAGTTATTCTTTTCCTATTTTTATGCCTTTAATTTCTTTTGTCTGCCTAATTGCTCTGGCTAGTATTTCAAGAACTAAGTTGAATAGAAGTGGTGATAGAGGGCATCCCTGTCTTGTTCCAGATTTTAGAGGGAATGCCTTCAGTTTTTCTCCATTTAGAATGATGTTAGCCTGAGGCTTAGCATATATAGCTTTTACAATGTTGAGGTAAGTTCCTGTTATCCCTAGTTTTTCTAGAGTTTTGAACATAAAGGGATGCTGTACTTTGTCAAATGCTTTTTCTGCATCTATCGAGATGATCATATGGTTCTTATCTTTAAGTCTATTGATGTGGTGAATAACATTTATTGATTTCCGTATATTGAACCAGCCTTGCATCCCAGGGATGAATCCTACTTGATCATGGTGCACAGCATTTCTTGTAGAAATAGATAAAGCAATCATGAAATTCATATGGAATAACAAAAGACCCAGAATAGCAAAAGCAATACTAAGCAGGAAGTGTGAATCTGGAGGTATAGTGATACCAGAGTTCAAACTGTACTACAAAGCAATAGTAACCAAAACAGCGTGGTACTGGTACCAAAACAGGCAGGTGGATCAATGGTACAGAATAGAGGACACAGAAACCAATCCACAAAATTACAAATTTCTTATATTTGATAAAGGGGCTAAAAACATGCAATGGAGGAAGGATAGCATCTTCAACAAATGGTGCTGGGAAAATTGGAAATCCATATGCAACAAAATGAAACTGAATCCCTTTCTCTCGCCATGCACAAAAGTTAACTCAAAATGGATCAAGGAGCTTGATATCAAAGCAGAGACCCTGCACCTGATAGAAGAAAAAGTTGGCTCCGATCTACATATTGTGGGGTCAGGCTCCAAATTCCTTAATAGGACGCCCATAGCCCAAGAGTTAATAACAAGAATAAACAAATGGGACTTACTTAAACTAAAAAGTTTTTTTCTCAGCAAGAGAAACAATAAGAGAAGTAAATAGGGAGCCTACATCCTGGGAACAAATCTTTACTCCTCACACTTCAGATAGAGCCCTAATTTCCAGAATATACAAAGAACTCAAAAAATTAAACAATAAGATAACAAATAACCCAATCAACAAATGGGACAAGGACCTGAACAGACACTTCTCAGAAGAAGACATACAGTCAATTAATAAGTACATAAAAAAATGCTCACCTTCTCTAGCAGTCAGAGAAATGCAAATCAAAACCACCCTAAGATACCATCTCACTCCAGTAAGATTGGCAGCCATTAGGAAGTCAAACAACAATAAGTGCTGGCGAGGATGTGGGGAAAAGGGTACACTTGTACATTGCTGGTGGGACTTCAAAATGGTGTGGCCAATATGGAAAGCAGTATGGAGATTCCTGGGAAAGCTGGGAATGGAACCACCATTTGACCCAGCTATCGCCCTCCTTGGACAATTCTCTGAGGACCTTAAAAGAGCATGCTATAGGGATACTGCCACATCCATGCTCATAGCAGCACAATCCACAATAGCCAGACTGTGGAACCAACCTAGATGCCCTTCAATAGATGAATGGATAAAAAAAAATGTGGCATCTATACACAATGGAGTATTATGCAGCACTAAAAAAATAACAAAATCATTGAATTTGCAGGGAAATGGATGGCATTAGAGCAGATTATGCTAAGTGAAGCTAGCCAATCCTTAAAAAAATGCCAAATGTCTTCTTTGATTTAAGGAGAGCAACTAAGAACTGAACAGAGGGAAAGAGCATGAGGAAAATATTAACATTAAACTGAGACGAGTGATGGGAGGGAAAAGGGAGAGAGAAGGGAAATTGCATAGAAACGGAAGGAAACCCGCATTTTTATACGAAATCACATATACAAGGTTGTGAGGGGAAAGGGGGGAAGGGAGAGAACGGAACAACAACAGATGAGGTAGAGAGGGAAGATGAGAGGGGAGGGGAGGGGGGATAGTAGGGGATAGGAAAGTCAGCAGAATACAACAGTCACTAATATGGTATTATGTAAACATTGTGAATGTGTAACTGATGTGATCCTGCAATCTGTATTTGGGGTAAAAATGGAAATGCATAACTCATTTGAATCAAATGTATGGAAGATGAAAAAAATAAATTAATTAATTAAAAATAATAATAATAATAATTTTTCTAATAAGTATATTTTCTTAGTGTTCTATCTTTATTTTTTTTACTTTTCTCTTTGTTTATACAATGTTGGGAAATAATAGTAAATTTACAGGTTCTAATATAAAGTACTTTTGTCTGCTGAAGCATTTTAAATTGAATTGCTTACATATGCTATCATTTATGATATTTTTATTATTTTGTACAAGTCAGAACATACTAGATAACTACAATTCAACATTCATTTATTATGAGAATATTTTTCAAATATTAACAGGTAACAGCATAGTTGTTAATTGTATCAGTTTCATTATGAAGGTTATATTGTTATCTAGCATGTTCTGACTTGTAGGAAATACTAAACCTATCATGAAAGATGGCATATGTTAACAATTCATTTTAAAATGCTTCAGCGGGCAAAAGTACTTTGCATTAGAACCTGCAACTTCACTAGTATTTTCCAAGATTGTATAAAGAAAAAAAGCAAAAAAACCCAAAAAACCACAATAAGCAAATGCTGTTTCTCAAATCAACACTTATACATTCTATCATAATGCCTTGGAACACTTAATCCTCAGATTATTTTCATGTTTTTCTAGTAGCCTAATATTGTTCTTTATAAAAAATAATATTTCCTTCAGAGACATGAAATGAACTTAATTGTTTCATTTTATACATGCCTTCTGAATTAAATATTCCTTAGTCTTTTCTTAACCTTCATGACCTTGAATTTTTCAGGGGGAAAGCTTGTAGAATGTGCTTAAAATAGATTCTCTGGTTTCCTTATGATTGGAGCTAGATTACATGTTTTTGGCAAGAGTACCACAGAAATCAATTCTATGATTTTCACTTTGAATCACATCATGTGACCTATAATATCCTCATTACTGCTGTTGTTAATATTGGTCATTAATGTGGTATTTGCAGGATTTTACTTTGTAAATATTATTTGTGTGAAGATAGTTTGAGACTATAAATATTAATATAAATATAAATGTGTATCATTCACCACTAAATTTGTTCATTTATTATACCTATACAGATTCATGGTTTATTTTATTGTGTTTGCTGTTACTTGTTAATATTTTAAAGATTTATTTTTCTTTCAGAAATGTTCTATTTTGATAATCTCAGATTTATAGAAGATTTAAGACAGCAGTGAAAGGAATTCATAAGAAACATTCCCCAAATGTTATTCTTCATTTCTAGATAAGTCTATTTACATAACAGTTTTTATCTCTGAACCATTTGCAAGATGCACACAATGTCTTTTCATTTGTAAATAAAAAAGTCTCATATTTTCTAAAAATAAGAAATTATCTCTGTAACTATGGTGCAATGATCAAAATAAGTAAACTATATTGTGAATATCTACTCTACAAATCTTATTCAAAATTTGACAGTTTCTTTAACAATTGTCTTTGAACCAAAATAAATCCAATTTTGGGAAATTTCAATATCAATTATTCACTGTGTCCAGTGGTCTTGTTTCTTCTGTCTTTTTTTAAATCTGGGATGGTTCCTGAGCATTTCTGGGCTATTCATGACATCTTTGATTTTGATTTTTGAATGGTGTATTTCAGTAGTAGTTCTATAGATTTTTCTTCAGTTTATAATTAGATTTTAATTTTCATAACCAGTGGATAAATGCTCAAATATTTGACTCTCAAATTAACCTGAATGCTGCTGGTAGATTGCACATAGAGATCCCTGTTCCACCAATATGTCAATATATTTGGTGATATTAAAATTAATACCAATGGGATTTGCAAATATTTCCTTAGAGGAGCACATCATGAAGACTTTAGGCTTTGTGGACCAGAAGTTCTCTGTGGTCATAGCCTAAAATCTGCAATATATAATAATTGAATGCCTGATGGCATTCCAATAAAAATATATTTTTAGGGTAAGGGGGTGAGGCTCAGTGGTAGAGTACGTGTATAGCACATATGAAGCCTGAGGAGAAATCTCAGCGTGGCAAAGGAAACAACAACAGAAACACTTTATTTGCCAAAACAAGCTACATTCTGGATTTAGTCTTGATTTGTTGATCCAATGTTCCTCTAATGCTGTGAAACTGGAGTCGTGACCTGCATGTATGTTTTTTCTTTTGTATGCACAACACACTTCATATGCACCACATCATTCTTCTACAGACTTTCTGTACAATACAGTTTATGAAATAAGAATATTTTCTGAATTTGCCCTCAGGTTTTGTTATTGAATTCACCATTTCAATATTAATAAGTACTTTGAATATCTGCCCTTGAAACTTATTCTGTTATCTTTTTAAAAACATTATTATTAATTGTTGATAGACCTTTATTTTATTTATTTATTTATATGTGGTGCCGAGTATTACAAACAGTGCCTCATCCATGCTAGAAAAATTCTCTAACACTGAAAAACAACCCCAGCCCTGTGTTATCATTAAGAATGAAAAAATTAATACTCAGTTTATCTAATAAATCAGGAATAACTTTTCATGGTGACTGTAGATTAAATTTTTATGAATTTATTTCTTAATACTTTTTTAGCATTTTTGGTGTTACATATGTAATTTTTTAAAATGTTCAAATTTTACATATGATCATTATGTAAAGATTGAAAAATACAGTAAAAGAAGAACAAAGGTTATTCTCCATTATTCCACTTAGATACAATGTCTTTCAAAAGGAGGGTCTGCAAACACTAAATTAAAATCAGTTTTTTTTTAATTTGATTGATTGATTGATTGATTGGTGATATTTGGATCTAATCCAGAATATGCTCTAACCTAAGCAATATCCCAAGTCTTCCATTCATTTTTGAATCTCACTCTTGTGTTTTTCTCTTCCTGCATAACTCCAATAAGTACTTTTTCCAAAGTTACCATTGAATTTTACTTTTTACACATTTACACTTAATTTCATGCACTTAATTTTACAATTACTCATTCATCAATGGAACATTTCCACTTCTAATAACAAGAACTCCCAAGTGGATGAAGGGAGTTTAGACTCCACAAAAACAGCTATCCAAATGATTTATCTTTCCCACAACCACACATAAATGTATATAAACAGCCTCAATACCCAGCCAAATAGTTGTAAAACTAATAAGAACTGGAGATAGAGGAAAAAACCAAGAACAGCCTCATTAAATGGTAAACGAAAACTTTTGCCTTTCTCACAGATCAGTTTTTCCCCCAAGTTGACACACCAGTATGATCAGGAGAAACTGCCCAATTCTCAGTTTTCCCCTTTTGGCATCAAAGAAAGAAGAACGTCGCTCCAATATTCTGGATTTTTAGGGAACTGTTTTCTGTCTACTGTGACACAGAACTGGTGGCATATTTTGATAATTAGTCACATTGAGAAAGATGAAAAATCATTGAACATCAAAGAACCTACAGTGCAGAAACCAGGTGGAAGAAAAGTTTATGTACTTTTGATAGAATTCCACAGCTTTCTTCCTAGAAAGCTAAGTTTCTGGAGAGAGGGTATCCACAGCAAGGGTGACAAAGCCCTTAAATACTTAACTGGGCTTTCTGGTGAAGATTTTCCCCTGTGTGTAGCCACCAGAAGAGAGAAGTTTGAAACTAAAATTCTCAACCAAAGGCAAACTAGTTCAAGGAGCACCCCAAGAAAAGCCATAACACAGAGCCATGCTATCCTGTAAAATCTGTGGGGCCTAGAAAATGAGGTTTCTTAGTGTTTCTGTTAAGAAACAAGAATGTCAAAAACTACAGTTTTAAAAGTATTAAGAAATACTAAACAATGAAAAATAAATGACAATAAATTAAATATTAGGGATAAATCTATCAAATTTATAATTGAAAATACAAATGATCATTAAATTTGTGGTTCTCAATCTCCCTGACCCCCAGTACTGGGGATGGAATCCAGGGGTACTCCACCACTGAGGTTTACACACCATCCTTTTTAAATGACCACTTTTAATTTTGAGACACTAAGTGCCCAGGCTGGCTTCCAATTTAGGATGCTCTGCTTACTTCCACCTCTACCATGCTGGGATTAAGGGCAAGAGGCACTGGGCCAAGCTTCTCAACCTTAAATAAAGGGAAAAATAAGGCAAGTGAAACTTTAATACTAATATTGAGAAAGAATAATAACCACAGTCCAGTAAAGAGAATTTAACAAAAAAAAAAAGTTCAGGAGATTGACATGTACATTTTCCCGAATGATTTTACTTGGGAGGCTGAATCAGAGCATAAATTCAGGGTCAGTTGCAACAATTTAGCAAGGCCCTAAGCAACAATGAGACTCTGTGTCAGATTAGTATTTTAAAAAGTTTGGGATGGAGCTTGGTGAAAGACTACCACGGAGTTCAATCTCCTATACCAATGAATAAATTAATCAAAATCACCAAAGAATATGGCAGATAATTAATAACAATTCACTTGAGAATCAAGAAGGAGGACTATTTTTTAAATAAATTTCAAACAAATAAAAATAACTCAGTAAGTAACAAATATGAATGGATAAATTATATCAGAAAGCAGACTATAAGCTACCATTAGGTGGGCAAGCAGGCAGTATAGGTTAATAACTGAGTTCTAGGTAAATTTAAGGATCAGATCATTAGATTCTAAGGTGCTTCAATATGTTCTGGATTGCAGAATTTTATCATGGAACTCTTGGTGGTTTATTTTATTAATATCAAAAAACATGAATATAAACTCAATGGCATAAAAGTTGTACAAATGAATGGAAGTGGAAAAATCTAATTAGAACATCTGTAAAGAGAATCTATAAAACAAGAAAAATACATTCTAGATACAGTAATCCATAAACTAAAGAGATTATTCTCATGTCTAATCAACAGTTTAATGAGGAGTACAGATAAAGGTGCATCTTGGTGAGTACTTCTAATTAAAACAGCACTGAAAGTGAAAAAGAAATGAGCACCACTTCTGCAAATCAGGAGACAGCACCATTTTTAGATGGCAAAACACTTAATTTTTTCAATTAAAATCTTGAACCTGAGGCATGCCAGCTAATGCTGTTTATATACTTAAATAGAAAATAGAAACATTTAAGCAAAGAAAGGAGACAAATGACATATACACAAGAAAGATTAAAAGTTCTTTATTATTAATCTTATAATTTTTCACTTAGAAAACCTGATATGTTATTAAAAAAAATCCTCAATATCTTAAAATCACAATGAGATGAATAAGAGATAAATTTGGAAAATAATAATTTTATTTATGTTAGGAATTGGGATGCAATACATTTCTGTTGCTCTTGTCTGAAATCTGTAATAGACCATAAATAAATGGGAGTGGACTCATTCCAAATCTGTTTATTACTTGAATAGTGGCAGGGTGATTGCCTACTATGAGTGTGCATGAAAGTTCCTGAGGTTGATGCCTAGAAGCTATAAAATAAAAGAGTCAAAAAAGTGCCTTTATTTACACATATGACCATGCTGTGGATTGGTCTACAGGCATTAATTTGATGATCTTCATGCAATATCCAATTTTCTGCTAATGTAGCAAATCACTTTAAAAGTACTTTATGTACCTCTCTTGCTCCTTTGTAAGCATATCTCAACTTGTGTCACACAACATTTTTCAAGTGACTGTAAAATTTTCAAAAATTCAGATTTCTAAATGACATTACTTAAATTTTTTCTCCTCTTTTATTTCTGTTTTTGAATTCAATTAATCCATATGACCAATTTGTATATTTGAATAGTACAAAATATCTTGGAATAAGCTAATTTGTGTCTACAAGGAAATATTGTCTTTGAAATATTTATTCTTCATGGAGCTTTTATGTGCACATATGAACAAAATTTTAAAATTAGCTTTTATAATATATTACTAAGAAATATTCAAGGGCTGGGGATGTGGCTCAAGCAGTAGCCCGCTAGCCTGGCATGTGTGCGGCCCAGGTTCGATGCTCAGCACCACATACAAATAAAGATGTTGTGTCCGCCGAAAATTAAAAAAATAAATATTAAAATTCTCTCTCTCTCTCTCTCTCTCTCTCTCTCTCTCTCTCTCTGTTTAAAATAAAAAAATCTCTCTCTCTCCCTCTCTCTCTCTCTCTCTCTCACTCTCTCTTTAAAAAAAAAGAAAAATTCAAGGGGTCTTTTAGTTAATTTATATCTTTTTGAATTTATTATTAACTATCTTGGTCTAATGTGGTTTCTGGGCCACATGCATGTAATGTTAAAAAAAATAGTGACTGGCTATAATGGTGCAGACCTGAAATCCCAGTAATGGGGAAATAAATCAGGAGGGTCACAGAATCAAAGCCACCATCAGCAACTCATTAAGAACATCAGAATCTTAGACCCTGTTTCAAAATAAGAATAAATATATAGGCTGCGGGGTACAGCTCAGAAGCAATGCAATCTTGGGTTCAGTCCCTAGTAGCACCCAGAAAAATAATGCTATATATACACTACACTATCATCCTGTTATAATTGAAACATACAATCAAACAGAACAAAATGAAATCTGTCCCCATTATAATATTTTGCTATGCCTTTGAAAGAAAGTCTTGTTGTCAATCTTTAGCAGTGAAAACAAATATAATATGGCTCATCAATATACTTTATATATAAATTATATATATATATATATATATATATATATATATATATATATATATATATATATATTTGTTTTCAATGCAAATATATATATCATAATGTAGAGGTAAGTATGGCCAAAACAATGCTGAAGAGACTATAAAAATGGGTACATTATATTTAATGGATACTAAAATAATGTATATTTTATGAGCTAGTTAATATAGGGGTGTCTTAAGCAAGCAGGAAATCACTCAATAAAAGAGAGACAAAAAACAAAAAGGAATATTTCTGATTATTCCCTGAGTATTAAAACATAAAAGAATAAATGTGACATGGTATTATTTTATTTATATATTTATCTATTTATTTATTTCTTACATACATGACAATAGTGGAATTCATTACATTTATATTTATCCATTCACAGAACAATTTTTCATAACTCTGAATATAAAGTAAGTTCAAGCCAAATTATGCCATTATACATGAGCTCTTTTTTTGCATTACAATTTTTAATACATGTTTATAGCACAAATTTTCATATCTCTGTTTATATATAAGATATATTGACACCAAATTCACTTCTTCATACATGTATTTTGTATAATGATGTCTGTCTCCTTCCACCATCCATGTTATTCCCCTTCTTGGCAGCTGGAATAAGAACCTTAATACTAATATTTGAGAATACAGAGGTTTCTTAGACCTGGAAAGGAAAAGAAGGCAAGGTGAGGCTTCCTTCTGACAGCCCAGTGAAGTGAAAGCAAAGCAGTATGGGGCAAGGGGAGCTCAGCTTCCCCTCTACAGTCAAGTCTTTAAAAGACAAAACAGCAAGGAAAGTAAAGGCTTGGCTTCCTCTTAATAGCAAAGCTAAGGGCAAGGACAGGAACAATGAGACAAATTTAGCTTCCCAATGACAGCCATCTCAAGGCAATGCATTGCAAAATGCAGAAAGGCCAGGCTTGTTTCCCCCTCAGTAGCCAAGCCATAGCAATGAAAGAGAAGAAAGGTAAGGTGAGGAAGAAAAGCAAACAAGGGTTGACTTTCCTGATACAGAAGGCAAGTTCAGGCCAGGAAAAGCCTGGCTTCCCTCATGACCAAGCCATGAAAGTTTGGGCCAGACCAGAGAAGATTTGGCTTTTCTTAGATAGCTCAATCACAGCAAGGGATATCAAAGGAAAAAGAAATAATAAGGAAAGGCAAGACTGGTTTTCCCCTTCATAGCTAAACCATGGTCGGTCAATGAAACAAGCCATAAATTCAAGTTAGGGCAAGCTTTGGCTTCTCCTGATGCACAAGCCATGACAAGGCTGGAAGGACAAGTCAAGGTCATGCTAGGCAAGGCCAAGCAAGTCTTAATTTCTCAGCAGCCATGCCACGAAGAGGCAAGGCAAAGCCAGATAAAGCAAGACCAGGCAAGAGTTAGTTTTTCTCCAATAATCAAATCTTGGCAAGAAAGTCAAGGGAAGACCAAACAATACAAGTATTAATTTTAAAAACAAACAAAAAACCAACCAAACAAACAAACAAACAAAAAAAACACATCAGACTGTGTCTCACAACTGATTCCTCAGCTGCGTCTGTCAGTGAGATCACCTAATATGAGTCATCAATATGGTCTCAGCTACCTTCAGCATGTGGTATTTGGGTAGCAAGAATTTTTTATGATGGCTTGGGTTATCTCAGGATATAAGGCAGAGGTGTGTCTATTTTGTCATTTGATTTCTTCTTGGAAGTCACAAAGCTTCTTTAACACTGATGCAATTGGTCATGGTCCTGCCCATATTCAATACAGAAAACACACTACCTAATTCTTAGTGGGCAGGTAAGAAGTGGTGAAACAGACTGCTCACTCTACCTAAAGTTGTTAAAACATCAAAAAGCCCTGTGACTCCACTCTTCATTACATTTTGATGTCTTAAACTATCACTATAATGTGTAAGTCCCTGTGTATTCTAAAAGAACCAAGTTATGCATGATCCACTAATGGTCTTAAAATATCTTGGAATAAGATGCAAAATTTGTACTTTATGTATCTGCCAGAATACTTAGTTGCAGGACTTAAACATTTATTGAAGGGCATTAGGTAGCTTACAGATTTTATAAAGGGGTCTGAGAATCTGGGTTGGAAACTATACGGTTGGGAGAAACCATAAAGTTACACTGAATATTGCTTAGGGAAGTTCCTGATGCCACTGATACTGAGCAGACATTGCCTCTCACCCAGCACAGTGTTCCAGAAACTCTGGCTATTGCCATCTCTGAAATCTCATGTTCCATGCCTTTATTCTAGCCAAGGTGGATCTGTGCAGAACCTACTTCTGAATGTTATTTGCATCCCAAGAGGTGTCTTACGCATATGTACTCAAATGGCTGATGTTAGCCCTTTTTCTTTGTGTGAGATGCAGCCATGGGAAGAGAAACAGTGTCCCATCGTCCCAGATGTGGAACACGTATGAAAACCTAAAAATAGTATATGACATATAATTATGTGATATGTAATGATTTATTTGATAAAACAGTTTATTTTTAAAAGATAATTTGTGATAAACAAATTCCTGGAGCTGACCTTATCTTTACTGATGACAGTTATTCTGGTGGCCTATAAATTCTTATTTATAATCTTACCAGGGATGAATACAAAACCTGAACTTACAAGGAGCTACCTGCCTCACCCCAATTATTAGAGTTACAGGAAACCACTTGGGTCATTGAAGCTAATTCACTATATATATACACACACATATACATCTTTACTGATAGTGTTTATTGTGCCTAACTTATAGCCAGGTTTCCCTGTTTTTTTATTAAAGGGAAAGCAAAATCAGCTTTGGATATACTCCTTCTTTCTTCTCAAAGAGTGCTCCAAAAATGTACAAACTCACTGTTCATCACTCATATCAGAGCTCTTATGTTGAACCCAGAATGCAAAGCAAAGCCCACTGATGCTAATTCTAAACCAAATTAAAACAAGCTTATATTGAGTTCACAAGAGAGCTGATCAGTGAATTGCCTCACCCAAGAGTAGGGCCAGAGGACAGTGTCTGGTCTAAGAGCAGGGAAGTTTTTATAACATAAAAAGTTACAAAGATAGATGTCTAGGTAGCTTACAGCTGACAGGGTCCTGGGAAGCATAATGCAAAGACAGATAGCAGATTAATAATCCACATGTCTTAACATCTCAAGTTAGGGAGTAAACTCAGATTCCACCATCTGAATTAATGAGAAGCAGGTGAGATTTTTAGGAAGGGTTGTTATCTGGTGAGGGAGAGCCAGGCATAAGTAAGTTCAAAGCTTGGGCAGGAGTTCCAAGCAAGTTTAAAACACCAAAGTGTGATCAGGCCAAATAGAAATATTAGGATTTTACATATGTCATTCAACATATGCTCAAATGCATTGTGAAAAAAATGTTTTGCACATAATGTAACAATACACAATGGTTCAGCTTATACTTTCAAAATGCTTGCTGTATTCTGTGCACAATAGAACATTAAATATTTTCCGATAATTCCTATTAACCCCCAAGGACAAGCCATTTTTGAGACAGCCCATCAAAATTTTATGGCTCAAAACACAAAAATTAGAGATAGAATCCCTTGCTAACTGATAAAATTCCTCATATGTTAACCAATATGGCTTTATTTACCTTATGTTTTTTGAAATTTGATGATGTTAACCATAACCCAATACAGAAATATTAGGAGCCATTAACAAGTCCCTCAAGTTACCATAAGTGGTCTGGAAATATCCTCAAAAACAACAATGGCAACCACCAACCCCTTTATTAACCCTATTGAAAGCTTTTGCTTGTGTTTTTCCAGAATATGTAGACCAATATGGATCCCAGCAAGACTTGTGCAACACTTGATGGCTGATTCCCCAGATGCAAAAACTGATTCTCAAGATGAGAAAGTGTCATCAATGACAACAAACCACAATATCCAAAAACCTGTGGTGATGTAAAAGTGTTGGTCAAACAATCTGAACAGATGGGATAAATTCACATCAAAATGTCTCCCAGTCTTCTATATTCTTAATTTATTCTTTAACTACTTTAATCATCTATAGTACACAGATTATTTCTTTGTGGACCTTCATGGCTCATGCTCCTTTCCTTATAGGTGTAGAAAGGGATGGACCATTTCCTAAAATTTTTAGCAATCATTCTCAACTGTTTGCAGATATTGATCATCCAATAGGTTTCTCCAAAGTACCCTGGAACTTCTCCATTCCCTTGCCAGACAGAGCTTTTTTTCTTGTTGTTGTTGTTTCATTTGTTTGTTTAAATTGATTTAAAATAAAAGATGACAGCAGAATGTATAACAATTTTTATGACACATATATACCACAATTTTTCATATCTCTGTTCTTATATAAAGTATGATGAAAACCAATTTGTGTCTCCATACATGTATTTTGGATAATGATGTCTATCACATTCCATCATCCTTGCTAATTCCCTGTCTCCTCCCCTTCCCTCCCACCCCTCTGTCATATTTGGAATTCATTTGTTCCTCCCATGCTCCCCCTCCCTACCTCATTATGAGTCAGCCTCCTTATATCAGAGAAAACATTAACCATTTGGTTATTGGGGGGATTGGCTAACTTCACTTAGCATTATCTTCTCCAATGCCATCCATATACGTGCCAATGCCATAATTTTATTGACTTTTATTGCTGAGTAAAATTCCATTGTGTATATATGCCATGTTTTTTTATTCATTCATCCACTGAAGGGCATCTAGGGTGGCTCCACACTTTAGCTATTGTGAATTGTGCTGCTATAAACATCGATGTGGCTGTGTCCCTGAAGTATGCTCTTTTTGAGTCCTTTGGGTATAGACCGAGGAGAGGGAGAGGTGGATTACATGGTGGTTTCATTCCCAACTTCTCAAGAAATCTCCATACTATTTGCCATATGGGCTGCACCAATTTGTAGTCCTACCAGGAAAGGATGAGTACCTTTCTCCCCCACATCCTCATCAACACATATTGTTGTTTGTCTTCATAATACTTGCCATCTGACTAAAGTGAGATAATATTTTAGAGTAGATTTGATTTGCATTACTCAAATTTCTAGAGATGATGAGCATTTTTTTATATATTTGTTGATTGATTGTGTATCCTCTTCTTATATGTACCTGTTCCAGTTTTTAGTCCATGTGTTGATTGGGTTATTATTTGTTTTTTGGTGCTTAGCATTTTGATTTCTTTATATGCCCAAAAAATTAGTGCTCTATCTGATGTGTGAGGGGTAAAAAGGTGTAGGCTTTATGTTCACTTCACAGATTATTTCTTTTGCTGAGAAGAAACTTTTTAGTTTGATTCCATCCCATTTATTGATTCTTGGTTTAAATTATTGGGCTATAAGAAAGTTGTGTCCTAATCCCACATGAAGAAGATTAGAACCTACTTTTTCTCTTATTAGACACAGAGTCTCTGGTTTAATTCCTGGGTCCTTGTTCAATTTTGAGTTAAGTTTGGTGCATGGTCAGAGACAGCTCTTTATTTTTATTTACTTTTTGCTCATAACAACAAAACACAACAAATAAGCACTGCTTTTGAGATTCAAAAAAAAAAATCAATAAAAAATTACATGCTGCCATCTTGGTTCTCCTGCAACAAAATAAGCTTCAAGAAGAACAAATCAACACTGGCCTGGTGGTCCCAGGCTCACAGCAATCCCATTCCACCCTACCCTGGTGGGGCAGACACCCATCAGAGCCTAGACTCAGGTGCAGGACCACCCCTTCTGACCAGCAGAGAACTGTGGGAGCCAAATTTCAGCCCAGACCACCACAGTCACCTGACTGCCAAGAGAGGTCAAGCCCAGTGACCCAGATTCACCTGTCATGTTTCTCATGATAAAAACACCAAGGGTAACTCCAGGACAACCAGGCTGCATGAAATAACCACACAAGAGACAGAGATACTTTTTTTTGCGAGGGGCGGGGGTGTCCTGTGATGCCTCCTCTGACCTTAAGTGTCTGCAGAGAGAAAGAGTAAGTGCATACTGAACCTTTTTTGTTGAGGAGAAGCCATTCAAATGAGGCAAGGGATCTGGTTTCAGGGATTGAGTCTATTTTTCTGAGGCCTGCTGTCAGCAGGTTGGCTGACGTCTAAGAAGACCATACCCAAAACCAGAGCAGGAGAAATGGACACACAAAAGGCATTTCCATGGAACATTCTATCCCAAACAGAGCAAAGGGGTAATATCACAAAAGAACAAGTGAGCATAGCTCAATCCATGGGGTTACATGCCTACCTCTGAAGATGCATCCTCAACCTCCAGGACTGGGGCAATGTCCATGTCACTTTATAATGTAGTGATGGTGAGAGCCTCTCTGCTCCAGGGAGGAGAATGTGAAACATTCAGACTGGCTGCCCACATTTACCCATGCCAACATATGCAGGACCCAGATTCAGTATGCAGAAGTATTTATTGAGGGACAGCAGTAGAGTCTGGAAGCCCAACATCGAGTCAAGGTACAGATAATTTGCACAGGTACAACAAAAAGATAGGTAAAAAATGTAATATCTCAGATCCACACAGCAATAAAGGAAGACACAAACACAACTTGAAAAATTAATGGAGGAAAGTGTCCCAAACAAACAAGGACACTATAATAACAGAACCCATGGAAAGTGAAGTTGATAAAATGTCAGAGAAGGAGTTCAAAATGTTATTATTAAAATGATCTGTGAATTTGTAAAATACCTTAAGGAGCAAATACAGGCAGAAATTGATCACTTCAGCAATAAGAGAGAAAATACAGGTAGCACAAAATTACTTTAAAAGAGAGATAGAGACTCTAGAAAAAAAAAACAGTCAGAAATCCTTGAAATGAAGGATACGATAAATCAAATAAAAATTTCAACAGAGAGCATAACCAATAGACTATATCACTTAGAAGAAATAATGTCAGATAATGAAGACAAAGTATATAATCTAGAGAATAAATTCAATCACACAGTGAAGATAGTTAGATATCATGAATAGAACATCAAAGAATAATGGGACAGCATCAAAAGACCAAATTTAAGAGTTATTGGTATAGAGGAAGGCACAGAGTTTCAAATCAAAGAAATGCACAATCTCTTCAAAGAGATAATATCAGATAATTTTTCAAGCATGAAGAATGAATTAGAAAACCAAATACGAGAGGCTTCCAGGACACCAAATATACAAAATTACAACCGATCTACACCAAGGCACATTATAATAAAAATGCCCAGCATACCAAATAAAAATGTAATTTTTAAAGTCACAAAAGAGAGAAATCAGATCACATATAGGGGGAGACCAATTCATATCTTAGAAGATTTTTCAACCCAAGCCCTCAAAACCAGGAGACTGTGAATCTACATATACCAAGCTCTTAAAGAAAATGAATGCCAATGAAGAATCTTATCTCCAGCAAAACTAAGCTTTAGATTTGATGATGAAATAAAAACCTTCCATGATAAAAAACAAAAGTTAAAAGAATTTACAGTTAGAAAGCCTGAACTATGGAACATCCTCAGCAAAATATTCCAAGATAAGGAAATAAAAACAATGATGAAAATCAGAGGATAAACCAAGTCACATTAAATATTATAAATTTTAAAAAATGGCTGAGAACACAAATCATGTCTCAATAATAATCCTGAATGTTAATGGCCTAAACTCACCAATCAAAAGACATAGACTAGCAGATTGGATTAAGAAAAAAATATACTAAAAATCTGCTGCCTCCAAGAGACTCATCTCATAGAAAAAGATATCCACAGACTGAAGGTGAAGAGTGGGGGGAAATTGTACCACTCACATGGACTGTTGAAGCAAGCAGAAGTTTCCATCTTTATATCAAATAAAGTAGACTTCAAACTAAAGTCAATCAAAAAGGATAAAGAAGGACACTACCTTCTACTCAAGGGAACCATACACCAACAAGACTTAACAATTTTAAATATATATATACCCAAAACAATGAAGCATCTACATGCATCAAACAAACTCTTCTCAAGTTCAAGAGTCAAATAGACCATAATACAATAATTTTGGGTGACTTTGACACACCTCTTTCTTCACTAGACAGAACTTCCAAATAGAAGCTGAGCAAAGAAATGATAGAACTTAATAATATACTAAATAATTTGATTTAACTGACACATATAGAATACTTTATCCTTCGATGAAAGAATATACTTTCTTCTCAACAGCACATGGATCCTTCTCTAAAATAGACCATATACTATGCCACAAAAAAACCCTTAGCAAATATAAAAAGTAGAGATACTACCCTGCATTATATCAAATCAAAATGGAATGAAGTTAGAAATCAATAATAAAATTAAAAAATCCATTCCAACACCTGGAGACTAAATAATATTCTAATGAATAGACAATGGGTTGCCAAAGACATCAAAGAGAAAACTAAAAAAAAAATTAGAGGTAAATGAGAACACAGACACAATATATCTAAATTTCTGGGGCTTTATGAAAGCAATTCTAAGAGGAAAGCTCATTTCATGGGGTTTATTCCTTAAAAGAAAAAAAGTCAACAATTAAATGATTTAACATTACATCTCAAAGCCCTAGAAAAACAAGAGCAAATCAACACCAGAAGCAGCAGAAGGCAGAAAATAATTAAAATCAAAGCAGAAATCAATGAAATTGAAACAAAAAAAATAATTGAAAAAATTGACAAAACAAAAAGTTGGTTCTTTGAAAAACTTAATAAAATTGACAGACCCTTAGTCATGCTAATGAAGAGAAGAAGAGAGAATACCCAAATCACTAACATATGTGATAAAAATAGAAATATCACAACAGACACTACGGAAAAACAGAAGATAATTAGAAACTATTTTAAAAACTTGTACTCCAATAAAATAGAAAATATTGAAGACATCAAAAAATTTCTAGAGTCATATAGTTTGCCCAAACTGAATCAGGATGATATAAACAATTTAAACAGATCAGTTTTGAGTGAAAAAATAACAGATGTCATCAAAAGTCTACTAACAAGAAAAACCCAGGACTGAATGGATACACAGCCAAGTTCTATAAGACCCTTAAAGAAGAACTAGTACCAATACTCTTCGATTTATTTCAGGAAATAGAGAAAAAAAGGCAGAACTTTCAAACTCATTTTATGAGGCCAATATCATCCTTATTTCAAAACTAGGCCAAGATGCATTAAAAAAAAGAAAAAAAACTTCAGACCAATATCTCTAATGATCATAGATGCAAAAATTCTCAATAAAATTCTGGCAAATCAAATAAAAAACATATCAAAAAGATTTTGCACTATGATCAAATGGGATTTATCCCAGATCTGCAATGTTGGTTCAACATATACAAATCAATAAATGTAATTTATTACATCAATAGGCTTAAAGATAAAAATCATATGAACATCTCAATAGATGCAGAAAGAGCATTTGACAAAATACAGTACCCCTTTACATTCAAAACACTAGAAAAACTGGGGATAACAGAAATATATCTCAAAATCATAAAGACTATCTATGCTAAGCCTCAGGCCAATATCATTCTAAATGGAAAAAAATTGAAGGCATTCCCTCTAAAAACTGGAACAAGACACAAGTGCCCTTTTCCAGCACTTCTATTTAACACAGTTCTTAAAACACTGGTAAGAGCAATCAGACAAATGAAAGAAATTGAAGGAATTCACATAGGAAAAAAAGAAATTCAATTGGCACTATTTGCTGATGATGTGATTCTATACTTAGAAGACCCTAAATGTTGCACCAGAAAATTTCTAGAACTAGCAAATAATTTCAGCAAAATTATATATATATATATATATATATATATCAACACCCCTATATTAAAGGCATTTATCTATGCCAGTGATAAATCCTCAGAAATCTGAAATGAGAAAAACTACCCCATTTACATGAATGTAACTCAATCCTTAGCAGAATGTAAATCAATCCTTAGCAGAAAAAGTGAAGCAGGTGGCATCACTATACCAGACCTTCAACTATACTACAGAGCAATAGTAACAAAAACAACATGGTATTGGCACCAAAACAGACTGGTAGACCAATGGTACAGAATAGAGGACACAGAGTCTAACCCACAAAATTACAATTATCTTATATTAGACAAAGGTGCCAAAAAGATGCATTGGATTAAAGATAGCCTTTTTAACAAATGATGCTGGGAAAACTGGAAATCCATATGCAACAAAATAAAATTAAACCCCTCTCTCTCTCCATGCACAAAACTCAACTCAAAATTGATCAAGAACTTAGGAATAAAGCCAGAGATCCTGCAACTAATAGAAGAAAAAGTAGGCCCTAATCTTCATATGTGGAATCAGGCCTCAACTTCCTTAATAAGACTCCTGTGGCACAAGAATTAAAATCAAGAATCAATAGTTGGAATGAACTCAAATTAAAAAACATTCTTCTCAACAAAAGAAACAATCTGTGAGGTAAATAGAGAGTCCACATCTTGGGAGCAAGTATTTACCCCTCTCATATCAGATATAGCACTCTCCTCTAGGGTAAATAAAGAACACAAAAAGCTAAACACCAAAAAAATCAAATAACACAATCAATAAATGGGTGAAGGACCTGGATAGACACTTCTCAGAAGATTATGTACAATCAATCAATCAATACATAAAAAATGTTCATCATCACTAGCAATTAGAGAAATGCAAATCAAAACCACTCTAATATTTCATCTCACCCCAGTAAGAATGCCAGCTATTATAAAGACAAACAACACTAAGTGTTGGCATGAATGTGAAGGAAAAGGTTCACTTGTTTACTGCTAGTGGGACTCAAAATTGGTGTAGCCAATCTGGAAGTTAGTATGGAAAGCAGTATGGAGATTTCTTGAAAAATTGGGAAGGGATCTACCATTTGACCCAGCTATGTTCTCCTGGATATATACCCAAAGGACTCAAACACAGCATACTACAGGGACACAGCCACATCAATGTTTATAGCAGCAAAATTCACAAAAGCTAAATTGTGGAACCAACCTAGATGCCCTTCAATAGATGAATGGATTAAAAAATGGCATATATAAACAATGAAATTTTACTCAGCAATAAAAGAGAATAAAATCAGCATTTGCAGGTAAATGAATGGAGTGAAAGAAGATAATGCTAAGTGAAGTTAGTCAATCCAAAATAACCAAATGCCGAAGGTTTTCGTTGATATAAGGAGGCTGATTCATAGTGGGGTAGGGAGAGGGAGCATGAGAGGAATAGTTGGACTCTAGATAGGGCAGAGGTTTGGGAGGATAATGGAGGGGGCATGGCACTATAAATGATGGTGGAATGTGATGGTCATTAATATCCAAAGCACATGTATGAAGACAAAAATTGGTGTGAATATACTTTGTATACAACCAGAGATATGGAAAATTGTGCTATATATGTGTAGTAAGAATTAATATGCTTTCTGCTGTCATATATAAATAAAAAAATCAAAGCTCTACATCAGACTTAAAGACTGCTTTGTGATGTGTATTTTATGCACATTTATTGATCTCAATTTTCCTGAAATGATTCTCGATAAAATTATACTATTGTGTCAAATTATATTCATGGAACTTGAGACAATCAATTCCAACAAAATCTCTTCAATCTGACTGCCCAAATTGTAAAAACTAATTCTATTCAAATTAAGATGCCTGTGGTTTCCACTTTCTTTTAAGGGTGGGCTACACACTTGCTTGACCAATGACAAAAGTTAGTTTTATGGTTTAATCCCTACAGTCTGTTAACATATGACATATTAGGTATACTTCTCTTGTTAACCTTGTTTGCTATCAAAAGTCTTATTTACTGTATGCCTGAAGCTGAACAAAAAATTGTCTTAACAACTCAGGGTGTTCAAAACTTAGATTTGGGAACTGTTTCAGGGCCTGATCTTGGACTTACCTGGGGGTCTTGCTCATTGTTCAGCAGGAAAATCTTAAGATAGAATGCTATGTTTTGGGACAAAATGCTGTCACAATAATGGCAAGTCCAATTTTGTTGCCTCTTTAACAAGGAGTATTTCCTCTGTAGGTGCAAGTTCAGTCTACATGTCAATTTCTAGACTCCTGGAGTCTGGATTCCCATAAGATGATATATTATGTATCATCTCTGGTCTATCATGACTGTTATATGTAAATTGGCACATATCCACTATAAAAGCTATCTTTTGCTGTACAATAAAGCAGATGTTGTTCTCTGAAACCATCTTTGAAGTGGTTTCTCCATGCCCTCAAGCTTCCACAGCCGATGCTGGACAATGGCAGGTCCCTCAGCATTTTTTTTTTGAATTTTTTGTTATATTTTATTTTTGTTTTTACTATGTCAGACTCTCTGTATAGGTCTGTTTTCAAAGACTACCTAATCTTTAGGGAGACTACCAAGATTTTAGCAAGATAGCTTCAAGTAGAAGTAGCTCTTTCTATTTTGATGACAGACCAAGAAACAAGTTTTATCCTAGCCACGTACTAGTATGTGACTTTGAAAATAATGTTTAACTCTCTTTGTTATGTGTGGCCTCATCCAACAAGGAGGTCCACAGAACAGGGTCGAAGAGAGTGTGGCTTCAGAGTCACTAATCAAGATCTCCAGAGACCAAACAGAAAACAGGTCTCATTTTATTGCACAGTTACCATGTATTTATACTCAGGCAGTAGCTAAGCAGATTACAGGCAGCCACCAATGCAATGTCTGCTAACTTTCCTTGCAGCAACCAATCAATAAGTGGGCCATGGAGCAAGCACACGAACTGCAACATATGGCCCGGGGCTGTGCCTCTCACAAGCCAAGCCTAGCATGAGGGAATGGCCTGTCACTCAGATGCCTAGCACAAGGTGAGTGGCCTGCTACTCAGTCGCTGTTAACACATGCCACGTATGCAGTAATCCATGCACTTTTTCCCACATCTTCCCACTCTTACTCTGCTGCAAAGATTTCAGCCAGCATTGCTGTTTTTCATTGTATTGTCTTCACATGGTTACATGACCATCTCACAACAAGAGAAAATATTATCAATATTATGAACAGTAGGGACAGGGTAATAGCTTTATAAGAATTAGTTAATTCAGCTATCAGGTTTTTCCAATGTTCAGTCAATTCATGAAAGCAAAAATAGGTTTTCAAGATAGACACCTTTGTCCATTGATTTTGACAATTGTCTTGGTAAGGTTATGCATAGTCATAAAGTAGTTAGCATACCAAACACCATTAATATACTAAGAAAAATTGGAGAAGTGTAAGGTTACATTTTCAGATACAGCATATTGGGTGACACAAATACTCTAAAATTTAGAGTCACAAGTGAGCCTTTGCAACATAAACAGAATATCTAGTTTTTTCCTGGTAGAGGTCTAGTTCTTGCTGAATGACTAAGATAGCGGCTTGAGACAATATATTTAGTCATTTTGAATGGCATAGGCTTCTGCCATGGTAGTAGACAAATTTTTTATAGTCTGAGCAGTCTAGATGCTCTGAGTTTGTGAAGCAGCAGCAGTGGTTGTGGTGGCAATGGTGGCAACCAGGGCAATAATCCCAGTGATGATAAGTCTAATTGCCTACCATGTCCAGTGTAGTATCTCATTTAGAAGATTCTTCATCTCCATGTCCCATGGACTCCTCCACTCTCCAGACAGGTTCACTGGAAGTCAGACTGCTGGGGACACTCTGAGAATAAATAGACATTTAGCTTTCATAGCATGGGTTAGACAATTTGTTAGCCAGCAGGATATATTTACTGCATAAGGGATCTCTGTCTTAGTGATATTTATGCCATCAGTATCATTGATTATTAGCCTGGAAAAGAGTGGTGTAACACAAACTTGTGCTTAGTGGGTACAAGCATAATTTGGCACAAAGACAAATCCATGAATATATTATATATAGTATATTAAGGGTGCTTGGGATGCTAATTATTTTATGACTATGCATAACCTTACCAAGGCAATTGTCAAAATCCATGGTCAGGGTATGGCTCAATATACACCCATTTATCCAGCTGGCTGCTGTCCATTTGATGGGTCTAGCAGCTAGCAATATTGGTGTGATATCCATCATGCCATACTGATTTCCTGCATACCCGTTGGTAATGGCTTGTTCTGCATAGCAGTTACTGAAGTAGTCCATATGATTTTTGGGCGAAATAGTTACATTCCAGGGGGCTGCACTTACCCAGGCACATAGATGTTGTTCTTCCCCAGAGAAGGTATGGCAGTAACACATTGATTCAATGGGATGTTATCATTATCAGAGGGGAACGTTCCAAATTGCATTGTTGGGTACGTTGGTAGCAAGGGTTTTTTGCATTTCCCATGGGGCAGTCTCTGGTTATAGGTAGAATTAACTATAACTCTAAGGTCAGTGAGAGATAATCCAGCATATGACTTATTATAGTTATCTACAAGAGTTTCATTTGCAAGAGCAAAACAGAGAGGGCTGCCTGGATTGTTGTAGGAACAGATGAAGTGAGGCTCTGAAGATATCAGGAAGCAGTTTTATTTGGCTGCAGCCAGGTTCAGAGGGCACAGCTTTTCTGTAATCTATCAATTTCCTGAACCCTGACTTCAGGTAGTTTCAAAGTTTTATACCCAGCATGTAAGGGGAGAGGCTTAGAAGTTTGCACTCTACAGAACTTCAGATAAAAGCAGCTTTTTCTCTCAGTGTTTTGGGCAAGTTAACCCTTCAAAGACAACACCTGAAAAGTGGAGAGATTCTTCTTCTCCCCTTTCTTTCCTCCCCCTGCCAGCTGTTACTATAGAGCCCAATTAGTAATTTCGCTTATCTTAAAAATGCAGACATCTCTGTGAAGCCAGCTCAAGGCCAGAGGCTTTGTTTACACATTTCTACAAACTACTATATTGGATATGTTTGTGAAAAACTAGTAAGCGGGTGTCCAGCACTTGAAGTGCTGGTATCTTCTTGGCCAGTGGCCAAGTAAACAGGTGACACAAAAATAGAAAGTTTATCTACATTGAACTTTTTGCTGGAAATCCTAAAATCAGCCATGGTAAAGATTCTGGAGAAGACCAGTTAAGGCTTTTCTGTGGAGAAAGGGGGTGCAACTTCATAATCAAGGTCATAAACTTTTGCTTGTGAGGATACACCAACTTTTTGGCAATGTGCCTTCTTTGTTTGGCCTTTATATTGAAAAGATATATGGAAATGCCCCTGGGGGCTTGTTAGAGGCTATTGCCACCTCTGAATAATGGATGACCAATATTCCCAGTGACTTGCATCTTCTTTCAACTGATGGATTCCTAAATTTTGCTTCTTGGGCCTGACCTCTGACCTCAGTCTGACACTGCAGAAAGCCCCAGTGCTGACTATGCATGAGGCACCTTGGAACATGCAAAGATTAGACTTAGCTCTTGTACTCAGGGAACTTCTAAGTCCTTAAAAGGAAAGTCTGTAAAATGGTATTCTTCTGTTAAATGGAGCAGGTAACAGTGATCTTGGAATTGGAATGCTCAAACCTAGTAGACACTAAGCCTTCTTCTTACCAACTGATCAACAAAGGATGGCAAGTGCCACCTGTGATGTTGGGAAGAAGGGTGTACCTGAGCTTTGCTCATCCTTCACTCACATTCATTTCTTCTTAGTGTTCTTTGTGTGGTGGAACTTCATCTTTCCTTAGGTGTAGGCCCTCTTGTCAAGTCTGTCTTTGAGTTTCATAATTTCCTCATTCTTTAGAGTCAAGAGGTTGTTCTGGCCTTACCTGTAGCATCTGTGCTAATTGCAGGTTCCCTCACCTGGATCAGCTCATGTCTCCTCTTGCCTACAGATTACATCAAGGTGGAATTAATGGACCCATGAGATCCCAACCACAGCTCATTTCCTGCAGATTCCCCACCTCCTCTACTGCTCAAGCTTCCAGAAATGCCAAGTAAGAATTTCCCAAAACTGAAGAGTGGAAGCAATGTAAGCATCCATTGATGGAGGAATGGATAAACATGTTGTCCATCCACACAATGAAATATAATTGATCCCACATTCTGTTAAGTGTAGTCACACAATCACAAAAGGACACTTACTATGTAATTCTACTTAGATGATGTATATAGAGACATCAAACCCAGAGAAACAGAAAGCAGGGGACTGGATGATGGGCAATGGGGTGGCAATATTTCATGGGTGCAGAGTTTCTGTTATGAAAATAAAGTCTAGCAATAGATGGTGGTGATAGTGAATGTACTGAGCACTTCTGAATTCTATTTGCACTGAAAAATGGTTAATGTGGGCTGGGATTATGGTTAGTAATGCTGCCAATGTTTATAACAGCTCAATTTACAATGACTGAGCTGTGGAAGCATCATAGATGCCCTTCAATAGATGAAATGATAATGAAACTGTGGTATGTATACACAATGGAATATTACTCAGCTTTAAAAGAGAATAAAATTATGGCATTTGTAGGTAAATGAATGGAGCTGGAGAATATTATGCTCAGTGAAGTTAGCCAATTCCAAACAACAACAAAAACCAAAGGCTGAGTGTTCTCTCTGATAACTGAATGCTGATCCATAATGGGGGGGGGTGGAATGGAGTAACTATGATGGGGAAAAGGGGAGGGAGGGATGAAAGGGAGCATGTGGAGAGTAAAGATGGTAGAATAAGATGGACATCATTAACCTAGGTACATATATGAATGCTCATATAGTGCACTGTTACATCGGGTACAACCAGAGAAATAAAAAGTTGTGCTGAAATTGTATAGAAGGAACCAATATTCTTTCTTCTCTCTTGCCCAAGACTACAGGCTCCTGGGTCTATCTCTTGCCATTATTGACAGCTGATTTAAAGGAACTCCTGACTGCATCCCTCACAACCCCACTGTTAAGATGGTCTAGAAGAAAACATGCAGGTGATTCCTATCACTACAGCCTCTAAGAACAGAGGTGTCTCTTTGCAGAATGCAGAATGGCTTCACCCCTCCTACAGAACTAGCCTCTAAAGCCCCCTGGGTCATCGGGGCCTTGGGCAATGGGCTGTGTGAGAGAAAGCTGATTCTGATACCAGTTGGCAAAGGAGGTGAGAAAAGTGAGTGGTGGGCACCTAGATAGACTTCATCCTCCATCAAATAGTAAGTACTACCTCAGCGAGGGAGATCCTGGGAACAAGGGACAAATGCCTTTCTGGCAACAATTGCTAACACTCAACCCCAAAAGTTATAGCCCAAATGTGGTCTACTGGGTAGCCCTAAAGGGACTGCCTTATGTAGGTTCAAGGTCAAGATAGCCTGCTAGAAAGGCTGAATCTCCTGCCTGGAGAAACTCCTTCCTAATTTCAGGTACTACAATGTGCTGAAATTGTATAGAATTTCAGTAAACTGGAGGCCATAGAGATGGAAGAAAGTGAAATCCTCCAAAACCCGGGTATTGAGGTGCTTCAGAAAACAACCAAGGAATGTGGGGTGAGGTGAGGGCCAGGATCAGTTCTCAAAGATCCAGATTTGGAGGCTATTCAAACTCTCCGCATATTAGATACTGGGGGTACTGACAGAAAGTTGATTAGAATAGCCAAAGAAGAAGGGAATCACCCAAGAATTCAAGTTTTCTCCCCCTTAAGACTTTTCTCCCCAGTAGGAAATGGCCTACAAAGTGTTCAGCTGACAGGCAGGAACTTAGGAACACTTGTGATTGCAGGCAGAGAGTTGCTCAGGGCTAACTTCACTTGAAGTTGTTTCTTTGTTTCAGAATCTGCTCTTTAGAAAAGGCCTTAAACCAGTCAAAGATACACAGCTGCTCTTCTAAGTGACCTAGAGTAAACTTTGCTCACTATAACTCATTAAAATGCTAAATTCTCCGCCCTAAATTAAGTGCATATGCATTTATTTGGTTTGCTTTGGTTTGGTACTGGGAATAGACACCAGGGATGCTTTACCACTGAGCTACATTTTATGGTAGAGATATCTCAGAAGAAAAGAAAAAAAACATGATGCCATCTGTATCATTGTGAGCCCTCCAGAAATCAATCTTGAACATTCTTGCTACTTTGTAGTATAGAAATAGAATGTCCAGTCAGGAATGTCTATTACCTCATATGAAGACAAAGACTAGTATGTAAAAGGAAACTAACTAGAATATATAAGAGATCACTTTCTACAGTAAATATTCAGCCTTCAGATACGAATCCACTGAGGCTAGATGCACACAAATAAACACTGCTTCCTGTTGAATACACTGGTGTCTCCTGTCTGTGTGAGAATCCCACACAACATTTTATTTTGTTTTGTTTGAGGCAGGATCTCACTTATCTTATCCTTCTTTTTGATATATATTTATAATGACCAGCTTTCTTAGAAGTGTTTATATCCTGTGAGAAATGAAAAGAACATGTGAAAAAAGATTTCAAAGACTCTTAAATAAATAGTTGTCTACAAAAACTGACATGAAAACCAACTCAATTTATTTTTAGAAACATTACATATCATATACTATTTTAAAACAACTTATCAAAACTGATTTATTCCCATGTTTGCAACTCTTCTCAAATTGTTTTTCGAATGTCTAACACAAGAGTTTTTCTATGGAATGATTCAGATGACTTCTGTAGAATTTGTCAACAAGGCTCAGTGGTAGAGAGCTTGTCCAGCATGTACATGGCCCTGAAGTTTAACCCCCAACACTGAAAGAAAAGGAAAGGGAAAAAGAAGAAAGGAAGGAAGGATAAAGAGCAGGGACAGGAGGGGAGAAAAAGGAATGAGTAATTAAAACAAAAGGGCAAGTGGTATAAATATAAATATATGGTGTACTAACTCTTTAAAAAATTTACATAGCTGTAGAATTTTAGTTACACCAAACTGAGTGATATTATGACCATATAGAATGGTGCATAATAAGTTCTGCCTTAGTCTGGCCTAAAACAAATCAATGGGTGGGTGACCTGGAGAGGACTTCTATCTGGCTTGATTTGGACTGTCATGAACCTTCACTGGTTCAGAATATATAGCATAGTGGAGGGACCAAGACTTCCCTGACAAGCAGTGTAAGTGTGCTAGGCCCCTGAGATCCCATTACCAGGGATGCCCATGCCCATGCCCACAGCCCCTCCCCACCACTCACTGGTACAAAATGGTCTGCTCCATTGCCTGGTGCAGGTTTTCTCCTGACCAAAGGCCTGAGTGTTCACAGACTATTTTGGCGTGCCTTGTGATTGTATGGTTGTGGAGGGAATAGCCAAAGTAGCCTTAGCAAGATGGAGAGGCAACAGCTATCTCTCAGCCATACTTGGGGGTTGTCCTGGGAGAAGTAAGTAGGGTTGTGGTCTACCTTGACTGAAGACATGGAAACACACCCTAGTCCTTATGGCTGTCCATGGGAGTTGGTGATATGTACAGCTATTGGATTTTTTGTTGTTCTCTTGTTTTTGTGGAGACGTTATCAGTCTCTGAGAAGCAGGCATTACATGAGAAGATAAAAAAAAAAACTTGCTCTAAAACTTTTTGGACTAATTCAAGAAAAATGTCAATTACTTGAAAATGTTAGCCTTGTTCAAAAAGCGTATGAAGGCTTAGAGTCACCTTTAAAGAATGTCATTTTGGTGAAGGAATCAGTAAAAACAGAAAACTTGGAGGCAATATATGAAATCCTGGAGAGGTCCATATCTAAACTTGAGGATGAAATACTCTTTCTAGAAAATGAGCTAAAAGAAGAGAAAACTAAATATTCTCAACAGGATAAACTGATGGTGGATATATCAAAAAGGATTAAGTCCCTAGAAGATGATTCAAAATTTCTTAAATCACAAATACCTGAAGCTAAAACAACCTTGAAAATATTTCAAATGAATACAGAAAAAATTACAGTAGCAATAAAAGAGACTTTGAATGACTTCAGGAAAGTCATAAACAGCTTTTACAAGAAGTTGAAGTATGGAAAGAAAAATTGAATGGCCTTACTAAACAGAAAATTATATTTGAACACTCTAAAGTACATGCAGAACAAATTCTAGGAGACAAATAATATCACATTGATTCTCTGAGTGAACACTTACTGCAGATAAAAGATTTGGCTCCCGTGCTTGAAAAAGTCCTAACAGATGATGGTTACTTGGAATTGGAATTGAAGAGTTAATCAGAAATTAGTGCTCACTTAGAAGATCAGCCAAAAGGGTCTTGGAAGACACTGGTTTATGATTCGAAGTTAAAGGCCTCTTTTAAAACCTTTGAAAGAGAAAGAAATCAAAATTTTACTTTATTATGTGAAGTAATTGAAACAAAGGAAGACTTAATAGAACATATTAAAAATCTTAAGACAGAACAAGCATCTTTGCAAACAGAAAATACACAGTTTGAAAGTGAGAATCAGAATCTTCAGCAGAAACTTAAAGTCATGATGGAATTATATCAAGAAAATGTAATGAAACTCCAAAGAAAATAGGAGAGAAAAATTACCAGGTAGAGCAATAAGAGAAACTTTTCAAAGAGGAAGAAAAGATCAGCAATACAACTAGATTGCTGGAGACCAATAGAAAGCAATCAAAAAGATCTTGAAGAAGAATTGGAGAGAACCATTTGTTTTCATCAGGGGCACATTATTTACTATAAGAAAAAAAGCTCATGGTAATGAGTTGGCAGCTAGGAGTGCTGAAAGATACCTCAATATTTTAAGGAAAAAATGCTCACAATATACAAAAATTAACTCTAATAGAGTTATAATTTAAGCTTGTAGAAAAAGATCCTTCTGTGCTTGATGCTTCAAATACAGCCTTTGTCAAATAGAATTCTCCAAATGGTCCCTCACCTTTGGGTAAACCTTCATGTGAAATAAGACCTTCTTATTTGGAAAAGAAGGCTACACTCATACCCTCAACTTTGGTGCCAGTAGGAGGAGAAAGTGGCTCAAGGGGCCCAGAGAATCCTCTGGACCATCCAACTAGCAATGAAAGAAGAGAATCAAACGGTGATAAGTCAACTTATCCTCAGAGAGCACCTTCTGACATATGGCCCCTGGAACATCCATGGGAACAGGCCCATAGGATAATGATCCCTTCACCAGGTCAACAATATTCTGATCCACATCTTCCTCTACAAAGGCAAGATGGATGTTATTCTAAATATGGTAGACCATCTGGATCAGCATAACTCAGAAGTTCCACTATGCTGCCTTTGGATAAAATGGATGGGCCTACATATTCAGAAATGGAATCTAGCAGAAATGATACCAAAGTTGATCCAGGTGATTCCAATGTACATGATTCATCTCTCCCTGCTGAAAACCAAGCAACTGGCTCTGGCTTTTCTTTCTCATCTTACCCTCCAATCAGAGGTCCATTGTTTTCTGTGGATCCAAGGAGTCGGTTCATGAGAAGAGGACCTTTTCTTCCTCCACCTCCTCCAGGAAACACTCATGGAGCATCACCAAAATATATACAGTACATACTAATATGTACTTTACCTAAGTAATTGGGCTGTTATTATAAAAATAAAAATTCCCATGACTAAGAAGAATCCTCTTCTTGATATTTGAGCTGTCATAATTAAAGAAACAGTTTTTTATATGACTATTGTTGAGAAATACAGTACAAGGGAATGAAACTAATAGGTATATGATTAAGTGTTTTATTTATAAACTTTTTTTAGTTGTTGATAGACCTTTACTTTATTCACTTATTTATCTGTAGTACAGAGAATCAAACCCAGTGCCTCACACATGCTAGGCAGGAGTTCTGCCACTGAGCCACAATCTCAGCTCATGATTATATTTTAATAACCACTAACAATAATCTAAAAGAAAATGAGAATATCTCCATTATTAAACAAATACAAGCCAAAAATATATAACCAATAACAATTAGACCTGAATTATTTTCTAATGTTGTATTCATTACAGGGATTCTTTGATTCTATAGTGGTTTTACCAAAGGCCTGAAATATTTCTTTGCACTTGGCGAGCATCGGCTCTTCTACAATAGAAGGAAATGGGTTTGGTAGAATTTTGTTGAAATGAATTTAATTTATACACTCAGGGATATCAATATATCTCAAATATGCTATGGATTAGAGAGTATTCATATTGAGTAAAAGGATTGTATGTTAAAAAATGAGGGCTGGGTTTGTAACTCAGTGATAGAGCACTCACTAGAACATGTGACGTCTTGGGTTCAAGCCTCAGCACCACATATAAAAAAAATAAAGGTATTATGTCTATCTACAACTAAAAAATATTTTTAAAAATGGTTAACAGCAAATTTCATGTCATGTATATTTTAACCACAATCAAACATGTAAAATGGAAAATAAACAACTCAGGGGTACCAGTGAGGGAGCTGTGGGTCTAAAGGAAAACAGACAGGTGGGTTCTCAGTAAGGATGGCAGGTGGCCTAATTTCAATAGGTGTTTTAGATGGTTCCACATCCCGGGATATCCAGCCTGGTGAGGTGTCCATTTGAGGATTCATTTGGGAGTGCTTGGTTGGTGATGGCATGCTGTTCATAAATCCTTGCCTGAAACTTTGGTTGAATGAGTCATTATGGCATTAGCTATATTAATATTGGGTCAGAGGACAACATGCAACTTTTTTTTTCAACATACAACTTTATGAAGATCAAAAATATGACAAACATGGCCTCCTATTGTTAGAGTTTTAAAGTGACAGATTCCTGGAAATAAGAAATGACAATTCCTTTGGAACATGTAAACCTCTATTCAAAATATGAATATATTTTATGTATCCATAGAAAAATTCTCTGATATAAATTACATGATGCACTTTTTCCTGAGTCCCCTTTCTTCCATTATCCCATGCCTCTAAGAAGAGCATCTTCTGAGGCTGCAGGGCGTGCTCCCTGAGAGTAGTGTGCTATGCCCTGAGCAACCTTGAAACTGGCTCTCTGGTGAGGTCCAGAGGAAGGCAGGAATAGAAAAGTCTGGGCTGGGTAATGGCATAGCATGACAAGGAATATTCCAAAAGATGCTACCTTCTGTCTGGAGAACCTAGTAGAGAAACAGGTGTTGAAAGGAATTGTGGCATCAAGGAACTTGGGAGAGGATCATACAAAGCATGCTGTGAAACCTGGCTTCTCCCAGGAACTTTTCAGTAAACATGTTTCTAACTGTGCCTGGAGAGGTGTGTGGCTGTCTGCATGGGGGACAAAGTGCCAAGTGACCCTTCCTTCATCAAGCATAAAATCAGTGCCTTAAGCAACTTAGTGAGACCCTGTCTTCTTGTGACTGGCTTCTTTGAGTTGGCATAATATTTTCAAGGTTCATTCATGTCATAGCATGTCATCAGTAATCCATTCCTTTCTATTGCAGAAAAACATTCCATTAGATGGATATGCCTTATTTATTAAACTATTTTGTTTGTTGACTTAGTCACTTATACTTTTTGGCTATTTGAATAATGCTGCTGTGAACACTCATATAACTTTGTTTCTCTTGGATGTACACGTAGGAGTGGTATTGCTGGGTCATTTAGTAAGTCTGTGTTTAATATGGAAGGAGTTTCCAGACTGTGCTAGAAAGCAGGCACATCTTTTACATTTCTTCACCAGGTCACAGTGTATCCTTGTTCCTGAGAACATATGCCATTGATTGTAGCCATCCTTCTACTCATAAAGTGTTCTCTTGTTATGACTTTGATTTGCAATCCTTAATGATAAATGATAAATGATGACTACTTATGAAACATAATGATCTTTACAGAAGTGCATATTCAAGTCTTTGGATACTTTTTTATTGGATTTTCTTTGTTGTTTAGTTGTAACAGTTCTTTCTGTATTTGGGGTAACAATCAGTTCTGAGTTATAGTCTATGATTTGCAAATATTTTCTTCCATTCTGAGAGTTGTCAATTCATTTTTAGTGCATTCTTTGATGCTCAAAAGCTATAATTTTCAATAAAGTTTAATTTACTTATTACTTCTTTCATTGCATAGCTAGTGCCTTAAATTAGTAACCACTTTTAAATGTAAGGCCAAAATAACGTATTCCTATTTTTTTTAGGAGTCTGTAATTTTAATTTTGTATTGAGTTCTGTGATATACTTTGAGGGTGTGTGTCTGTGTGTGTGTGTGTGTGTGTGTGTGTGTGTGTGTGTGTGTATGAAGTGATGTAGGGAGTCTGATTATATTCTTTTCTGTTCTCACATGCCCATTCATTCTTGGTGATGCCTCACCACATAATAATATTGACCATACACATAAGGGTTTTCTGCAAAAATTCATACATAATTTGCTCTTTAGAATAAGGAGCCATGAAAGCCCCTCAGTGACAGGTTTGCTCTCTCCATCCTTCCCGGCTCACTGTACAGTGCCCACCTGAAGCTATAGGTGCAGCCTGTGCTTACAGAGGCTGGGCTGTGTCTGAACCTCATGTTCTGAGGACTCCACTTTCAGTGAGCCCTCATGCCCATTCCTCTGTGTCCATGTGAATAAATGGTGCTGGGAAAACTGGATGTGCATATGTAGAAGAATGAAACTAGACCCCTGTCTCTAACCCTGCACAAAAGTCAAGTCTAAATGAACCCAAAACTTGGGAATTAGAATAGAAATCTTGCAACTTCTAGAAGAAAACAGAGGGTTAACACTCCATCATGAAGATGCAGGCACCAACTTCCTCTATTTTCATTGGGCGCATTGGAACCACTCTTTTGGGAGGTGAGAGGCACATTCCATTTTCACCCAGTGGAGGAGAAAGTCCAGCTTTCTCAATGCAAGCTCATGACTGATAGATTTGGGTGGAGTTCAAACTGCCCACTGCACTTCCACTAGAAACACCCTCAACTGAGGGGCAGAGGTGCCTCATTATAGCTTCACAAGTCCCCAGTGGTGTTGTGCTGTGGGATGGTGTTGTCATTTCTGAGCAGGGATATATTGCTCCCACCCCACTAGCTGTGTCTGGCAGCAACTCACTGGGAAGGAAAAAGAGCCTTGTTACCTCCAAACAGGGGGAAAGTCCAGATATCCAGATGGTCTCCATTGACACTGGGATTTCAGTTTTTGGCTGGCTGAATCCCGGTTCATTTGCTTTATCATTTATACTAATTTTTTTTAACCTCCCTTTCAATCCTTATCAGCTACCACCAGATTTCTCAGTGACATCATTCACCCTGGGGTCAGAAACATCTGGTTTTTTGGTCTCCACCCTGATCTTCTTGCCTTTCCCTCTTATCAGGTGAGGACAGCCTGCCAGGGGCTTCACTCTTTTTATCAGGGTAAGGGAAAGAAATTGTTTGAGGCCATACTGGAGAAATCTGTGGGTGTGCCTGGTGAAACTGCAGGTTTTTAAAAATGGAGTTTCTTAGGCTCAGGCCTAAGGCTATCCTATCATACACACACACACACACACACACACACACACACACACACACACACAACCCCATAAAACCAGGGGATTTGTTGCTAATCTACTAATGATAAAAACAAGTAGAATAGAGCAGAAAAGCAGAGTAGAAGAGGAGGGCAGCAGCCAATCCGGGTACCCTCCTTCAAATTCCATTGTGGACTGAAAAGCAGGGCAGGGCTACATTCCCAGTCCTTGCCCCTTGGCCAAAGGTCTATGTGCACATGCAGCACTTGTCCCACAGATGCAGGCAGTGAGGAGGGTGTGGGCAGGTGAAAATGGTTCAGGCTGAGCAGCTGAGTCCACTTAGGAGCTCAAGTGGAAGAGATGCCTCCTGGCCCCTGGAGAAGCCACCTTCACTGCCACTTCATGACCCCTTTCTTAGTAGGAGACACAATAAAAACAAATAATTCCTTCTATCTGATGGCACCTCAGTGGGCTGGCCACTACACACACCTGGAACACCCTGGGGCCACAAATCCTACTGCCATTTCCTCATACTCCCCTGGGTGCTTTGCTTTGTAATGCAAAAATACTGAATTTGTCCTCTGAACAGGTTTTAAAGGGCAAAAGACCACATTCTTAACTACATGCACTTAGGGTGCAGATCTCTAGGTCTCACTCACCTGGCATACATGTAGCTTTGACCAACACCTATTTTTCACCCTCACCCCTGTTGACCACCCTTTATTCTCAGTCTCTGTAAGTTTACATTTTTAGATTGCCCATGTAAGTGAGGTTGTGCCAGACTTCTCTGTGCATTGCTTACGTAATTTAGCACAGTGTCCTCTAGGATCACTCAAGTTACTGAAAGTGCTGTCATCTCCTTCCTTTTTGGGTTGAATAATATTCCACAGGCCACCTGCCAATTTGCTTATCCATCCATCCATTCATCAATTCACCCACAGGAAATTAAGATGGATTATGTCCCTTCCTATTGTGAAGGGTGTTGCAGCAAACCCATGAGTACACACATCTCTTCCACATGCTGATTTCATTTCTTTTAAATGTACACAAAAGAGGTGTTTCTAGGCCATATGGTTGTTCTATTTTTATTCTTCCAAAAAACCTTCACACTGCTCTCCATGGTGTCTGCACATATTTTCACATTTGCAAATCCTCTGTACATAATGCATCATGGGTATTGAGGAGGAGAAAGGTAGTGAGTCAGCCACACAATTCCAACCAGAGGAGTTTTTAGAAGAATGGCCATGTGACCTCAGAGCCCACAGAAAAGAAGCTCAGTGGCCTTGAAGAGTGGCACTGCCATGCACAAATCTAATGGAAGGTGAAGTTCCCAGCAGGAATAGGTTATGTGCTGTGTCTGCTAATCCACCTGAAGGTCTGTAAGAGGCTTCACCAAGTTTCTGTTCTCCCCAGTGCTATCAGTTTAAAGCCATGAAATGGTTTTCTGGATACATATGAAAAACCTGCCATCAGTTGAACACACCACCTCCTCCTCTCACCTGCTGCTTCCCAGGCTGGCAGTGACAGCCTCCCCCATGTCCATGAGTACTGCAGTGGACTTGCTGGTCACCTTGTCACTGTGTGCACTGCCATTTCTGCAGATAAGTGCCTAAGAAGGACTGAGTCCAGAAGACCCAGGCCCCCTCCACTTCCACTCAGGATAAGATTAGAACACATCTAGGCCTGTATAACTCCCTGAGGAAAGTTCTGTTCTTCTGGCTCTAAACCCAGAGGGACGTGAGGCTGGAGCTGCTTCCATGAGGGAAGAGCCTGTCTGACCATGGGACACACACGGCAGAAGGCAAAAATGAAAGTGAAGAGAAATTGAATCCTGATGAGTCCCTAGATGCTACTGGATCTGCAGTCCACTCTTCGCCTGAATACTTCAGCTACACAAAATATTATTCCTTCTTGTTTGTGTAAACCTGTTTTAATTGGATTTTCTGTGATTTGCAAATGGAAGATAACAAAATGATACATTTCATAAACTCAGGACAATCTTTATTGTAATTTTTTGTTTGTTTGTTTTGTTTTTCTACTATGTAGACTATCATCTCTCTCCCAGGAGAAGAAAGGGAGGAAGAAGAAGGGAGAGTGAGTATTTGATGGAAGGTTCTAGCTGAGCAGTCAGCCTGAGAAGGGAAGGGCAGACATCGATGATGTTACCATCACCACAAACAATAACCACCTGCACTCTAGTAGGCTTATCTTTTTCTCACATGGCACTCTAATTAAATAACCACCTTTAAAAAACCCAGAACATCTGGTGATCCTCAGATAAAATCAAATGTGTCATGCCTCTTCTTAGTCTTTATTTATATATCAACACAAAGCAAGTAAATTTCTGTGACTTTTTACATGCAGAAATAAATTTGTCTATTTAAAGAAAGTACAGGTACTAGCCCCAGAAATTCAAGCTCCATTATGATGGTCCATTCAAAATGAAGAAAAGGAGACACACCCTGGATGACAAAAATCCTGCTAAGAGAAACCTTCCCTCCCAGTACCTCACAGTCCCATCTTTCTGTCCTTATAAAAACCCTTTGTATCCCTGAGATCCCCAAGAGGGCACTATGAAGATGACAGCCCCACAATCCCCCAGTGTGCTGGACCTTCAGTAAACCTGATTTCTTTCCCACTAATTCACATCTTTTGACTACTGGTTTTCCAGTGATGAGGTGCCTGGACTTGGGTCTGGTAACACCTGGAGTCTGCAAGTCTTCTCTATCACTGATGATGACTCCAAATTCTTTTTTTTTTATAAACTGCCTGTTACATCATATCTAAAGGCTCCTGTTTCAACAAATTATTCTATTTTCAGAGTAACCCTTTTTATACAGATAGTGGTTTGTGAGGAAACACTGGCAATGGAGGGCTTATACCTGTAGCAACTCTGCAGGGTGCTAGTAATCAAAAGGTACAGTAAGGCATGGTATTTACTTCCATAAGTTTTCAACAAGCTTACAAAGTGCTCACACGTTTTTTAAAGAGTGTAAAGAATCATGAGCCCACATAACTCTTGATGCACTACCTCCAGGGTGTAGAAGCAGACCACCTTTATCTTCTTGAAACAACAGATCATTATACCAACTAATCTGGAACCTCACACTTCAAAATGAACTCCCAACATTCTTTCAACTCTTACGAGAAAACTATTTGCCAGCTGTTGTACAAAGGTCAGGTGCCTCCAGGACACAAGCTTTGTTTTCACCACATGATCTAAATTAATGATCTTGGACAACTCACATAGTGGTGCTTTAACTATCTCCTAAGCTCTTATGTTTTTTATCTAGAAGGCACTGCATGTGCCTAAACTACTATTGAAGTATCCCCTGATTGAGCTCTATTAAATTTAGTGATCATTTAGAAAGTTAATCAGTGGAGAAATTCACTGAAGAACCCTGTCTAGTTATAAATCTGTTACTCTGAAGCACAATAAAATTATTCCTAGGTATAAGGTACAGGAAAGAAGACCCTTTTTACTTACTTTTCCATATGCCTGTCGTCTAAGGATTTTGCTTCTCTTATCTGTTCCTGTGTACTTTTATGAATTTTCTCCTTTAATCTTTTCTTCTGAAGTAAAGAAATACAAGGGGAAATAAAGCAGGCAAAACAAATGGCAGTTTGTATTAATACATTTATATATATGTATCAATTGAAATGAGAATACAGACTTACTTCTCACTGAGTTTTTTGAGCTTCTTTCACTGATTGTTCTAACACACTTCAGCAACATCTGTCATCTTTTGAATGAATCAATTTGTTATTTTATATGGTCATTAGCAGAGCTTCTCCCCCTACTTTACCCACCCACATTTCTGTGTTTAGAAAATCTGTGATGAATGCTAAACAATATTTTAAATCATCAACATCTAACACTGGCAAAGAGGACATAATGTTAAACCATCATATTAGCTTGACTGATGGGTTTTAATAAGAATGTCTTATTATGTCTATTCAAACAAACTGAATTTATTAGATTGTTGGGCTTGTTACTACAGATTGCCTCAGGGAAAACACAAATAACAGAGGAGAACTAGGTTTCTATCTGTACTCTATGACTTACTGACACGGTGATTTGGTTAAAGGGCCTACATTTTGTGAACCTACATTCATGATTTTAAATAGGATTATCACTGCCTTTATCTCTTGAATGTTTTATGGCTCTTTAAATGACCATGACACACATATAAGTTATATTTTGGTTTCCATATTTCACTTATCATTGAATTGCTTCAAGAGTTACATGAGTTTCCCATCTAGAAATCTTCTTCACAGAAAAGAAAACAATCAAGCATGTGAAGAGAACTTACAATGAGAGAAAAATTATTGCACCTGCACATCAGGTTTAGTGTTCACCTCCAGGATATATAAAGAAATCATAAAACTTCGCACAGTACAAACAAGTATTCCAATCACCAAATGGGCAAAGGAAATGAATAGGCACATCATAAAATAAATGCAAATGGCTAACAAATATATGAAATAAATGTTCAACATCACTACAAATTAGAGAAATTCAAATTAAAACTACACTGTCATTCCATCTCACTCCAGTTGGAATGGCAATTATCAAGAGTACAAGTAATAGAACATGTTAACAAAGATGTGAGAAAAGTTGATTGAATTAGACAAAGGGGAATAAAAGAAAGGTGGAGCAATGGGAATAGAAAAGACAGAATGAATCAAACATAACTTTCCTATGTTCATCTATGAATATACACACACTGAAACTGCATATCATATACAACCATAAGAATAGGATCCTTATTAGAATAAGTTATATGGTATATGTGGTAAGCCATTGTTGTAGATTGTGGCCGCCATTAGAAGATGGCGCCGGCTTCCACTGTGGCCTGTGATAAACAAATTCTTTTGTGGAGAGTTGGCACGCTATCCCTTGCCACCCTATAAGAAAGATCCACGCGGCGGCTTAAGATTGGTACGTGGGAGGCTTTATTAGGCTGTGCTTGGGCGCTCGGGGGAAGAGAGGGAGGTCACTAAAAGATACTTTAATCAAGGCCTGAATAAACTGCTGAAAGAAGATTCCTGAGTTGCGTCTTCCTTGCGGGAAAGGGGTCGCGACAAGTGGTGCTGAAAACCCGGGAACCAGAACTTTCAGCAGTCAAGGGTGGTGCACCGGTTAGTCCTAGGTAAGTGGGACCCGCGGTCAAAGCGGAGATCAGTCCTAGATAATTGGGACCCGCTATCAAAGCGGAGATTAGTCCTAGGTAATTGGGACCCGCTATCAAAGCGGCAGCTCCTCTGTAAAGCCAGAGAGAGCATTATATCTTATTGCAGCTGCACTGTGTACTTTCGCTCTTACTTTCACTTTTGTTTTTTGTGTGTCTTTTGTTGTGTCATGGGTGCCGTATCTTCAAGTCTGCTTCTCCTGGCCCTAGATAACCTGTTATGTTCCAAGGGCCTAAAAGTGAAACGTAGTACTTTACAGAGATTTTTACAGAAGACAGATATTGCTGCACCGTGGTTCGCATTTTCTGGCAGCCTCACTATACCTAGCTGGGATAAGTTAGGCACAGATCTTGACTTTGCTTCTGAGCAGGGCATATTAGAGGGTGGGGTGATACCCCTTTGGAAGATGATCCGTAGTTGCCTCGCAGATGGCAGATGTCAGGAAGCACTTACTAAAGGACAAGAAGTTTTAGAGCAATTACATGAAGAAAGATCAGAAATGGCAGGCAGTGAGGTATTTCAGGAGGGTGGGAGTGTGCGGAGCGAGAAACAGGGGAGGAAACAATTATCTCCGGCAGGCAGTGACGTATTTCAGGAGGATGGCAGTGTGCGGAGTGAGAAACAGGGGAGGAGGCGATTGTCTCTGGCACGGAGTGAAATATTTCAGGAGGAAGGGAATGTGCAGAGCGAGAAACGGGGGAGGAAACGCTTGTATCCAGATCTCAGTACACTGCGCACACTCCCATGCAAAAGTGGGTCAGAAGAGGAGGAGAATGAGGAGGAGGAGCTTGGGAGACTGTCTCAGCAGCTAGGGAGTCTAACTATGGGAGAAGGGAACAAAAATAAACAGGAGCTCAAGAAAAATGATCCTCCGGACCCGCCGCCGTACGGTGGGGGTGTTTTGAGGAGAGCTTTCTATGCCCAAACATGGAGGGCTGTTAACGCTGAGATGGGTCTTGCTTATCCAGTTTTCCAGGATGACAATAGGGGAAGATTCCATGAGCCCTTATATTTCAAAATTGTGAAGACCCTGCCTGAGTCTGTGCGCACTTATGGGGTGGATGCCGCCTTCACATTAACTCAGGTGGAGAGTCTGTCTAGATACTGTATGACTCCCTCTGATTGGGCTAGCCTTGTTCGGGCTTGTGTTTCTCCAGGCAAATATTTGGACTGGAGAGCCTTTGTGCTAGAGGACGCTGTAGAGCAGGCTGCCCAAAACTATGCGGCGGGACACCCCCATTGGGACAAGGATATGCTTTTGGGACAAGGCAGATTTGCTAATCAACAAACAGGATACCCCCCTGAGGTATATGAACAAATCAATAACATTTGTATCTGTGCATGGAAATCACTCCCAAATAGAGGAGAAGTGTCTGGCAATTTAACAAAAATCATGCAAGGCCCCACAGAACCTTTCTCGGACTTTGTTGCTAGGATGGTGGATGCCGCAGGAAAAATTTTTGGTGACCCTGATAGAGCAATGCCCTTGATTAAACAACTTGTTTTTGAGCAATGCACCAAAGAATGTAAAGCAGCAATCGCTCCTTATAAAAACAAGGGCATAGAAGCTTGGATGAAAGTGTGTAGAGAGCTTGGAGGACCTTTAACTAATGCAGGTCTTGCAGCTGCTGTCCTTCGGATTGCAAAAGGGGGCGGTCCTGGTGCCGGAACATGCTTCCATTGTGGTCAATCCGGTCATTTCAAACGTGACTGACCCAAAAAAGGCAATTTTACTGGACCTCCTCGCGGTGGCCCTTCTAATGGCCCTCGTCAACCGGGGCTGTGTCCAAAATGCAAAAAGGGGAAGCATTTGGGCAAGAGAGTGTAGATCAGTGAGGGACATCCATGGACAGCCTATTTCAGCTGGGCCAAAAAACGGCCGAAGGGGCCCCCGACCCCAGGGCCCACGAATATATGGGGCAATTGAGAATGTCACACCCGAACCCGAGACATGGCCTTCTCTGCGCCATCCCACGAGATGTGGAGAGCCACTACTGGTGCCGCGGGATTGGACCTCTGTTCCACCTCCAGACTCGTATTAACACCTAAGATGGGAGTCCAATTGGTGGAAACTGAGTTCAAAGGGCCTTTACCCCCTGGCACTGTAGGTTTGTTGATTGGACGTGCATCCTCTATCCTACAAGGTGTTCATGTTTTCCCCGGAGTTATAAACCCTGATACTGTAGGGGCAGTAAAGGTTATGGTGGAAGCTCCAAGGGGCATTGTGTCTATCTCCCCAGGGGATCGGATTGCTCAATTGCTAATTTTGCCTAGTTTGCATAATCACTTCCCTGCTGACTCAAGGTCACGGGCAGGAAATCAGATTGGTACCACCGGAGGAAATTGTGCCTATTTGTCACTGGATATGAGCAATCGCCCCACTTTGGAATTAAGCATAGAAGGTAAATCTATTGTGGGATTGCTGGACACAGGAGCAGATCGTAGTATCATAGCCCTTAAGGACTGGTCTAGGGGATGGCCAGTGCAGGCTTCTGATCAATCCTTAAGAGGACTTGGATATGCCCAAGCCCCTCAAATCAGCTGTACACATCTATCTTGGAAGGACTCGGAAGGACACGATGGTACCTTTCAGCCTTATGTACTTGATTTACCTATTTCTTTATGGGGCCGTGATCTGATGAAAGACATGGGGTTCACTCTTAGTAATGACTATTCCCCAGTGTCTCAACATATCATGCAAAATATGGGGTATAAGCCACGTCTAGGACTAGGAAGGCACCTACAGGGACGTAAGCATCCTGTACAAGGTCATCAAAAGCTTAACAGGTTTGGTCTGGGTTTTTCCTAGGGGCCACTGGGGCTCAAATACCCATAACATGGCTCACCGAGGAGCCTGCTTGGGTGCCTCAGTGGCCTCTTCCCTCAGCTAAACTGGCAGCAGCCCATGATCTAGTCAAAGAACAACTTGATTTGGGTCACATCCAACCTTCTACTTCTCCATGGAATACTCCCATATTTGTCATTAAGAAAAAATCAGGGAAGTGGCGCCTACTGCATGATCTACGAGCAGTTAATGCTCAGATGCAACTTATGGGGCCCATTCAAAGAGGGCTGCCTCTGCTCTCCTCTGTTCCTCAAGGCTGGCATATAATTGTTATTGACTGAAAGACTGTTTCTTTTCCATTCCTTTGCATCCTAAAGATTCACAACGTTTTGCTTTCACCCTTTTCTCGTGTAATCACGAGGAACCAGATCAAAGGTTTGAGTGGGTGGTGTTGCCACAGGGGATGGCTAACAGTCCCAATATGTGCCAGATGTATGTGGGGAAGGCACTCGCACCTCTCAGACATAAGTATTCCTCCACCAAGATCATTCACTATATGGATGATGTGTTATTGGCCACAAAATTAGAACAGACAGTTTATGAGGATTATAAAGAACTCGTGATGCTATTGGCTCAACATGGACTGCACATCGCACCTGAAAAGGTTCAAACGGGGGATTCTATCAGGTTTTTGGGAGCGACAATTGGGTATGACAAATTAAAACCACAAAAAATTACCATCAGGACTCAAGATCTCCAAACTCTAAATGATTTTCAAAAATTGCTGGGAGATATTAATTGGAAAAGAGGATATTTACATATTCCTAATATTGTGCTCCAGCCTTTGTATGCTACTCTTAAGGGTGATCCAGATCTTGCTTCCCCTCGTAGCCTCACTACTGAGGCTAGAGCGGCCCTTATAAAAGTAGAACAAGCTATACAGCATGGCACTCTATGCAGGCTCCAGAGTGATAAACCTTTCCAGTTATGTGTGCTTGCCACTATGCGGCAGCCTACTGGAGTACTGTGGCAAGATGGGCCTTTACTATGGATCCACCCACATGTATCCCCAGGAAAATCCTTAGAATATTATCCTGATGCTGTTGCAGCATTGGCACTTAAAGGGATTCAACAAAGCATTCAATTTTTCGGCCAATCACCTTCTTCTCTTATCATACCCTACACTAAAGCTCAACTTAATGTTTTATGTGCTACTCTAGACAACTGGGCTATTCTGTGTTGCTCGTTTCAAGGGGGTATTGATAATCACTACCCTTCTCATCCATTACTCCATTTTGTTAAAGAACATCCCATCATTTTCCCTAAGGTAACTTCATCCAGTCCAATTCCGGGGGCTGTTAACATTTTTACTGATGGTTCCAAGTCTGGAATGGGAGCCTACATAATTAATGACTCTCCCCCTATCCAGCATCAATTTGCTCCTGGAAATCCACAATGGGTAGAACTACAAATTGTTATTGAAGTTTTTAAACAGTGTTCTTTTTCTTTTAATCTTATTTCGGACTCCATCTATGTGGTACAAGCACTAAAAGTCCTGGAGGCCGTGGGAACTATTAGTGATGCCCACAATGTGTCTGTTTACTTTACTCAGCTTCAACAACTTATCTCTAACCGCACTGCTTCTTTTTATCCAATGCATATCAGGGCTCACACCTCTCTTCCTGGTCCGTTATCCCAGGGGAATGCCTGTGCGGACTTAACCACTAGAGGTCAATTGATATGCTTGGCTTCCTCCTTAGAGGGGGCTAAGTTGTTTCACCAAAACTTCCATGTTAATGCATTAACACTGCGCAGGCATTTTTCCATCTCAAGAGCGGATGCTCGGCAGATAGTATTGCAATGTCCCCATTGTGTCACATTTCTTCATCCCCCTAATTATGGAGTAAACCCACGGGGATTAAAGCCATTGGTTGTTTGGCAAATGGATGTGACACATATACCTGACTTTGGTAACCTTAAGTATGTGCATGTTTCCGTTGATACGTGCTCTGGAATTATCCATGCTTCTGCTTTATCGGGAGAAAAGGCACATAATGTCATTACTCACTGTTTAGAGGCTTGGGCAACATGGGGTGCACCTTCATCCCTTAAGACTGATAATGGACCTGCTTATACTGGCAGACAATTTACAGCTTTTTGTTCTACTATGGGAGTGCAACTTACTCATGGTTTGCTTATAATCCTCAAGGACAAGGCATTGTTGAGCGTGCTCATCGCACCTTAAAGGAAACTTTACAAAAACAAAAAGGGGGAATAGGAGCTGAACACACTCCTAAAGAACGCCGGTCCTTAGCTCTCTTTACCATTAATTTTTTGAATTTGGATATTCATGGTCGCTCTGCGGCCGATAGACATGTGTCCCCTCAGCCCTCTGTGATTGGCTATGTTAAGTGGAAGGGTGTTCTTATGGGCCAATGGAACGGCCCTGACCCCGTGCTGACATGGGCACGAGGATCTGTATGTGTTTTTCCCCAGGATCGTACGGAACCATTGTGGGTCCCTGAACGCTTGACAAGAAGAGTCTCGACATCAACTGACCAGCAACAAGAGATACCACAACAATCCTGTGATGAGGATCTTCATTCTGCTAAGTGCTCTGGCTCTGGTGCTGGTGCCAATGGCACAGGCGACACCAATGCGGTGGTGGGCAGTGGCACGGGCATGGCCAATGCCGATGCCGGTTCATGGTAATTCTAGTGTCCTCCCCACTCTTTTTTCAACCTCATGTGAGATGTCTGCTCCCTGTGCCTCTCCTAGAGGGGACATGGAGAGAATTTTTAATCAATCTCAAGTTAATCTCACAGGAGTTTTTTGTTTCAGCCTTAGAAACGCTAATTGCATTAGCCTTAAGACCAAAAATTTGACTAACTGGGAGGACCCATTGCGGTCCAATCAGGTCTCAGGAAGCATTATCAGTGCTGTGTTGAGCAAGGTAGCTTCGGGGAAGCAATCAGGCTCAGGGACCCCCGCAAACAGCAGCTCTTCTCTTAACCTAACTACCTTGGCTATTATCTCCGAGGTACTAATCCCAGTGCCTCCTTCTTCTAGTAGTATTTATAATGCCACTCATTTCAAGGCCTCTCCTTACTGTTCCCCTAATCTTGATTTCCCCCCAACATTTACGCCTTGTCAGGATCATTCTTGGGAGAAACATCAAGTTGCTAAAGGTTTCTCCCTTTCCCCCTCTCTTAAGAGGTATGTTTATAACTTTAACAATAGTGCCAGCTCCTCTACAGGAGTAGGTTGGTCCTGGTTTCAATGGCTGATTTCCAATCAAAAGGGGGCTTCAGCCGATATTTCTGCACTGGCTCAGTTGGTAGGAGCCAAAAGTTGGCTGGCTAATATTTTGGTACTGTTAGGGAAAGTGAACAAGGTAATAGACTTACATCTGTTTCATTCAACTCTCTGTTGTTTAATGCCACATTGCCTCCTGCAATGGTCTGTGTCCAATCCCCCTTCTTATTTCTTTTGGCTAAGGCCACCTCATCGGGGATGCTGGATTGTTCTCATACTACCTGTCTCTTATCTGAGTGTTGGAATGGTTCCTGGACTGTAGCAATGGTTATGAAAATTCCAACTTTCGTTCCAATCCCGGTCACTGCGGATCCTGATAAATTCTCAATTGTTGAGCTACTTAGAGTCCGCAGAGATTTTGGAATCACAGCGGCTATAGTGACAGCCGTGGCGGTATCTGCTGCTGCAGCGGTTACGGCCGGAGTGGCTATGGCCAATCAAGTACAAACTGCTGCCACCATTAATCAAGTTGTCCAACAAACTTCCACCATACTTGAATCCCAAAATACAATTAATCAACATATTTTGTCAGGGATTTTAGCTGCGAACCAAAGAATAGACTTACTCCAAGTTCAGGTAGAAGAATTGGCTGACTTAGTGCTTTTGGGTTGTGTTGACCAACGTGCACATTTATGCATAACCTCTGTCAGATTTAATGATTCCAGGAATGCTTCCCGCATCATTGGCGAATATTTGGCTGGAAATTGGTCCATGGAAGCGGAAGACATGATCCAGTCTCAACTAACCCAGATAGCTGTCTTGAATAGCACCCGTGTTGATCCCGTGACTTTGGGTCAATTCACCGATTGGATATCTTCTGCCTTTTCCTTTTTTAAAGAGTGGGTGGGGGTAGGCATTTTTGGTGCAATGTGTTGCTTCGGTATGTTTCTCTGTTTGTGGTTTCTCTGTCGCCTCAAGGCCCGCAATGCTCACGATAAGGCTTTGATCATCCAAGCTCTTGCAGCTTTAGAAAATGGCAATTCACCTCAAGTCTGGCTTGCGCAGCTTAAACAGTAAATCTTTGACATGGCCATTGCACCCCAAGTTATTATAACATTGCACTGGGATCGGCATGTCTTTCCTTATTATTCTCTTAGTGTTGGAAAGCCCTTGCACTCTGCCGGTCTTGCTGCCATTGCACGCAGGTGGGTTTCCACACTAATGCTTCTCTATCGCCTTAAAGTCCGTGCCTTTCTTTCAGGGTGCTGTCAACTCGTTTGTCGTTGTGTACAGCCACAGAACAGCCTCAGCTGTCCCCCTTCGTCTACCTTCATCACGATGCAGGATGCGAGGCAAAGCACTGCACTTGAGTGATCCCTCAACGGACCTCAAGGAAAGCATGTCCTATTGCATGCGGGTTTGACGTCCACACTCCCACCCTTCGAAAAAAGGCGTCGGCTGATATGGGGTCAGGTCTGGGGAAGGCGCCTCCTTAGGACTGAACCATACATTGCAGCCGCTTCTGCACAGTGGGATAGGACCTCTACTTTCGCCTGCGTTGTTTTATAAAATAGAAGGGGGAACTGTGGTTAGCCATTGTTGTAGATTGTGGCCGCCATTAGAAGATGGCGCCGGCTTCCTCTGTGGCCTGTGATAAACAAATTCTTTTGTGGAGAGTTGGCACGCTATCCCTTGCCACCCTATAAGAAAGATCCACGCGGTGGCTTAAGATTGGTACGTGGGAGGCTTTATTAGGCTGTGCTTGGGCGCTTGGGGCAAGAGAGGGAGGTCACTAATAGATACTTTAATCAAGGCCTGAATAAACTGCTGAAAGAAGATTCCTGAGTTGCGTCTTCCTTGCGGGCAAGGGGTCGCGACAGGTATATTCTATGTATATCTAGTATTTCAGAATTCACTCTTCTGTCATGTATATATCTAAAAATAGTGAAGAAAATTAATATAAAAGTTTTATACTATAAACCTGTATAGGATGTTCAATGAAATTCTAGTCATCTAAATTTAGAAGAGTAATATTGTAACTTTGGTGATACATGATAAGTAAATTTGAGCAATTTGATTTTTTGCATCAATTCCTGCTCTAAGATTCTCAAAGAGGCAGCTACTAAAAAGATTTGGAATCTTTTGTAGTACTCTAGGACCGTTTCTGGGAAGCAGTATCATGTCTACAGAGATGCAGGGGGTACAGAATTATTCTTTCAAGGGACAGGTGGACCCATGCTACAGCTACACTTGTGACTACAATCTTGTGGGTTCCATGTGCTTCTAGCTGGACCACAACTATACTGAGTTTCATATCCTAGTTAATTCAGTGTGAGTGATGCCTGTGTGTACCTCACAGTACTGCCATGAGAAATACAGGAAATAGTGCATATTAAGAGCTCAGTACATGCTCTGGGTTGAATTGTCATGTCCTTCCCAGCACATCAGCTTATTACATCATCTGAAAATGAGGTTTTGTGCATGAAAATGTTATATAAGGCCATTGTCAATTAGAGTGGGCTATAATCTGATGACTCATCACCTTAGAAGAGGAAAATTTGGACAAGTATACTTGTGCAGAGAGAACACCATGTGATAATGGTGACCGAAAAAAGGAGGCACATGTGAAGGTATGCCAAGTATTCCCCTCAACCACTGAAAGCTAGAGGAATCAAGGAAAATTTTCCCCTAGACCTTTCAGAGCATATACCTTATAATAATTCAGTTTGGACTCCTAGACTCCACAACTGTGTGACAGTAACTTGATTTTTTTTTCAGTGAATTACTTTTGAATTTTATTTTTTTTTAATTACATTAGTTTTTTAATCTTTTTTCTTCTTTTTTTATTATTAGTTGTTCAAAACATTACAAAGTTCTTGACATATCATATTTCATACATTTGATTCAAGCAGATTATGAACTCCCATTTTTACCCCGTATACATATTGCAGATTCTTTAAGACACCCAGTAAGTATTATTTTTCAGAGTAGGGAACATATGTTTGGCTCCCCCTTAACACTCAGTAGAGGGGTTAGTCCCAGACTGGTAGCTTCCTGTAATCAAAGGAAAAAAGAGGAATTCCACGTGGTCAGCAACATCCTGTGTCCACAAAGATCTGGATAAAATATCATGAAAGCTCAGTGTGGAATTCTAAGAGTAAATGATATTCTGAAATTTACATGGAAATCAACAATCCAAAAAATGAGATTCTGAAAACTAATATGTTGTTGAAGTACAGAGGTAGGGCTTGCAGTCTTCAGGGAAAAGGTCGGCAAATGAGAAAGGCCCATGAGAATGGAGGATCCCAAGTGCCCCATTTTATCATGAACATATGCAGGTGTAATCTAAGTAGAAGCTACAGGTAGGACACTGGGAAAAGAGGCAGGTAAAGAAGGTGAAGACTGCACCCAAAGAGGACCTTATGTCACCTTCATTGCCCCTAAAATTTCTAGACAAGGACCATCAGTTCGAAGTGTTTAGACTAGAAATATTAGCAAACCCTGGGGGCTTATAAGAAATACAGAAGCTCAGGTCCACCCTTGGCACCTGAGTCAGACACTGTGAGTTGAGGCCCAGAAGTCTGAGTTTGAGTGAGCTCTCCAATTGACTGTCATGCACCCTATTTGAGAAACACTGTTCTAGTCTTGAACAGATGGCCTGGGGTGGAAGCATCAATTTTATTCTCCATGAAGACACCTGGAAATTGCAGAACCATACCAATAACTTTTCTCTTCCAAGCTCCTGACCCTTCACCCTAGTCTCTCTTAAAATCAAATATCCAAAAGAATATGTGGAGATATGTATATATACAGACACACACACACACACACACACACACACACACACAATGGAAAATTACTCAGCCTTAAAGAAAAGTCAAATTAAGGCATTTGCCAGTAAATTGATGGAAATAGGGACTGTCAAGGTAAGAAAAAATTGTCAGTCCCAAGAAACAAAGGCCAAATATTTTCTTTTATATGTGGATGCTAATACACAATAAGGAATGGGGAGGGAAAAACAGAAGTTTTTTGGAGTGTATAAATGGGAATGAAGATAAGGGAACAGCATGAGAATAGGAAAGATATTAGAATAAATTGGACAAAACTTTCTTATGTTTATATATAAATACATGACCATACCATGTACAACCACATAAATGAGACCTAATTAGAATAATGTATATTCCATGTATGTGTAATATCTCCAAATGTTCTCTGATGTCACATATATCTAAGAAGAAGAAATAAAAAGGAGTAAAAGGACCTGGAGGAGGGAAAGAAAGAGGAAAGGGAAACACTGTGTGGAATGATATTGCTTATTTTTATAATAGATTTATATGAGAATGTATAACAATAAATCTCATTGCTCTGTAAAACTATAATGCATTAACAAAAATTTGGAAAAGATTAAAAAGTGGATAGTGGCATATGAACCTAATTGGCAAATCATAACTTGGCTGAATTCCCAATACCAAAAAAAATTTAATTACATATATATGTATAAATACATATGCACACACACACACATATACAAAAGTTACTGTAAAAACATATTTAATTACAAAAATCCCATGAGATAATCAATAGATTCAGAAAAGCCTGTCCACAACACTCAGCACTCATTCATATTTAAAACACCAGAGAAACTCATGACAGAAGGACATTTCTTCAAAATTGTAAAAGCTGTATGTGAGAAACCAAATGCCACCATCAAACTGAATAAAAATATTGAATTTTTTTCTAAAAATAAAAAAAACAAAACAAGGAAGTAAACTTTCACCACTCTTTGAATCCCTAGCCAGAGCAAACACGCAAGAGAAGAAATCTAATGGCATACACATAGGAAATAAGAAGTCCTGTTGCCTCTGTGTACTGATGACATGAACATTTTACTTAGATGATTTAAAATGCTCCATCAGAAAATTTATAATGTTGATAACAAATCTACCAAAGGACATGATACAAGAACATAATACATAAATCAATTGAATTCCTATATTGTAAAAACAAACCTGCAATTGGGGAGAATATTTTATTCACAAAACCCTAAAAAAATATAAATACTTGGTAAAATATCTAACCTAGGAGATAAAAATCTTCAACAATGAAAATTATAAAGTGGTAAATAGAAACAAGTTAAAGACAACCTTTAGAAGTGGAAATACTTCTAATGTTCTTGAATAAACAAAATTAGTATTATCTAAATGATCATACTACCTTTACCAGTGAACAGACTCAGTACAATCCCAATCAAAATATTAATGAGATCCTTTACAACACACAGACAAAACACATTTCTCAAATCCTTTTTGACCCAGAAGTGAAATAGAATAGCCAAATGAATTCTGAACCAGAAGAGTGATGCTGAGAGCTTCACAGTACCAGATATCCAATTATGTCACAGAGCTTTATAAAAAAAAAAAAAAAAAAAAAAAAAAAACAGATTTATGTTGGCACCAAAACATACCTGAAGACCAATGAAATAGAAAATACAGAAAGATCCACAAAAATACAGTGCCTGATTTGCAACAATGGGGCCAAAAATATATGTTGGAAAAAACAGAAACTTTTTTTTTACAAGTGCTGCTATAAAAACTGGATATTCATATGTAGAAAAACATAAAACTTTATCTGTCTCTCCTGCAAAAAAGCCAAGTCCAAGGGGATCAAAGACCTAGGAATTAAACCAGAAACTCTACAGTTGCTTAAAGAAAATGTCGGCCCAACACTCCAAATTATTGACAAAATTATCAACTTCCTTAACAAGACTTCTAAAGCACAAGAAATAAAACTAAGAGTAAATAAGTGAAATATAATCAAATTTCAAAACTTCTGCACAACAAAGGAAACAAGAATGTAAACAGAGAGCCTACCAATATGAGAAAATATTTTTCATCTGAATCTCAGAAATTTAATGTACAGAATTTTAAAAAAAGATTTAAAAAATGAAACCCCCAATTACTAATTGGGCACAAAATCTAAACAAGACATTACTTAAAAGAAGAAATACAAGTGGCATATATATGTTCAACATCTCTAGGAATCAGGGAAATGCAAATCAAAACTACAAGAAAGACAAACTCTGTTATTATTGTGCCCTCACCCTTTCCCTATACTTCAATAAAACTATTAGATTCAAAAAAAAACTACATGGAGATTTTATCTCACTGCAAACAAAATATCAATTATCAAGAGAAATGTGGGGGGATCCACATATCAGAGAGAACATTTAGGTTCGAAGGAAGAATAAAGCTTATTGGTTTAGACATAGTAGGATAAAGGGAAAGGAGGAAATCGGAATAGGAAAAACAGTAGAATAAAACAAACATAACTTTCCTATGTTCCTATATGAATACACAACCTGTGTAACTCCACAGTATATATAGCACAAAAATGGAAAGTTATAGTCCATGTATGTATAATATGTCAAAGTACACTTTGCTGCAAAGAATTTTTTAAAAAGAATAATATGTGGTGAAATTTACACTAATGCAGTGTTGATAGGACTGCAAATTAGTACAGCCATCCTGTAAAACTGTATGAATATCCCTTTCAAAATTTGGAATACAACCACCATCTGACCTCCTTGTCCCATTCCTTGGTAAATATCCAAATGTCTGAAATCAGCATACTATAGAAACACAGGTACATCAGTGCTTATAGCAACACAATTCGTAATAACCTAACTACAGCACCAGCTAACATACTCATCAACAGACTAATGCATAAAGAATACCTGGTGTATATACACAATAAAGTTTTACTTAGTCATTAAGAATTAAATGATGGCACTAGGTGGAAAATTGATGAAATGAGAACACAATTCTAAGTGAAATAAGCCACACTCAGAAAGCCAAGGGTCGAATGTTTCCCCTCATATGTGAATACTTGACCACATAATGAAAAAGGGGAGAATCCAACACAAATAGCAGAGATATCTGTGGAAGGGGTTATAGGGAAGGCAGGCAGGACAGAGGGATGAACAGTAGAATGAATCAAACCAAACTCTCTCTGTAAATCTATGAATAAATCAGGGTGAATTTAAATGTTGTGTATGTCTATAATGCACTAATTTAAAAATTTATAAATGAATAGAAGATACACCAAGAAGCCAGACTCATTGTTCTTCCTTTCACTCTTCCTCTCTTTGTTCTTTCACTTTTATTTCTGCATCTCACCTGTGCTCATAATGGATCTTGGTGTGAACCCCTTCTCTCTTCCAGCACTACTCTACCTTCATTTGTCTAGAAAAACTCTGCTCTGCTTTAGAAATCAATTCGGGTATCACTCCAGGGGAAGCCATCCCTGATGCCCTGCCATAGGCCACTCACTCCCCATTCCTAACTGTAGATATCCTAGTTAGTACACTTTCCACATTCTACTATAATTAACGGTACCTGTTTTTGTTGCGTCTAAGCTGAACTGCTGGAGAACAAGGATTGGGTCTCAACCAAACAGTTTCCATTTGCTAAGAAACCACTGTTGCCAGGTTATTTTCCTCTTTAATTCTTAGAATTATACAATGAGAAGCGGACGGCTAGCCTTATTTTTATAAATGAGAAAACTGCAGACCGGATAAGAGAAGTTTCCTGTACAGATGGAAATCACAAATGATTGGCAAAGACACATCCAAATTTGTAAGACCTCAAAAACTCCATTATTAATCTCTGTGTTATTCTTCGTTTTCTAAAAATTTATTATCTCACTCTGTTATGACATTTCTTAGGGAAGCAAGATTCTTTAAAACATAAAAATATTTACTAACAAGCCAAATTCATAAATAATTAGCTCCATCTATCTTCCTACATTTCTTAAACCCAATTTCTATCTATCCATCTTCAGGTCCATTATTCTGGCAGTTATCTCTTATTTACTTGTACTGCATTTACATATGAATATTAAATGCAAAATCAAATCGTTGCAAAGTGAACTCACAAATTTGGCAGAGTATTCAGGTTTTTATGATTTGTTGAGGACAAGCAACCTGACCCAAGAAGAATCAAGTTATTGTCATAGAAGTTTAGAATGAAAAAAAAAACACCCTTTTGATTGCCCAGACTAAAGCAGGCACATCTAGAAAGAATCTGTGCCCAGATATGCTGTGCCATGTGGATCAGAGAGAATATCTGCAGGCAGACAGATTCAGCACAATGGCACAGGAACAAAAGAAAGGAAAGACGGTCCTTGTTCCCAACACCCAGCACATTTCTATCCTTGAGTCTTCCCAATAAACTATAAATAAATTATCTTTTGGCTTCTTATGATAGAGTTCTTTGGATTTCCTTTTGTTTTATTTTTTTTAAAAATTGGCACATTATAATTATACATAATAGTGGGATTCATTGTTACATATTCATACATGCACATAACATAATTTGGTCAATTTCCCAGTATCTTTTCTTTTCCTCCTCTCTTTCCTCCCTCTAGTTCCCTTCCTCTACTGATCTCTTCTATTTTCTCTAGATTTTCACCCTCCACTTTTTCCTTTTCTCTCTCCATCTACCACATGTGAGAAAAAATGTACAACCCTTGACTTTCAGAATCAGGTTTATATCACTTAATATAATGCTCTCAAGTCCATTCATTTTCCTGCAAATGACATAATCTCATTCTTCTTTATGACCAAATAAAACTCCATTGTGTGTGTATGTGTATATACATAGAAGATATATCACATCTTCTTTATGTTTTCATCTGTTGAGGGATACCTAGGTTGGTTCCATAATTCAGCTGTTGTAAACTATGCTGCTGTAAACATGGGTGTGCCTGTGAGTTCCTTGGATTTCTAGAGCCACAGTCTATACTAAAGGAGAGATGCTTCTCCAACCTGTCTGATTCTCCTCTAACCATCCCCTGCACAGAAACCCACATGGATATCTACCTGGAGCTCCACTCCCAGAATCCCATGCTGGAACCTCTTCCATGGACCACAGTATACAGGGTTTAATATTCTTACAAAGGTTTTGATACATTTATGATGGCATAAGAATTCAGTTGTAGAAACAAAATTAAAATACAGTCAAAGACCATTAAAGGATGAAGACACAATCACAGAAAATATTTTTCCCACTCTGTTGCCATCATTTCATGGAGAAAAAAATTAAGCAACAGAGAAGTAAAAGTTACTGGTTCAAACTCAGAGCTTATAATTGACAATCTTACAATGTTTTTTTTTTTATCCATCTTTAAATTTCACAAGTCTATTTTAAAGCACTTGCTTTTCAAATTAAAACAAAACATGTCATCTAAAACTAATTCACAGGACACTAAAAAATGTTGTAAACAGATTGGAGATCATCTTTCTCCTACATGACTTCTCAATAAATATATCTTTAATATTCTAATTTTTGCAAACATTTAAAATGAAAACTCTGCAGATATCTTATTTTGTTTAATTGTTTAGTTTTTAAATATCTTTTTTAAAGCTATACTCTTTTTACTCCTGGCACTCATTATATTCCTCCCATTTATTTAACTTCAGAGTAAGAAGTACTGGTTCTATTTTAATTATCATGCCAGGCCTTTTCTGCAATTGTTATACACATTTAGGAAAATATTTTATGGTCAATATGCACCAAAGCAAGCAATAAAAAAATGTCAAAAAGCTTAATACTATGGCCCATGCCTGTAATCCCAAAGGCCTTAGGAGGCTGAGGTGGGAATCTCAAGTTTGAGACCAGCTGAGACAATGTAAGTAACTAGTTCAAAAATACAAAATAAAAAGGTCTCCAGATGTGGCTCTGTAGAAGAGTCACCCTAGATTCAATCTATAGTATCAGGGGAAAAAATAGTGCCATAGAAATTCAAAGAAGAAAGAGATTCATGTTGGATTGGAATGGTCAGAGACAATCTTTCAAAGACAACACAAATAAATAAACAACAACAAAAACCTGGAATTTAGAATTTAGAACTTTTAAACAATGAGCTAAACAGGAAATAATTGTGAGGGCCTTTTAGATGTCACTGTTGGTCTCATTGCATCTTGAGGTCTTGGCTTCCTCATACCTCGAGGGATTGGTAAGGACTAAGTAGCTTTGTGTAACTCTGGTCTGTAGTGAATTTTAGGTTCATCCAGAACTTGGACCATAGTTAGTATCAGAATGGAAGAAGACATCAAGTTACCCAACCCTCCACTGGCCTCAGTAGTTGCTGTCCTCTGGGTGGCATTGAGGTCAGCTGGCTTAATCATAGTGTCTACTCCTTAACCACAGGGACTAGTCTTCAAGGGTGGACACATGACCCAATCAAGACCAAATTAGAGGAGTTTTCAAACTAAAGTCTGAAGAAAGGAATCTTTCCTTTCTGGTGACCAGTAGTCAAGGTTTCCTCAGATCTGAGAGGTTTTCAGGGTAGAGAATGTTCAGCACTAAAACTGGAAAGGTCTCAGGCATACTGGGAATTGTTGATCACCACCTGGATATATATCAAATAGTCTATGAATGAAGCCTGTCTTCAGTAAGAAAAATGGAGACATTATAAAGAGAGAGGCAAAGTTAGGAGAGGGAAGAGAGCTACTGGGTTCCCATCTTCCATATGAATCATTCTCAAAGCCAGGCACTCCATTCACTCATGCTTGATTACATGAGCTGCCTTTTGTGCCTGGGTAACTGTGTTGGCATTTCTACTATGAGTGGCCAGAGGTATTCTGGTGTATACACGGCCCATAGAAAAATGTTGAATAAATAAAAATACATTTCAATCGAAATTGTGGTACTTATAGAGAGTCTACCTAGAATCTTCATTTCCTTTGGTTTATAGTTTGTTAAGATGAACTGAGAACATAAAAAGAAATGATCACATACTTGTGATGATGTAGCCAGAGACCACATAGTCTAGTTGAAATGATATTCCTTTTCCTACTGGTCCCAAGGCTGCCTTCAAGGTCCAAGAAAGCTCAAGAGCAAAAATACCACATAAGATCTAGTCAATTGTCTGGATCTAGAACTCTGCTAATGGCCCTTCTTTTACTACTTGCATCAAAGGACTCTCATGGTCATAGCTATTACTTAGATTTTTGGTGAATGACCAATGTTGCAGCTAAAGAACTGCTTGTAGATGACCAAGTATTTTTTTTTTCTCAAAATTATGAATATCCTATATGGTATAAAGTACCATGCTAGATATTGTACATGAAATTAATTCTCTTAAAAAGTCAATAACTAGTTAGGCATAAAAGAACTTTATAAATAATATATATATATATATATATATATATATATATATATATATATATATATATATATACACAGAAATAGGTCTGTTAAAAAGCAGTGAATGATTTATTTTTCAAGTGATTTGGCAGATGGCAGTTGCTGCTGAGGTATAAAATCAAAAGATTTTATCAAAAACTTGTTTTAATTCAATCAGGTATTAATTTAATAAAACCAACAATACATTATTATGTAGGTGTTGCCAGTTTTCCCCTCACTGACAACTAAAAGAAGGTTCTGCATTTGCATTTGCAGTTTTTCTTCTCCTTCCTCTTCTTCCTCATTCTCTCCTTTTTCATCTTTTCTTTCTGTCTTCTGTTCTTTTTTCAACCTTTCCCCTCCTCAAAGTATGTGGAAAAGATACATTAGATTAGGACTGAAGAATACCCAATTTGAGGAATTTGAGAAGGTACGGGACTTGCCATCTTTTTATATCCTAATTGAGCCTTCTTTCCCCTACTGTATATCAAGTTCAAGATCCACTTATACTTCCGTGTGCTACAGAGATGCTGCCAGAAGAGTGAGTAGGATCCTTGAGTCTCTCACTACATGTCCCTCCTCCCCATAGTTGCAGGAGGGCCATGAAAGCAATTATTATTTGCATAGGGTAGAAAAATAACACTTTTAAATGACTGAAAATAAAAGAATCATTTTTAAAAATAATTACTATCATTTTTTTTTAATTTGGAAGGAAAAAAGAGATAAATATTTTGTGTATCAATAGAAGCCTTGGCCCACAGTCTCTAAGCCTTATTTATCTGGGAGTTGTTTATCTCCCTGAGTTCTCTCTCAGGGGAAAGAATAATAATTATTGCTTAATTATAGCAGAAGTGAATTTTCTCTCCCAGTTCTAAAGAAAGATGACTCATAGCTCTTTATTTCCAAAGAAACAGCTTTGGAAGGAAAATACTTTTAAAAGCTGAAGTGTGAAAGGGGCCCAAGACTTGCATTAGGGACTTTTCAGTGACCACCAGAGGCATTGTCTTGACACTACTCCCTAATGGAGAATGTTCACATCCAAAAGAAATGAGATGTAGTCAAGAGATGTGTCTTTCTTTAAAGACATCCCTCTGCTACTCCTGACTGCAGGTAATCAGAAGAAACCCCTTCAGAGAAAACAACTTTTCCCTTATGATACTTCCAGCTGAGCAAACCCATTACTGCTTTGTAACTATTCTTAGAGCAATAGAGGGGCAGAAAAGCATATCCAAATCCACAGTAAATCTCTGTGTTGTTCTAGCGAATGATTTAATTTCTGATCACTCCTCTAGGAATTTGGAGCCCAACCCCATAAACTACATACTCACAATCTCCAACCCCAGCAGGGTCCCTCTGCCCCAATTGATCTTCAAGTCTCTGTGGTGTGTCCTCAAACCTCATCAGGAAGATTTATATTTCAGTCAATCCCACTTTAGCTCTAAGTCTCCAGTCTCTGTTTGAGGATATTCTATTGACGTGACCTTCATTCATTTTTAGGGAAGTGGGACAAAGACTAAAATAAAGACAGATTAGGCAGAAAACCATAATGTTGATGTACTATTTCTTGACCCTGATTTGCAGGAAATGTTGTTGGTGGTCTATTTTATTAAACTTAACATTACTATATCCTCTTCTCATTTGAAATGTAGATTCGTGAGTCTGGTGAGGTCCTTCCCCAATCTGTTCAGCTGTCAGGCTTCCTGGAAGAGGTAGAAGGAAACACGCAGGTTGATAAGAATGCCAGTGGGAAGTTTCAGATCTGATGCAGCAGAACTCTACTTTGAATATGAAGACCAGAGGGCCATCAGACTCTTCTTTCCTTTTGTGATCCATGTAGGAGACTGGTAAGGCTTTCCTACTGTGTGTGAAGGTGACGATGTCCTTCCTAATGAAGGGCAGAGTTGGTTATTTTATAGTGCCAGGAAGACCAAAGAATCAACATGCCCACCAACACAGTACCTGAGTCTACCCTTAGTGTGCTGGGGACAGTTTCACAATATTAGAAAATACCATAGCGAAAGTAAACTGATTTCCAATTTTTGAAAGTAAGATAAATATAAATACTACTAGGAAAGGTAGCAAATCCTGTCATTACCTAGGATTAGTGTGAGTTAATTTCAACAAATAGAAATAGGCACCTGTTAAAGATGAAAGGATGTAGTTATAGAAATTCAGCAGCTGGACACCATTTGTCTGGCTGTTGATTGCACCAAGGACCTGGCCACTGAAGACAGGCACCCTCTCCCCCCAAAATCAACAAAGCATACATCTTTCCTATATATGACCCACATCTATAGCAAGTCTTCATATAAAAATCAAAGTCCTTGGTAGCTAAGGATTTTTGTCTACAAAGAAAAACAGTTTATAATACTGGTCTTGTGATCTGTGTCAGGTCTAATTTTAACAGCATTTCCTGAAGAGAATGGAAAAAAAAAAACAAGCTATTTCATTTTTTCCTTGACCTATTTTAGCATATTCTGTCCCACTTAATAATTTCCTTCCTTTGCATTCTCTTGCCTGCATGTTATTCAAAGAGATGCAGAGCTGAAAAAACAAACAAACAAACAAAAAAGCCCCATTTGTCTTCCAGCTTCCTCCCTGAAGGATGGTGCAGAAACCTGACCATTTTCATTGATCATGTCCCCCACTGTGCACAGAACCCCCCTGCCCCACCTGCATAGGACACTGATATTATAGAAAAGCTCCTGAAATTCAGGAAGACACAAAAAGGAATTTCAAGTTACCCAACCCCCACCAATGTTTTTAGAACCATCAAATTGCAATCACCAAGGTCTCAATTGTCTCAAAGCATTCATGGGAACACTGTAGATTTGTTTAGCCCAGTCCTTTCCACATGCTCATAGAAGACAGGCTGGGCTTGCCTTGTTATTCTTCTCAAGGAAGCTCAGGTCAAGTGGTTGGCCTTGGTTACAGAAAGTCAGTTTATGGGGGAACTGGGTCTAGAACAAAGTAACCAGGTTCTATGATGTCTATAGCAGGGCTCTTTTCTCTTTATGCTATTTATCTCCTGTTTTGGAAACCCTTCCTCCTTCCTCTCAGTCCTGCTTCCTGTTACTTTAGACCTGGAAGAAAGAATAGTTGAGAAATATGATAAACCAATCTACTCAAATATGATAAAGTCAGTGATTTCTAATAAATTTTCCAAAGAGAACAAGATGCCCTTTACTACTCATTGATTTATTGTCCTATGGCTCAGTAAAGAGTGGATTGTGATACAGCAGCATCAGTATCTTCTGGGAACCTGTTAGAAATACAGACCTACCCAGAAAGACTGAATCAGAGTCTACATTTTAACATGACCCCCAAGTGATTTATATGCACATTACAGTTTGAGAAGCCTTGACCAAGCTGCTCATGAAAACTCTGTCCTTGTTGCTCCTGACTACCTCAGTGGAAAAGCTACTAACCAGAGTGTCCTAAGAAAACATTTAGTAAGTCAAGCTGATTGTTCCCACTGGGGGATCAGAATGAGAGGAGTCTGAGGCTTATTGTAACTCATGAAGGTTGCTTAACTTCTAAAGTGGGAATGCTGGGGACAAGAAACCACTTCAGAACCCAGGACATATCCTTCAGATGCCAGCCTACTAGGTGTGAGTGTGAGGCCTACCTTGGATAAGGAAGTGCATTTCTTAATCCTTTAGAAACAAAGCCCCTCACTTGGCTAAACAGGAAATCACTGTCCAACTAATAAATACATCATAGCCACTATCTTTCCATGGGTTGTTCATTCTATAGTCCTGAGATTTTCCCCTGCTGCTGAATTTTCACTTGCAATTATGATTTATTTAATGTTATAGAGAGAAAGATAAATGAATTTAAAATAGTTACACTGTGATAAGCTCAAATAGAATGAAATCAAGACTTATGTATGTAGAGGAAAAAGCAATAAATGTGTAGTTCTTAGGAATTACATGAGGTAAAGGATCTAAATATAAATTATCATTTCCTTAGTGTTTATCAAAACCATGAAGACTGTTCCTTAGAACTCCAAAAGAACAGCTCCCATCTCATAAGAGCCACCATCACCTATAATACTTAATGATCACTGCCAGAACAAACACTGCCACATTCATCCTGTTGATTTTATTACTGTTTTGGGTGATTTCAGAGCATATTTTTTTTTCTCATGTATATGCTCTGATAGATGCTATCCATATAAAATATTAAAACAGGACTTGATGTATTAAATTAATTATGCTTATTGTATTTTGTTTATTGATTTTTCAACAATGACCTTCTTCTCATCTGATTATTATAAGTAGAATCTACCTCTGATATTCCAAGAATTCATGTATTATTAGTGATACATTCCTAATGGAAACTATAGTGTGGAGCTGAGATTTTTCAGGAATCTATTTGAAATATTAGCCTCAAAAAACAATGAAAGTAAGATTCCCCTCTGCCTAAGGCAATGTACGTTGTTTAAGATCTCCTGGTTTGGAAACTCCAGGATATCTTCAATGTCCATCCTTTCTCATCCCTGAAATCCTATTTGTCACTCTTATCCTGTTCACTCTTCTTCCTTATGCCCTCCTTTCCCAATTTTGACTCCTGACAAAGGGTAGATTGTCCAGGGACAGACTCTAAGTTGATATTTGCATTGAGGACGTCTATTGAGAAATGCTCTCAGGAACAACATCTTTGAAAAAGTGAGGAGAACAGAATTGGGCAGAAAGCTGCTGAACCATGGTGCACTTTCAAAATAGGATTCAAAACCCCATGGGGAGCCCTCAAGTTGGAATATCAAAATATAGATGCCCCAAGCTGAGGAAAGGGGGCTTTTACTGCTGTCTTGTCTAGTCATTGAATGCAGACTACCAGAGTAGGAAGAACTCTAGGCAAAGTACTTCCTTTAATAGAGAGCAGTTTCCAGAAAGAGACCCATCTGTGATTTAGGAAGTGTCAATGGTGACAGGAACCAGGGGAATTAGTGTGTAGGGTATGAAAGGAAATATGGGGGCCCAACAGAGCATCCACTATACTTGCAAACTTTCAAATCATTCCTGTAACAGAAATATTTTACAATGAGCTATAGAAATCTTAAAGAAAAAAATACCCCAGTTTTAATCTTCAAATTACACTGTTCTTTTCCACCACTGTCTGGGGAGCTGAAGTTCTTGCCCCACTCTTCAGGCATCAGTTAAGACATTTCAAGAAAATAGCAAAGCAAATAAAATGGCACAAATTAGAATCTTTACCTTAAGGATCTGTAGCTGAGTGGCAGATGTATGTTCTGCAGGAGCATTCCCCTGGTCAAATGTCACCAAAACAATTTCCCAGCCAACCTGCTCTCATTAGTTTTTTGAGCTCTTTATTACAAATTGTTAAGAGGCCTGCCCCAGACAGTCAGAGAGCACCTTCACAACTGTCATCCCGTTGGCCCTCAGCGTTTCCCACTGGGAACATTAGAAGCTTGCCCATCAACCAAAATAAACAACCCCTCTCATGAATAGACCCAATGAAGGCCCTATAAATCATAGCTGTCAAAAATGTCAGTAGCATTGCAGAAGACAGAAATCAATCCAAAATTCATTAGTTTGTCTGACAAGAGCTTAATCTCATATTGTTTAATACCAACCGTGGCACCTCAGGTAGAATAGGAAACTGCAAGACATCATCTTGGTTTCCTGTGACAGGAATGTTCAATTTTTATGGCTTAATCTGGCCTTCAGACCGTTCCGATTCTGGGGGCATAAACCCTTGCCTGGCTTAGGGTCAAGTTGCCCACAGTATGAGGCAAGAGTCACTCTGATGTTGTCTCCATATTTCACAGCTTTTAATGCTATGGTTGGATGGTTTGCAGTATTTCAGGTAAAGAGGACACAGAGGTTGCAGCATGAGTGAAGTGTTCTGTGCATGCAGTAAGGCAAGGTTGAAGCATTGCTGCACCATCATCAAAAACACCTCCACAGACCAGAGGTTAGCAGGACTCTACCCCCTACACAGCTCTGACTACCTCAGTGGAAAAGCTACTAACCAGAGTGTCCTAAGAAAACATTTAGTGTGGCAGCTCTTTTGTGACTGCAGTTCTCCTTTGAAGCTATGCTGGTTAGTTTTAATCAGATTTCAACTGAGTACAAATATCCAGGACAAGCAATAATAAGAGACATGGAACAGGAGAGCCTGGAGATAGATGAGATGTGACATCATGCAGTTCGTGGCCTCCTACACACAGCTAAGGGTCAGACCTCTTGTTCAAATCATGAAGGAGACCCATAAACTGGCAAAAATTACTCTGGCTAGGTTGGTCTCCTACTATCCTCCCAACTCACATACACATTCTGATTTCTCTTCTCTCTCCTGATCTATGAGTGGTTTTAGCTTGGCTTCTTCACTGACTGTTCAAAGCTCCCCAATGGATGAAGTCCTCAAGGAACTCAATTTCTGCCCCCCATTACTATATTTCATTAACTTTCTTCCAGGGTTCACATCGTCTGTGTACCTAAAGGCACTTAATACTGCCTTTTATTGTAATAATCTTTACAGAAAAACAAAGGGCTACATTCCCAAAGACCTTGTTAAAAGTGAAAATTAATCAGTTTATTACTCATCATGACCAAGGGTGGTGGAAATTCACATTTACCAGAGGTGGTATCCCCACCATGAGGCAACAGGTGAGGACAGTTTGCATCTCACTCTATCCAGATTTTGTTGATTATGACAATGTGTGATAAACATTTAAATAGGGTGAGATATTATCATTTTGTATTACATAAAATTTAAACCATCTATACCCATACACTGGAAGACCCAGCCAGAGTAATTTTTGGAAAGGAATTTTGACCATTACTTAAAGAACACCGCATTCTATCACCTAATAAATACAATGTATATTATGAAACCAGCTGGGGTGTCTGTCCAGCTTAATGAATAGGAAAACTTTTAAATACATACACAGCAGAGTTTCATTCACCTTTAAAAAAAGGAATGAAATTATGTCATTTGCAGGAAAGTGGATGGAAATTGAGAGCATTCTGTTAAGCAAAATAAGCCAGACTCAGAAATTCAGGGGTTGCGTGTTTTCTCTCAAATGGGGAAACTAAAGAATAAAAAGAAAAAAAGTGAAAGAGGATCTTACAAAAATAGAAAGGAGATAAGTAGAGTAGAGGAAGGGGGCCAGGAAGAGTATGGATAGGAGGGAAAGAGGAGGGACTGGAAAAGGAGATTGACCAAATTATGTTAGGTGCATGCATGTATATGTAACAACAAATACAACTGTTATATATACTTTCAATGTATCAATAAAATAAATAAATACAAAATAATATGGGAGACTCTATGAATTCTATTACTTGTTGCAAATTTTTAGGAAAAAATAACTTCTATTAGTATGCCAATGTTGTCTTTTAAAATTAGATGGAAAAGATACAAAATGAAAAGTGGTGGTAGCGTATTCTCTTGGAATAGGAGTGCAAGTTCATTGGGAGATATGGACCCATCTGATATTTGTTTGACAATTTTTCTAAAAATGCCTATGCTGTTTAATCATTCAAAGGATACCAATTCATTAAGTATCTTTAACTTAAGAAGTTTAGTATCCATTTCTTTTGTTTTTAGTTCAGTTCAGTGGGCTACTGAACCGATTGATTGGATCAATGAAAATATTCAAAAGGCTTCCATTAGAACACTTTATGTAATATGAAATGATAATATATCAACTTATTTAAATGTTTGGCATACTCTGTTGTAATCAAAGAAAACTGAGCAGAGGGAAATTGAAACTCTCTTCAACTACCGGCTCAAGGTGGTAATGCTACATGTAGTAAATGAAATTTTCCACCACCCTTAGTCTCAAAACTGAATAGTCTTAAAATGGAAGGATTTCATAAAAGCAAATATAAAGAACTCACATCAATTGCACTGATTGTGACACATTGCATATATGCTAATCATTGCATACAGTCAGTCTCCTTCCCCAGTCTCTCCTCTTACCCTCCTATCCATTCTCTTCCTGGCCGCCTTCCTCTACTCTACTTTTCTCCTTTCTATTTTTATGAGATCCTCTCTCATTTATTTCCTTTCTGTTGTTTGGCTTCCACATTTCAGATTCAGACAGTTAAGAGTACACAGGCTTCATCAATTTTCTGAAAATACACATTTCTCACCAGCAAGTTCCTTCCTGTTGTCCAGGCCACAAGTCTGAAGGGAATTATTATGTAAACAAGTCTAGTTTTTATTATGATGATTAATATCAAACAACATGGCAAGTAGTTTTGAAGAATATTGTATTAGGAAGCTTTGATTTTCTTTGGTGTATGCCCATGTGGTAGAAGTGAGGGTGGAATGTGAGGGTGAGGGATGTCATGGTATGGACTGAGATTGTGGAAATATGAGCAAGATTGTAGTGCCGAAAGGTCCCACTCTAAAATTATCAGTCCTGGAACTCTACCCCACAAATATCATTTTGACTAATAGTTGTTCCTTTAAAAAAAAATCCCCTGAAATGTTAAATAAAACTCAACTTGTTATGTTAATTATATTATTAAAGGCTTTCTACTAAATACTATGTCCCATGGATAGTAGTATTTTACTCCTGTATTAGTTTATATTGCAACTATAATAAATGACCTCTAATTTAGCAATTTAAATATTCATCTGTTATGACCTCACAGTTCTGTACATTAGGCCTGCCAATTCTCTCCTAGGAGCTTCTCAAAACTAAAATCACGGTGACTGTTAGGTTGTATTTTTTCCTTCAGTCTCTATGAATAAATTTTCTTCTAAGCTCTTGGTCTACTAAATTATTTTCCTAACATTGTGAAATGTCTTTTGAAAATTCTTTGCCTTGAAAAGTGAAGAAATATTAATGAAGAAAATGAAACTGAGAGTCCACAGTCTTTTGTCCCTACTGTATTAGTCAGCTTTTTATTACTATACTGAAATACCCAAGATAAGCTATTTTATGAAGAAAAGAGATTTATTTGTGCTTACTGATTTGAAAGTACTAAGTTTTGGGGCTTCATTTGGTGACCGTCTTCTTGTTGGCTGTCCAAATGCAATACAGGCCATCACATGCCAAGAGACAGGGAGTGGGCACATGTCTGTCTGCCTGTGTGGTTTCTTTCCCTCTACTTATAAAGCCATTAGTTTTCAATCATGGAGCTCCACTCTAATGACCATTTTTAATCCTAATCAATCCCCAAGGGACCTACCAATAAACACTTAGCCTAAGTAGTTTCCATCCTCTTAGTACCTCACAATGCAGATTAGATTTCAATCCATAAACCCTTGGAGGATACTCAAGCCCAACTTCCTGATACAATTCTATATCTAATTTTAAATCTGAGTATTTGTGTTTAGAAGGAATGGTCAAGTCATCTAACACAGCCCTCTCCCAGCCACACACTGTGATTTGTCCTCGAGACACAGCCAGCATGTGACAACCCTTCCAGATAGTTTTACTGTGTCTGAATACATCAAAGAAGGGATTTCCTCTTTTATCAAACAATTCCACAGATGGACAACTCTAATTGCTAGAAAATTGTTCAGTAATTTCTATTCTTTGGTTTTCAAACCCACACATGTGACGCTTACTAGTGCAATAATCCTTCAAAGGTTGGATCATAGCTATCAAGCCTCTCATCATGGGTCTTACATTTACAGATGAAATTCCAACTTTTTCCTCTACTGGTATTTTTTTTAACCCACTTCTAAGTGCTGACAAATGGTTACTAAAAAGTGCCCTTTCCTCAATCAGAATTTAATAGAAAAGAAAAACCTTCAGTACAGTTTGTCATTGCTCATAAATCATTATCCAGGGGTATTTGTGTCCCCTTATATTATCGTAATTCCATATTCTCCTTCTCTAAAGTGTTATGTATGGTATGCTATGAAGTATTGCCCAAAGACTCTATGTTAAAATCTTTGTCTACAGAACAGCAATTTTCAGAGGTGAGGCTTGATGAAAGGGATAGGATTGTGAGGGCTCTGGTCTCATGAAGGGATTATCCATGGATGGGGTTATAATTGAATGGAATACTGAGAGGTAGGGCCCAGTTGAAGGAAGTAGGGTGCTCCTGAAGTATATATCTCATCTCTCACCCCTTGCTCACTCTTTACCTGTTTCCCAGTTGCCATGAGGTTAACATTTCTGCCCCACCACATGCTTCTAAATATGAAGTTTTTCCTCACTATGAGCCCAGAAACCTTGGAGCCAAGTGATGATATCCTAAAATTCTGAAATAGTGAGCCAAAGTAAATCTTTCCTCCCTTATGTTGTTTTCCTCAGATGTTTTGTCACAGTAATGAAAAGCTGACTAACATGAAATAACATCATCACCTAGCTAGCTTTTACACATTAGTCATTAATCATCTGAAAGGATTATAAATATACAAAGGCTAATTAAAAAGCAAATCCAAGACATCAAGCGACTTCAAATGGATTTTCTCTATTTTCCTTTAAATTCGTTTTTCTAAGAACTGTATTTTCCAATTGGCAATATCAATTAACATTTGAATTTCTAGTTGGAAAAAAAATGAAGAAATAGAATAGAAAAAACAATGCCATTCATTTGTAAGATGTTGTTTTCATGATTTTCAAAGTATTTGCAAACACTGGCTAATTAATAATTTCACCTAATTGGGTATTTTTGCCTAAAGAAAATAATAATTCAAAGAAGTCCATTTTAAATAGATCAGAAACTTCACAGAAGAGAAACTGCAACTTTATTACTTTTTGTTTATGCTTAATTTACAGGTTTTCACTAGAATTGTTTGTTTGCTTGGTTTTTAAGTGGATAAGACATGAAAACTTCTCTTTATTCTCATTCCTTAGAGACTCAAAATAGTTTTTCATCACTGTAAGATGCAAGAAAGAAAATCATTAAAAAAAAAAAGACTGGCATGTGTATTTCGTCCTGATCTCTCTAAATTTATGTTTTCTTCCACCTTCGTCAGAAAAACCTTTCCTTCTCCTATTTTCTACACAAATCCCGATCTCTCTTCCACCCCCTACAGATGGCTCAAGTATCACTCCCTTCGGAGCAACTTTCGTACCTGCTGGTCAGTTCATAGCACTGCCTTGGTCCAGATGTCTTAGGAGTAATTGGTAAGTCCACTGGCAGTGATGAAATAAAACTAGGCACACTTAAGGGTCAGGGGCTGCATTTAATCAGCTGAAGGTGAATAAAATATTGTGACCTATTTGAGGTAAAGTGGTGCAATACCAAACTGAGTCTTAATTTCTTCATATGAATAATACTGTTACATGATATAATGATGTCATGTGTATATAAGCCTTGGCACACTTCCTGGCACTTAGATCCCAGCAAATTATTTATTTTTTATCATTAATATTTTTATTAATAGCAATTTTGGATCATGCAATCTTGGACTAGGCTGCATGCTTTCTTGCATGATTATTTGTCTACATACTTAACTCAGAGTACAGAACATTTCAGGAGTTTTGGAGGATACTTTATGCTGTAGTTCTAGGAGGCATTCTTATTTTACCAAAGAAGATTGAGTGTAGGGGAGTAAATAAAGCAGAGAGTGCCATGATCAAATCCACTGAAGGTGTCTTCATGTGCCATTCAAACCTCAGAGGATGTGGCCTGGGCCAAGGACAGTCAAGGAAGTGGGATTGCACCAGAAGTGGAAGGCTCAATTGGATGCAGGTTATAGTCAAGTCACTGGGACTGGAATCTACCAGTATGTCTCCCTGAGGTCAACTGCATTCACCTATGTCTAGGCCTAGAGACCCAGGGAGCTAGAACTTGCTAAAAAAATGTCCTCCACAGATGGCCAGAAACACTGTGCAGTTATGTGTCTAGGGAAATGCAGAAGAAGCTAAAACCCTTTCCTCCCTTTTCTCCTTCCAAGGTGAGAAGAAAGAAGTTCAGTGGCCCTGTCTTATGGTGGAGCTAGCAAAGTTGCAGACCTCAAAAACAGGAGAGATAATTAGAGCAGCAGGACTCTACATTGATGAGAAGTGTCTGCACATCTAAGGCTTCTAAGCATCTAATAAGTGCTCTTATATAGTTAGTATTTTTATCTCTTCCCCAGTATGTATATATGTCTATTTTGCACTAATGAATACATGTCGTGTCAGGTCTACTTACCTTTCTAAACTTAATTTTCTGTAACCTCCTCTACAAAGTTGTCTTATTCTATTTCAGGCAGAATTTACCTGCCTCTCCTTTCTGCCCCATGAATTTGACATTATATTGTAGTTCTCTGTACACAGAGCAGATCCACACACTTTTCACAGACAGTGCATCATATCCATTTCCTGATTCCCCCATACCTAGAAAAGATTGGGCACTTAATTTTTGAAACAACTGAGTGAAACTAAACTGATGGGAAGCCAGTTGCTAACTTGCACGTCTCTGGAATGAATAAAAGGTGGGGAGAGAACATGAATGTGAAAGTCTTTGGGAAAACTATAAATATCACTACAAGTGGGATAATTACAGATTGTCCCTCTCTTTTTCTCCTTTATCTCCCTTCTTTCTCCACCTCTTCCTTCACAGAAATGACTGGATCAAAATTAAATGTTTTTGCTGCCTCTGAATTGAACACTGTAACCTCCTCTACAAAGTTGTCTTATTCTATTTCAGGCAGAATTACCTGCCTCTCCTCTCTGCCCCATGGATTTGACATATTATTTCAGGTAAACATTAAAGTTTTCCAAGTACTAAGTAAAGAATAGTCAAACAAACAAATAAACAAAAACACACACCTAGTCTTAATGTTTGCTAGTAAATTTTGAGATAAGGGATTTCTTATAACATTTCTTTATAAATGTTATCATTCATTGTTCCAATGTTTTTCCACAGTTTCATTATAATATTCATCAGTAACAAATATGCTTTTCAGGTGGTTGGACTTTTCTTCACTTCATTATAAATTCCTTAGTTGCCTTTCCAATGAAAGTATAACTGTTTTGCCAATCCCCCCTCCCCCCAAAAATTAAGCGTTAATAAATACTTGCCAGAAAAAAATGCTATTTCTCTTATTTTTCTCATTCTGAGCTCATTCTTAATAAATATCTCAGGAAACATTTCCCTGTCTCCCCTCAGGGGCCAGGTGATAAAGTCTGATATAATAGCACCTGGAAAAGCACCACATATTTTTTCAGAAGGACTTAGCTCTGCCCTGTGATCTGATAGCAGCCATGTAGACTCTTATTGCAAGTTACCTGGAATATTACCTTATGGAGACCGATTTAACAGTGCATCTTCCACTTTGCACCATACAACAGGAGGCTCTCATGACTAACTTGAGTATGTTACAGATTCAATCTGAGCTCCTCCCCATCATTTTCACTTATAATGCAATATCCTGTGACTGTATTTTGTAGTATGTCTTCAAGAGCAAAATTCAGCCTTCTGAATGCTTTACAAAGTTACACAATACTGTTAGAAAACTAAACAGAAGCAATGGGAGAAAAAATTTAGCACCTAAGAGCAGGGGCCATGGGGTAATTCCAAATCAGTCTTTAAAAGACACTTGTGCTTTCAGACAGGGAAAGGCTTCTTAGACTCAGACAAAATTCTGAAGGGAGGAAATATTTTCTGTTCCTCTCCGACACTTTTGGATCATTGCACCTTCCACTCGCAACCCCAAGATATCCAATATTTCTTAGTTGAAGGGACTTTTTTCTTTTTCTTTTCTTTCTTTTTTGTTTTTTTGCATAAATGAACTGATAAGCATATTCACACTAAATTCAAAAACAACACAACTTCACAAGTGCACTGGGAGAGGCAATGGACTTCCAGAAATGAAATTATTAATGTGAGAATTCCAGACAGTACCTGGCAGAGGGATTCTGATCCAGAAGCTCTCCAGGACTCTTGAGACACATCAGGGAGGTAACTCCATTTTTTCCCTTAGGTCACAAAATTCTCATCCCTATTTTTCACAGACACTGAATTTCTGAGATTTTATTTTCCCTAAGTCTATATAACTCAAACAAAATTCCCAAAACATTTGGTCCCTGTATTATATTTCTTTTTTACTTGCAGTATTAAAATGTCTATGCAATTTCCTGCCTTGACCAGTCCAACATGGGGCATGGGACTTGGTTGTCCTTGCTCATGGAATCCTCAGAGAGTGGTCTGCCAGGACTGACTTTCTATCATGATTGAAAATGGAGACAGCATTGCACCTTGGCCCAAATCTATATTGACCTCCCAGGAATACCCATAAAGTATGTTTTCCGTTTTAATAAAGTGCTAAAATAAACTTTAAAACATTCACACGTCTTCTTCAAGGTGGTTTCAGGGACAAGGGCTGTATGAGGCAAGTCAATTTCACCATGTGACTTGACTTTAATTTAAAAGGAGTCACACATCACCCTAAGGAATGTGAGGAATTATCCAATAAAATGTTTAATGTTAAAAGAAAACCAATGGTGCTATCACTAACTCTAAAGCAGAGATGCTGCTGTACCTATTGAAAACTTTCTATAACCGTTTACTGAAGCCCTCAGCAGGAGATAGAAGCTGAGAACTGAGCGGGGACTGTCTCCCCAGTCACTTATGGGAACTCATGATTCATTTCTTAAACCCTTTAATCCAAACTCTGGGGGGAAAAGTTACTCAATTTAACCCAGTAGAAGAGATGTTTCCCGTAAATGTTTAAGCAGTCATCAGAGAGAAATCCTGCTGGCTCCAGCCAAATCCTGCTTGACCATCCAAAACAGCAATGTTAGTTTGTTCCACAAACATTTGTGGCTCCTATTTGTTGGCTTACCAACTTCTCTGGGTTTGTTCATTTGTTTATTTTATTTTTTCTTTGTTATATATAACCTTAAATCAGCATCCAACAGTAACACAACCACATCAGTATTTACAGCAGCACCATTCACCATAGCCAAACTATGGAACCAGCCATTTAACAGATAGATAAATAAAGAAAATGTGTGATATACACACATGGAGTATTACTCCGTCATGAGGAGGAATGAAATTATGGCATTTGCTGGTAAGTACATGAAACTGGAGAATTATCATTCTAAGTGAAATGAGCCAGTCCTAAAAAGTCAAAAGTCAAATGTTTTCTCTGATATGTGGCTTCTTTTGAAAACAAGCTTTAGGCAAAATTGGAAGAAAAACTCTGAAAGTCATAAAGTGACATGTGACCTCCATATTCCAGGCCAACAACTGGGGGAATGCATAGATTAAGGATTCAGTGGGAAGCCAGTAACAGCGTGGTATCCAACCCTGTGCAATGCCACTATCTAGCATTTAAGCCCTGTCCTTCCAGACCAATCATTAAGACATTCTCAAAAGAAATTTTTTCCTCTTCTGAAAGTCATATAAAGCTCAAACATCTCTGAAACATTTCATAAATTTGTGCAGAGGGAACCCCACACTCACTGCCATTAAAATACACATTCTCAATTCATTTAAATTTGCTTCTACTGCAACTCAACCAGGTCATTTCAACAGACTCATTTAAGTGCTGTGAAGAATATAGGAGAAATTTTAAAAGAGGAGCTTACAACTTAGTTGGAAATAAATCTTTGGCAAATTCACAGTTCTTCTCAGGTAGCCAAAAATGTCTCTGTCACTCTCCAACATAACCTCAGTCTTTCTCACCTTTATCTACCTCTTGTTATGCTTTGAAGTCCACATCTTTCAAAATGCTGCAAAGATGAACAACAGACATATCTTGAGAAAAATTACCCAAAACTTGGAAATAAGTTGGGGAAACACTGGAAAACTGTCTATTAGGCTTTCTCAAATATTATTTAAATTTTTATTAAAATGTGCCTGTTGTTGTAGAATATTATTGATTATATTCCAGACATTGTTAACTTACACATTAGCTTGTAGATTTCTATCAAGTACAGGTACAAACGATTTCTGTCTAGTAGATGAGATAAACTCAAAATTATGGTTTATTGCCCTGAAATGTTGTCTCCAAACTAGGAAACTTACATCAGAATCAATTTTCTTACTAAATATATAAATCTCCATTCCTCAAATGCCTATTGAACTAGCTTCACTATTCTGATGGTTTTTTCCTAATTGAGTTAAACAAATATTTGATGTGTGTTCAATCTTTATTTGTTTGAGAGTCATGTTTTAACTTTTGTTAAATCTAAAATAATGTATGAATTACCATTGGAATATTCACTACTGTGTTGTTTATAAAAGTAAACAATTAGAAGCAAATCAAATATCTATCACTAAGAAATCAGTGAGCAAATAATGATAGGTAAATGTAACACAGTAACTTAAAATGATGATGTTTTTCTTTAGTTATTAACATTAAAGTAATTTAATAACTTATACTGTAATGTTGGTGACTTATTGCTAAATGTAGCTTTCATACCAAACATTCCACATGGTATAGTTCACTTGTAGTAGAATTATATAAATCTATAGAATATAAAGTAAATATAGAAGGGGAAAAAGAGAGAGAGAGAGAGAGAGAGAGAGAGAGAGAGAGAGAGAGATATCAGGAAGAATATGCACCCAGATATTCACAATGATTGTCTCTTAGACACTGGATTTCATTTAACTTTTACAATCTTCTCATTTGTATTAATCTAAGTTCCATTCCCTATGTAAAATATGCCTCTATGGACCACCTGGTCAATAACTGGTAGCTAATTCAGATTCTTCTCACCCTTCAACTCTATGCCTAGATTCTTATCTTCATACATTGATTATGGTGTAGTCCCTATAACTTAGGAATAAACTTCTCCAAACTGACTTCACTGCTACAGTGTGATTTTCTAATTCAGTTTCTTGCTGTCCTGAACTGATTGGGCCCTGAGTATTAATCAATGGTTAAACTCTACTCTTCTTGGGTACTATGGCTGGAGCTACTTTTATACATTAATTTATTCAAAAATATTTATTAAACATCAACCATATGGCAGGCACTTGACTGGACTCTGGGAACTTGAGAGTTATCATGATAAAATTGGTTCTTTCCATCCCTGCCCATACAATTCAATGGGAAAATAATGGTTTCCTCAAGAATTACAAGTGCAACACAAGATCAGAGAACAGGCAGCTTTTGGCTGATGGTTTTGGTTACTGAAAGACAGCCAACCTAGTCATGTTCCGGTATTCCCCAGAATCTCATAACAACAGGTTTCTTTCTTTTTTTCCTCTGCCTATGTTAATGAATTCCTATTTTGCTTCCCACCAGAAATGTCTTACTGAATGTTCACAGGTCACAGAAAGACAAATCTATGCTGTCTATGCTCACCTCACACCCTCCCATTTAGGACATTCAAGACTTACCAATTCCTCCTGAAAAGAAAGAAAAACATTCTCATCCCTAGAGTTCGACTTGGTGTCTACCCATGAGTATTCAGCACTCATGGCAAGAAAGCTTCTGAGCTAAAAGCTTCCCTGAAGAAGCTCGTAGTCCACATAAACAGAATAAAGACTTGAAGTTATTTTTTAAGCTGCATTTGAAGTGAAACAGCTCCATGCCCTCTCCAAGGGCCATTTGAAAGCAACATGCTTTTCAAAGAAAGCAGATGTGAGAAATAGAATTTATGGTTGGGTGAGACAGCAAAGTTAACTGAACCATTTGGAAGTCAAGTAAACCTCATGACTCAAACTTTGTCAATGTTGTGCAATAACCTATGCATTTTTGCTAGTAATTCACCAAGCTACAAAAACGTAACTAGGATAAAGTGATACTGATCATGTATCTCCCCATCTGGACACACAAAAACTTCTTAGTAGTGTCAGTCAGAATCACTGAGGCAGAAACCTACAAGGATCCCTGACATCTTCATCCTTTCAAAGAGCCAGTCACCAAGACCTCTTAATTTTCCTCTTCATCTGTTTTGCTCACTTCATATTTAAGACCACCATGTTAGGCCAAGATACCATCCCCTCACCTCTCACCTGGATCCTTATAATGAACTACCAACTGCTTGTGAGGAAAATCACCTTCAATCCCTCCAATGTACTCTCCTCAATGAACATAAGTTTATATTTCTACCTATACAAAACCCATAAATCTTTTCCATTTCTCTTAAGCAGAGACCCCAATTCTCAACAAGACCTTCAAGATTTTGCATGTGTCTTTCCAGCCTGCTGCTGAACACATTTCCCCACCCCAACCTGCCAACCCCAATCCCTCCAGTGCCCACCCAGTCCTATAACATTACCAATTTGTTCTGGACCTCAATAACACTCCTGCATTTCCAAATTCTGAAATTAAATAGTAACTGTGTGATCTTATCCTCTCAGTTTCATGATAGTGATTTTATTCACCTGATACAATGCCATACATCTAGTATATGTTCATTAAATATTGGCTTCATTGAAGACTGAATAGAGGAATAAATGGATAAACCTGTTAAGTTTTAAACAGGTAGACAAAGATGCTAATGCATTTAGTAGTCTATTCTTTTTTATGCAGAAAATTTATTTAAAATTTCTGCATAAAATCTCCTTTAAAACTTCATTTTTTGTTAAATATACACACTTTATTGAGTATGATTACATATTGGAAGACCTATTTTACAAATCAAGATGATATATAGGTTCATTACAGTGAAAGCACTTCAAAGACAGGAATAATATGCTGTTTTATAATTTTTTTTGAAATGTGTCAATCTGTTTGGTATCATAAAATACCACCAACATTCACTTGCCAAGTAGTTGAGCTCAATAAAAACCTTTATCCAGTCTGCAGAAACAAATCCCTCTGAATAAAATAATTGAAAGAACGTGTAGCACTAAAGTAGAGAAAGACAACAAAGATGTTCCTCCAAATCAATAGATCATCTCTCATTTGGACAGCGAAACTGAGAGAACATTAAATATCCGCAAGGGAGAGAAATAAGTGGCTGTGTTGATATACAACCTTGACAAAATGACAAATAAAGGCACGGAGACAAGCTGACTTCTGCACCACCTAGCTTCAAAAACTTTAGGCCTTAAAAAGCTGACTTGGTTTTACCTGTTAATGCACAAGCTATCCATTGGAAACAGTCATTAGGTTTTCATTCAGTGATTAAATTCTATCATTTCCTGGTTCCTCAGACTGAGTGGTGGCTGCACTCAATCTCTTATTCACTTTGTCTTTCTTCTTCCCACAAAGAGTCTCATATTTCCTAAACCCTTCTGTTTTTATTTTTTCATTCCATTAACTCTTTCCTTATTAATCCAAGAAGATAAGAAGACTCAAAGCCTCTTTATTTCAAGTGGAATCAGAATCCATGGAAGTCAAAAAATGAGATGGATGGAAAAGGTGGCAACATCTTTCACAGACTCCAGCACTAAAATGGAAAGCCCCACTTAGAAAAATGCCGCTGACTCCTGCAAGGGCTTCTGAGCCTTACAATTGCAGCAGGTAAAGCTCTTTCAGATGAGAGGGGAGGGTAATTTTGTTGACAAGTGTTTAACGAGAAAGCAACCTGCAATTTTTATGAAAAGAAGTGGAGTTAGTTATTTTTTTTCTTTCTGGCACCTTGTTTCCTTCAATTTTGGGGGAAGATAACTCTATTGTAATCCAAAAGTCACATATGGACCCATGTAAATAGTAAACCAAAAGAATGTTAAGCCCAGATATCGGGAATAGTGAGGCACTGGCAGTCACAATAAGAAATAAAAGGTTAAAGACAGACTAGGTAACCAGATAGAGTGCAATCTCAGCACACAGGCATTTAGCTTGGGCAATTTATCCACATATGTTTGGCAAACAAACAAACAAAAGTCAGAAAAAAATTCCAACAATTTAAACAGTGTGGGTGATTCCACCAGCTATTCCCCTATAGGAACATATGCCTCAGGGTGCACTTGAGGTGGGAGGCATGAATATGCAACTCCTCAATTTAGTTTTACTTCTCTAAAGCCCCTCTGGTCTTAGCATGAGCTTCTTATCACTAAGGGGTAAATCTAGTGAAAAGATAGCCTTTTACAACAGGATGCTAAACTCCAGCTGACCACTTCAGCTAACAGGCAACTAAAGAAGCAATCATATGTTTCAATCCAGAAGAGGAAATAAGTCATTCCTGGACATACTGGGAAACCATGAGCCTACTTCCAATATGGCACCTTCCTAGTTTCTTTAAAATACCAAAACAGAGATATTTTTTAAATAATTTTGAGTCAGAAATTATATAACTACAAGTTTTCTAGTAATATTTTTAAAAAGAAAGAAAGCAATATGGGAATTTATAACGCTAGTTTATAGGCAAAGAAATTGAGACACAACTTGGTTATGCTACTAGATCGAAGTTCAGATGTTCTAAGTAAAGAAGCCACTACAAGTACCCAAATATTTTGGGCTCCAAGTTGAGGGGTCTTTCTACCATGTCTATTTGTGTGTCCTTTATTCTATATTATAATGCAGAAATGTGTGGTCCACAGAAAAGGATGGAAAGCAGGTCAGTGTTATGACACATAACTCCAAAGTGTTCACGTGATGTTGAAAACTTGGTAAGTTTCAACTAGAGGTAGCAGGAGCTGAAGTTCTTTGGGTCAACCATTCTCATTTTATAAATAACACTTAGACCCAAGGACATAAAGAAACTTATACAAGATTAGAATTAATAGGAGCCCCCACCTCCACATTCAAACTCAACACAGAACCATAAACTTGCTGGATATTTAGTCACATAATTCGATTGCCACCTGAAACTCCTGCTGTTGACAATGATTCTTTTTCTTTCTTTTTTTTATAAATAACTATTTCTCTTTTGGATGCAACTAATTCATGTTCATTGACACCGCTCTATCTTTCTCCTTTTAATCTCCTAATCTTTTGCCTACCCTCTAGTTTCCTCATCCTAAGACCAAATGTGATCCACAGAACAAACACAAATAGACATGCTCAGGTTTGTAGGGAATCAGGCAAGTTACCCAAGGTAATGAGGAAGGGACAACAATTGATAAGTAGGAGGTGAACATGGAACACGAATATTTCAAAAACTGTGGAACAGAGATGAGAGTACACAAGAAACAAATCTGGCTCAGCCACAAGTGGCGTGGCTGCCAATAAAATACATTTTAAGGGATCCTGAAATATGACCCCCACTAGGAAGATACGGTTATTACTACACTACTATATCCAATAAGAAGAGATTCCTTTCTTTCATTACATTGCTAACATCCCTGGCATGATTGCAGGGATGGGGTTAGGGGGTATAAGTTATTTATACCTTAGTAGGATGCAATTTAATTAAATTGCTCTCCTCCTAACACATATTTGAGCTCAGCCCCAGGAGAAGTTTAATAGCTAGTAACTAGAAATGTAAGAAAATAATTTTGAAAGGTGGGCAGTTCTAGAAAGGGCAGGCTTGCCCTGGGGAGCTGCCATCTGAGGCCTTGGCAATACAAGAACATTGGTCTGTTGGGAGGTTAAATGCAGAGATGAGACGTGAGAAAAGGAGAGGGTGTTATGGACATGGAAAAGCAGAGGAGAGGGACACAAGAAAGGCATGCCTAAGTAAGGTGCTCAATTTTCCAAGTCCCAAACCTAAGTGTGTCTTGTATTTGTTTGGAGGTTTCTGGGACTTGAAAATTTAAGGCCTCCAGCTTCTTTATTTTTCTCCTGCATAAGCTCTGTCAGGCACTTTACCCTCCCACAAAATAAACAGAAAGGTTTATGAGGAGGAGGCAAAGCAATATACTGCCAAGGAAGCAGAGCCGCCAGACACCCACACTCACAAGTCACTCATGACACCTGCCAACTGTGAAGGAAGGTTTTTAAATTATGGTTTGGCTTTCTTGGCCTCATGAGATTTTATTAACCCCCTGTACCAACGATTTTCATTTGAGGGCCTTACACTCTTCACTGGAGGAAGGGTATGGCTGAACCATGGTCACAGGGTCAGGGATTAGAAGCCCACTGGACCTCTCTCCATCACTTTGTTGACTGAAGAATAAGTGGCCGTTCTAAGGAGCAAGCCTGATCGTATTTCTTCTGCTTAAGATTTCAATGGCTTCTAGCAGCCTTGCAGATAAAAGCCAAGTTCCTCAGGGTGGACTGCTAAGACACAGTCATCATGACTGAGCCCTCTGAGCACCCACCCATGAGAAGGTCAATCCCGCCACCCCCCAGACTGAATTTCCTGAAGTTTCAAACAAATTAAGACATTAAGCACCCTCCAGCCTCCAAATGCTTAAGCATTCCATGTTCTCTGCCTGGAATGAGTTTCTCCTCTACATTCTCCAATTTCCAATGCTAATGTCATCCAGAGTATGTGGCAGGTAGGTGATGGGATTAAAGCAAGAGTTCAAATCCTGTCTCCTAATGCCTGGATTTCACCATGTGCAAAGTGGGAGAAAAACAATAATACTTTCTTTGTGGGATCATTGTGAAGATTAAACAAATTAACCTACATAGGACATTTAGAAGAATGCGTGGGGTTTCATGATCTGTAAATGAATGTTAGTCATGAATCTGGAATGCCTCTGCAGACCCCTTGCCGATGAGTCAATCTTCCGCTCCTCTCTGCCACCACTGGACCAAATACATACATTTGTAAACATTTGTCGCTCTTCATGGAGTATTTGTGGTCCGTTGATACTCTATTTCAGTCTCAAAAGAACTTGATTTGAAATAGTCCAGTAGTTGCAAAAGTTGGATTATTTACTTATTTGTTTTTTAGGTAATCTTTCTTCCCTCATAAGTGTGAACTCCTGAGAATGTAGGTTTCACCTTATGTTTATTGTGTCCCTAGTTCCTAGGCACATATAAGTGCTCAATAAATAGACATGTTGTTCTTGACTAATTACACCCCACCTTAAATTTTTTGCCAGTTGATGCATATGAAATAGTCCTTTCTTTTTTAGCTTTGATTTTTTAAGTGTTACTAAAATTTTAAATTTTTTACATGTGCTAATATTTTATTTCTCCTTTTGTGTAAATTATCTGTTAATAATCCTTGTATTAAAATATATTTGGTAAGACAATAAAACAACAAGGGAGATTGTCATACTAAAAATGTTTTGTTAATATGCAAATAGATTACCTGGAAAATTTTTATTTCATCCTTTGTTCTTAACCATTGACTGTCTCATAGATGTATTAGGGAATAAAATTTGTTCCTTCCCTCCATCACGCATGTCTTCCTTTCTGCCTATTCCAGGGCTCAGTTCCAGTGTTGCAACCTCCAGAAAACTTTCCTGTTTTTTTTTTTTCTCTATTGATTTTTCAGTCCAATTAAACTGTAGTCATCTTGGGTACAGGAACTGGATTATTATGCTTTAAAGTCTCCAGCCTCTAATATTATATTCAGGGCCAGGCTTGCTACAGGTCCTCACTGATTAGAGGATCCTACATTATCAGTTTCACTGAACGGGGTTTGGACTTGGGAAAGAGGAAGTCAAGCAGTAACTCTGTAGCAAACTCACAAGATGAAATCCATTTATTCTACAGGGCCTACCATCTGATATGCTAAAGGTCTTCATCCTATTTTATTGATACTATATCCTTCGTGAAAATAGAAGAAATAGTTTTAATTCCCTAATATTTATGAGCACTTGTGCTAGAAGGAGAAAAATATTAGAACCTAGGACTATCCAAGACCTAGATATTTACCTCCTATGCAGAAGTATCTTGGAACATAAATACAGGGACAAATCCATCTGAAGCAATCCTGGTATCTTCTTAAGAATCAGCTCAGTGATCTGAGCGGGGGAAGTTAATGAGACTGATTTCTCCTGACATATTTACTGGTGGAGATGCGCCTGGGATCAGTTTACTGAGATTGGTTTGGGGACACAAACAAAGTAAACTCTTAAAGCTCTGCAGATGAATTGCCCTCCCTAAGTCCTTCAGAACACAGAATGGAGTCAAAGCTGAAGTCCGAAGTCCACAGAGGCTGCAGCTACTTCCGGCCTGCTGTGAAAGTTTTAGGTAAATTCTGGACCAAAATATTGAAATTGAATATTACAAAACAGAGAAATTGGTAAAGTTGGGAAAATCTATAAATGGGAAAATAATTCTTTCATCTGCAGAATATAGGATTACAGCAATTAGTGAATTCCTCTGTTATAAGCATTAGTTGTTAAATTATCACTCAATTGATAGAAAAGCTATGAGGTGGGGAAGAAGAGTAGACAACATAGAATTCAAAGGCACATGTTAATGAGCCCCATCACTGAAGGTAGACTCCAAATGAGTTTAGCATGTTTCTGCTGCAAAAATTAAGAGGGTCCTGGGTTCCGGGTGTACTACTACTTTCTGATGAAATTTGTGACCCTGCTATTTAATCTGTCCCTGTCTCATTTCCCTCTTTGGAATGCCCTCGTTTACTTTTAAGATCTCTTGCCTTTTATACTCCTGATGCACAATTATTCTAGGGTGGACTTAACGCAAAGCAATCCCTTTTAGTTTTGCACCTTAGCAGACATGTCTAAAACACAAAGATGGTAACATCTGTTTTCAACTAGAAGTTGAATGATGTCATGGCTGTGTTAAGTGTTTGGAGATGTTCTAAATGCTCTGGAAAGATAAGGCAATGTCATTGTGTCCATCACTTTAAAAAATTCCAGCTTTTTAAAAAATATTTATTTATTTATTTTAGTTTTAGGTGGACAGATTATTTTGTTTTTATGTGTTGCTGAGGATTGAACCTAATGCCTCTTGCTGCTAGGCAAGCACTCTACCACCGAGCCACAACCCCAGCCCCAAATTCCAGCTGTTTGAAGGGCTGAAATTTAACACTCCATTCTCATTTGGTTTGGCTTTCAGGAAAGGGCCCTGATCTTGCCTGGATTTTTCCAGAGAGATGTAAGGAGATGAGCTGGCTGGAAAGAAACATCAATTCAACAGCCCAGGCTATTTTTTACCAGCAAAATAAAGATAACATTTATAATTACTGAAGACTTGCAAAAAGCTTTTCCAATGCTGTTTTATTCTGTCTTTACCCCAGTGAAGAGTCTTATCCACCTGTTAGTGACAAGAAGCTGAAACAGTAAGAAGTTAAAATACTTCTAATAAACTCACACTCTCTTGAGAAGTCTAGAAATTGAACCTAAATATCCGGACACATAGCCTGAGATTGGTCCAGGAAATGGTAGAGCTCCTGAGGTCCACCCTTGATGGCTTATATGTTCCATCATCCAGGAAGCCCTTCTCTGCTCTCTGGTGGACACAATCAATCCCCTCTCAGGACTCCATACTTCTCCTCACAATTTTCTAAGGGAACATGTATATAAGGCTATTTACTGTTGTATTTGTCTTCCTTCTTGGACTGGAGCTTTTAAAAGTCTAAAAATGACAGTTGGAGTAATAGTCTTTGACAAAGAGGCTGATGTGAGCTAGGTCTCAGTAAATGGCCATGGAATAAAGGACCAGCAAAAGACTCCTCAAGAGTATAGAAGAGTGAGAACCAAGGTGGGCAGGAGAAGAGAGAGGAAAGTAGGGAGAGTGGGGGGCAGGAGAGAAGCAGGTTGTCGGTGCTGAGTCTGACCATGTGGCAAAGCCAAAAGCACACTGGGATTGTTTAGCTGGGTTTGCCCACCACATTCTGCTCACCATCATTAATGAGCAGAGTTGAAAGATGATGTATTTGCAAACATGTCCACCCAGACACAGCAAAACCTGGCAAAAAAGGAATAGGGTGTCCTAGCATCTCTGTTAGTCATAACACCGTGGCTGTCCAGAGAGTGTTTTAGTTTTCAGAAATGAGACATAAAATAGAGTTTCATGTCCTGGAGTAGAACAATGAAGTCCAAAAATTTTACTAAAAAATGGGGAACATGGAACAACAAAGATGCTGATGAAGACAATGCCTATCATCTTGTCAAACACTTGTACTGCAAAGAAATGCAGTAAACATATATACATGTGGGTTTGTGGACATAGCCATACTAGGAGTTTTTGTAAATGAACACTGAAATCTTCATACTTGTTGTGAGCAATTAGAAAGTCCCTATTCACCGATGCTGCTTCTCCAGCCCAACCTTATGCATACTACACTGCCTGTCAAATCACAGGCACTCAGAATGTTTGAATGGCAGAACTGAAGTGTGAGTAAAAGAAATCAGTACAGTTGGACCATTAGCTTATTTGAGCAGACTTCTTGCTCTGGAAAAAAAAATGCTACTACTCTTTGTACACCTTTACTGAAGTGACATCTATCCAGTATCTCCAAACTGACCAGTCTGTGCCAAGAATACCCTACCATGTCATCTGAAAAAGATGCAGAATGAAGCACATACAATTTTATTCTGTGTATAGTCTCATACTGCTCTAGAGGAAACAATCCTGCAGATGGTCATTATCTATAATCAATTGTGTTCTTGATATGCATTCATTCAATGATTGATTATTACCTTTTGAGAGCCCACTATGTGCTAGAGCCTGTCTGAGGTGCTAGGAATAAAGTAGTAAGACAGATACAGTCTCTGCTTATATTGTAGTAGAGAAAATAGAAAAAAAAATATATCAGTTTCTTATTTCAATGTCTAACTACAAGGGGAAATTACAACAGCATTTAATTTACCCTGCATGGCCCCTTTGATACTATAAGCATATTATATATTCCTATAATTCTTTCCCCTTTATGTAAAAAAGTGCAGCTAACTTCCTTTCCCCTTTAGTAATTATGAGTGTCTTGATTTCCTGAGAAGCAAGAAATTAAGAAATGAAGGTTGCTCAGCCTTCATGCTCTGAAACTTTGCCTTCCAAATTATCAGATGCCATAAAAGGTCTATTCTACCAATTTCACTGCTTCAAAGGGGACCCCTCCATCCTTGCAAGTGGTGGGAAATTAAGCTTTATGCAACTAAACTGCCTTAACAGCTAAAACTCACTCCTCAATGAAGCTGTAATATACATAGAACCACTAAAAACCCTCACTTATGTGCTGGTCAATTATATAGAACTTTTATTGCTTAGGTCATACACAAGGTCAAAGAGTGATCTTTTAAGCAGTTCAGCTGAAAACTACAATGGGAGGTGTATAAAGTGTGCCTTACTCAAAGATGGGCATTCTCCAGAATTTGATAATATTAGCTACCTTGTTTCCCAGAACACAATAGGTTAGAAGTGGCTTAGGAGACGGCCCAAGAGGGAGAAGCCAAGTGTAGACATAAATCAGGCAGGAAGGAGCAAGATAATAATAGCCTAACAATAATAATGATAGCAGTGAGTGGCTACAGTGTGCCAATCACTTTAGTAAGGTCTTGACTGTCAGCAACCCGTGAGGCAGCTACTATTACGAGGTGCCTACTATGTACCAGGAGCAGTTATGTAATTTTTTTTTCTTACGTTTACAATAAGTTGGCATAATTTTGCGCAAGTGAAGAAACTGTGCTTTGGAGAAACTTGTAGCAAGATCCATTTACTGGCAAGGACCTCAGCCAGAATCTGGAGCTGGTCCAAAGTGAAGTGCCTGTCCATCCCAGTTTGAATAAGTATCTCGTTTTATTCCTGCTCTCCAGCTTAATTATTAATACTGTTCCTTCATTCTCAAAAGCATCCTAGTTGGGTCAATGAGTTATATGGTCCTTCTCTCCAAAGGGCACATTCTCTCTGATACAGCTAGTTATGAGTGATGAGTATTGCTTCCTCAAATGTTGAATTTTGAACATTAGAGGCAAGCATATAAAGCAGGTTTTATTTAAAAATAGTAAAACAGATTTCTCCTGGGAGGGAAAAGTGGGCCAGAGCTGGTATGCTGGTATCTCAAGAAGTGAGAGCAACCTGACCCTTTTATACATTGTAGACTTCCTTTGTTCTCCTGCTCTCTTCCCCCTTATCTCTCCCCTTCCTGCATATGTGACTAGGCCTAGGAGATGCTGGTAGGATGGCCAAAAGGTTAAAAGCATATGGGCCAGAAAGTGGGGGGAGACACAATGGTGTCTCCCAGGAGGCATTAATTAACAACTTCCTATCTGCGGTCTTTTGGAAGGGATAGTATAGGCAGGTAATCTTGGTAATCAAAGGGCTCTGGAGACATTTACATTACAATTTCCCTGGGACAGTCTCCAACTTCCCAGACCCAAACTGGGCTCCATTTTCTTGATCCAACCCAATTGCCTATCTACACTGACTGCCTGTCTTTAATTTTTGCTTCATTTCCATTGGGCCTGGAATTCAAGGAGGACAGTATAAAATAAAACATGTAAAACATTCAGAAATGTGAATGGTATATTTAGCACATGACAATGGATATTAACTTTGTGAATACTTTATTAATATTCTTAAGCTAACACTCATTCTAATCATTTTCCTCTTTGACATGTGACATTCAAGTAGAAGAAACAAGATCAAAATCCAGCCAAAATAATATTGGCACAACCATTTATAAATGCACCCAAAAATAGGTTTAAAATTCAAAACTAAAGGAATTAGCTCATTGTATAGAAAAGGAAAATGTAACCAGAGAGGTGACATGGCTTCCCTAAGACATTAAATGAACTGTATGGCAAAACAAGATATGGACTTTGAGCTTAGGACCTCCTGGTTGGGGAAAGAGGCTGAGCCTTGATGATGGAGAAAACTCATCTTCCATCCTTTCCCAGTACAACTTCAGGCAATTTTATTTCACATGTCTGAAGCTTGTTATCCTTAGTTGTTGAAAATAAGGATTAGAGTTTTCTTTTGTCAGCATATTCTGAGATTCAAAGAACATGAGAGCCACACTCATACAGTGTGTGGGGACCTGAAATGGTACAGCTGCAGGAGGGAAATCTGTCACTGTCTACTAAACTATAAAATGCACAAATCCTTCAACACATAAACTCAACTTCTAGAAATATGTCTGTTGGGAAGATATATGTTCAAAGATGCTCATAGCAGCTTTGACTGTATAAAGAGTAACAAAAATATTTAAATCTCAATCAAGAGGAAAATGCCACTATGAAAAAAAAAAAAAAAAAAGAAAAATTCCATACAGACAATGGTCTTTTGTAACATATTTTTAAGCAAAAAAGCATGGCATTAAATAATGAACAAAGTAGACTTTGAACACATTTATGACAAAATAGAACATAAAAATATAAATGTGTTTGTGTGTATGAAATTGTTGATAGCTACCTGTGATGGGAAATAAAAGAAATAAAGATAATTTTCACCATTGCTTCTATAAGCTCCCATATCTTAATATTTTTGTCTTAAAAACATATTCATATAGAATTTGTATAATGGAAAAAATATAAAATGCTTAGCTTATATAGATATGGTAAATATTAAATAAATATTTCATTTTATGCTTATGCCTCTATGCTTAGTGGTATAATGTTTATTATAAAATTGCTATTGCTATCATTGTCATTGCAACTTCATAAACACCTTTAAAAAACAAATATTGTAGCCAGGTCCACTATCACATGCCTGTAATCTCAGCAACTGGGAGGCAAGAGGATCACAAGTTCAAGGTCAGTCTGGCCAATTTAAAGTGAGCCCCTCAACAACTTTGTAAGATCATGTCTCAAAAACTAAAAGGACAGGGTTTTAGCTCAGGGGTAAACCACTCCTGAGTTCAATCATCTATGCCAAAAACCAAAATAAATAATTGTTTCAAGGACTGCTCTGCCCTGTTAAAGAGCAAGCAATCCCAGGGAGCTTCAGCTCTGACTTTTCTCTTATGACCTAACTAAAGGTCTGTCTGCCTCCCACAGCCTGAGCTAAGGGATGAACAAAGGTTAATGGAAACACATAAAGGCAAGGCAGGGTAGACTCCCACACCTCTGTTTGTGGTGTCATTTGTCTCCCTGTTAAAATGCAATAAGGACAATAAAAGGAAATCAGCTGTGGAAAATGAAATAGTCCTCTATTCATAAAAACAGTTCAAATGAGGAAAGCCTTTTAATGGGGATGGTACATGCAAAGGAAAGAGACACGTAAAACCCTTACTACAATTCATTAACTACAAATTATTGTAGGCAACTCAAATCCTTTCCTCAAACATGTTTATGTTCTCACTATCAGAGTGAGGATACCTTCAAGCAAAATCTCAGACTGATGTAATCTCATGCAAAGATGGTAGACAAAAGCAAGGTTTTTTATTATAGGATATTTCCCACCATTACATGAGTCCTTGGAGGAAACACCCCCATTGCGGGTGCGCTAGAGCGGACAGCATAGGGTAGGTAGGAGGCCAATTGACTCATTCTTAGATTGTATTTCTTTGCTGGGTCAACCAATTCACCTTCCAGAATGAATAAATTGATAATTTGGGGATCACCTCATTTCTGAAGAGCCTTTCCTAATATGAAGATAATAATATATGCCTACTCTGTCTCTCAAAGCTATTATGATGCTTAGATGGTTTCAAAACAAGAAAAGAAATATATGGTGATTATAAATTGCTCCCTTTAAATCATTCCAACCATCCAGATGTCACACAGTCAACTCCCAATGAAAGAGTGGGCCTGTGACTTGGAAGGTGAGATCAGAAGGATTGCAAGTTTGAAGTCATCCTTGGCAACTTAGAGAGACCCTGTTTCAAAATAAATAAATAAATAAATAAATAAATAAATAAATAAATAAATGGATAGATTTTTTTTTTTAAAAAGAGTGAAACTGTTCTCAGCAATAATTGTAGACTCCTTATAAGGAAAAATAACCAACATGATTTTAGCACCATTAGGAAAGCACAAATAACCATGGCAGAGGCAGACCTCCAACAGATCACCAAGCTTTCCTTTATTCTGCAGTGGAGTCAATCAATCAGACACTAGAAGGGTTCATTTTCTGGGTACAAAAATGGCCCTCGGACACAGAGGAGTTTTATGGTCTACAAGGAGGGTGAATTAATCACTGGAGATTGAGGCAGGATGTGTTGGTTTCCACAGTCAGAAAAGAAGTTGTAGAAAGTCCGAAACTCATTGTCACTGGAAAAAGCTTAGAACTTGGTGTTCACTGCTTATCTTCTTTCTCCAGGATTCATTGTTCCCCAGAACTTCACTATTTGCTTTTCTCCTTCAGGACTCATCAGCAATGGGAAAGGGTAAAAGTGCAGGGCCCAACATTTCAGTATCGGTTTCCTCCCTGGAGAACCCATTGTGGATGGGAAGGGATGAAAGTTTGCTTTTGGTGGAGATGCTGGGGATGAACCCAGGAAGGGCTGAAGTTTGCTTTCTTTTCTTGGGGTCCATTGTTACGGGAAAGGATTTACTGGGAGAGGTTTAATGTTTGGCTAATTTCCCTCCCTCCTCTCTTCTGTTTTCCCTGGGGACTGTCTTGTAGGAATATTATTTTCCATAACCCTTAACCCTTCACTTCACTATCACCCTATTTTTTTCCATTCCTCAATTCGCATCATTTTAAATTAACAGTATGTTGGACAACTTTTTATTTTTATCCTGCTGTTTTTCATTCAAAGGACTGACATCCCAACCCTAGATCAAAATGTTGGCAGACTCCTTTCTGTTGAAATTGACCTGTTGCAAATTTGTTTTTAGGTTCTGGGCTTCCAGTCTTAATGTACTTATCTCCTTCTATAGAGATCTCACCCCTCAAGGGCTAAGACCTCATAGTAGGTCACTGCTAGGCCTCACATCTCATCTAAGGAAATGTTCTTGCCTTCCTTACCTGTACACTCTGATGGGACAAGTTAACCTCAATACAGCCTTCTAACCATCCTACCACAAAAACAATAGGGAGCCATTTTCTGTGACCTACAATTACAGCTAACATCCTTGAAAGCTATCCTAGTAGTCCCATTGGAATTTGAAACATCCCCTGTTTAAGCATTGACAGATCCAGCCCAATCTCACTCTTCTTTGAGTCTGTCCACAGTTCACATTCCACAAGGTAAATGAGAACTTACATTCCAAAAAAGGACGCAGCAAGGATTTTAATGAACAAGGGAAGTTTCAGTCTTGTTCTCTAAATCAGACTAACTGAGGCATGAGAGAATGATACTCATTTGAAAAGGATTTTTATCACAAAGCATCAAAACCAAGAAGTCTGCACAAGGAAGGGCTGCGGTAGCTCTGTTTCAACTCTGCTTAGCATTCAGGGGAACAGCACTTTCTCTTTTGATTCAGGTTTTACTAAGAAAATTGGACCGAATCTAAAATTCCCATACTGAGTTTCTTCTTCAGGGGCAGGTTGGGGCCTGCCATCCCCACAGCAGGATGAACCAGGTCAAATTTCAGTAATCTTCCACATCTATGCTCTCATTCTACCACAGTCTTGCTGTTAAACAATGTAAATAAGCATCAAATATCTTAACTGAAAAGTGTTTAAGTGATGTCCTGTATTAACCCAGTCTCCATATTTCCTTGAATAGCAAAGTAAACTCTATTTTGTAAATTAGGAGGTTAAATCATCAGCAGGCTATCAAATGGACTATGGATGTGTTTTTTGACAAAACACCCCCACACCCAATAAAACAAAACAGAAAAGAACAGTTCAACCCTCAGGAAAAACTGCTTTATAGATTCAGATAGTGCCTGACTGGTTATGGCTAAATGTTTCACCTATGATGGGTGTCCATTGCATAATTATAAAATAAGCAGGTTGAATTTCATAATCTCTAGGATTACTTCCACAACTAGAATTCCATTATTCAGTCAGATGCTGATTTATCTTTTTAAAATTTATTTTGCAATTTGTTTATAAGTTAGGTGTTTAAGAAAATACAGGATTGGCGGTCCCCATTGTAGCCTTGGCTATCCATCTATTTATGAGAACCGGGGATCAGGTAGGACCAAGCTGAGATTACATTCAGGAAATCTAAGGTAGTCTATAAAAATAGTACATTCATGACTTTAATTTCCTAAAGGTAATCTGTATCAATTTTGTGTGCTTGTTTAAGGTTATGGTGAGCAGGCTATACCCTACTCTGAATTACTCCATGATATATAGAACAGTAGTTCTCAGATTATTCTTAAACCTGTGCTATTCCTCTATAGAAAGTAGTAGTTTGCCATATGCTATTTTATTTTGAGGTGAAGTACTGAGTTAGAACAACTTTATACCTTGTTTGTACAAATAAAAAATCACAATCTGACTAGCACAACCCTAAAGGCACAAACTGATAATTATTTGTGCTAATAAAAACCACCAACTGTGAATTTACCATATTAATCAGAAGCACACCGATACATGGACGTATCAAACTCTTAGAGGAAAAACCAGACCCATGAACTTATTGATTATACCAAAGCACCAAATGAAGCAACCTCATCACTTGAAGCTGAGCTGGAACCCATGACCTCCTTATGTTGACACCTGGTCACTCATCATGATTCTTGCCCTGGAAAATTGTGACATCAATGAAGCTCCAAATCTCTGTCCTCAGGCTTCAGCAGAATGCAGTTTTTCCTGCCCTTGACAACCACACACAGCCCACTCCAAATTGACATCTCAAGCTGACACTTTGAAATTGCTGTCTGTCTGGACCTTGTCTTAGAACGAGTTATTGCCTTTTGACAACTCTGCACCCTCAACAAATTCTTCCCCTGGTTTGAAACCTTATCTGACACCCACAGTAACTGTATTCATCTATGTTCTCTGCCTTTGCTCTCAGTTCAGCCTCCTGAATCCCTGTGCCCACCTAAACCCTTTCTTTAGATTTTTTTGAAATACACACACACACACACACACACACACACACACACACACACACACATATATATATATATATATATATATTTATATATAAAATATATATATATTTCATATATGTATTATATATAAATATATATAGTGCAAATTTTGTCATGTGTATTTTACCACAATAAGAAAAGAAATTTGAAACTCACTGAAGTATTTTTAACTTCAGTTGTCTCCTTTTATAGGCTTCAAGTGATGAGGTTGCTTCATTTGGTGCTTTGGTATGATCGATAAACTTGTGGGTCTGGTTTTTCCTCTAAGAGTTTGATATGCCCATGCATCCATGTGCTTCTGATTAATATGGTAAACTCACAGTTGATGGTTTTTATTAGCACAATTAATTTTCAGTTTGTGCCTTATGGTTGTGCTAGGCCAGATTGTCATTTTTTATTTGTACAAACAAGGCATAAGGTCGTTCTAACTCAGTTCTTCATCTCAAAATGAAGTAGCTTATGACAAACTACTGCTTTCTATAGGGGAATAGCACAGGTTTAAGAATAATCTGAGAACTACTATTCTATATATCATGGAGTAACACAGAGTATCTTGCTCTCCACAAGATATATCTTAAACAAGCACACAAAATTGGAACAGATTACCCTTAGGAAATTAAAGTCACAAATGTACTATTTTTTATAGACTATCTTAGATTTATTGAAAGTAATCTCAGCTTGGTCCTACCTGAATCCCTATTCTCATAAATAGATGGATGGCCAAGGCTACAATGGGGAACACAAACCCTGTATTTTCTTAAACACCTAACTTATAAACAAACTGCAAAATAAATTTTAAAAAGATAAATCAGCATCTGACTGAATAATGGAATTCTAGTTGTGGAAATAATCTTAAAGATTATGAAATTCAATGATATATTTGTACAAACAAGATATAAGGTTTTTCTAACTCAGCTCTTGACCTCAAAATGAATAACTTATGGCAAACTACTGCTTTATAGAGAGGGGTAACACAAGTTTAAGAATAAACGTGGTAGGCCTTCTAAAGGCATTTAGGCTATGAGGTATCCATCCCCATGAAAGAAATCTTTTTTTCATAGTAGTGAGTTTTTATCCTAGTATTTTTAGCTTTGCTTGTCATTCTACAGCTCACATATTACTGTTTACTGACTTGATTCTTTATAATAGATTTTGGAATTCTGAGCAATAGGATAATCATCTTGGAAATCACCTGAATCATTGTTTTCTCAGGGTAATGAAATTAGAGATGAATTCCTCTCTTCTTTATATTTCATCTATGTTTTCTGAAATACACATGCATTCTTATTTGAAAAAAATCTTAGCACTATTTTTAAAATATTGGGAATATCTGTGATTAGAACTTTTGAGTTAGGAATCATAATTCATATGGAAGAAGACCCCGAGCTGCCAAATCAATCTTTAGCAAAAAGCACAAAGCTGGAAGCATCACAGTACCTGATTTTAAGACACACCACAGAGCCATTTTTGTGAATCTGAGAATATGAACCATATAGGGATATTGCATTAGCTGCACTTTTCTATGTCACTGCAAAACATGCCTTCACATTTATGGTTCATTTTTGAGAGGAAGCATTTTATATTTATTCTGACTTTCTTATATAAACTACATTATTTGATTTCTAAAATTCTTATTTATAGATGTATTTCAGAAATTCATTCATACATACATTTCTACAAGCATCTATTAATGAAAATATAAAAAAGGGTAATAAAGTTAGAAAATTCTCATTTTGCAACCTTTAAGAAGTAAAAAAGGATCTAGTCATTAACCATGAATAGGTGTTAAAAGAGAGACAACCATAAAGTAAATATCTAATAATAGAAAAATACAATAACATTTATCATGTAGCATTGACACCAAAAACCTACCTAAATATTATTAAATCACTAGGCCCAATACCCAGTTTACAATTAGAAAAAAAAAATAGAGACTATGAGAACATGTCTAGCAATACATTAAGATGTAGCCATCTAAATCTTACTATAGAAAATTCTTTAGGATTTAAATTATCAGTTTCTATATACAGTGCAAAGTATTAAAATATTATATATCATTCATGCATAGTGATACAAAATTATATTTATAAGGAAATTTGAAATTTGAACAATGGCAAATTAATTGACAATATTAAGATCTTCTTTTTACTTGTACAATGCTATTGTGGCTAATTAAAACTTATTATCTTTTTGAAATGCATTCTAAAAATGCTTACAGATGAAATAATCTGGTTTCTGAACTTTGCTTCAAAAACTCCTCCATGAGGGTAAGTAGAGAGAGGTATTGATGAAACAATATTGGTCATGGGTGTATAATTTCCCAAGCTGAGTAGTAAATACATTGGAGTTTATTTTACTATTTACCTCTGCATGCTACTTCTGTAATGCAACAGTGCTGGGAGGTGGTGGAGCTTTTAAAGGCTTTTGGGCTGTGAGGTATCCATCCCATGAAAGGATTCTTTGTTTCATGGTAGTGAATTAGTTTTTGCTGGAGTGGAGTTCAGCCCACCACTTTTCTCCATGAGCCCCTCACCAAAGCTAGATGCCAGAACCATGTTCTTTGGCTTCCAGAATTGTGATCCAAATTAAACACTTTTGTTTTTATAAATTTCCCACTTTTAGATACTCTGTTAATAGCAACAGAAAATGTACTAAAATTTTTCATATGATTGACATTTTCATAATAATACTTAAAGAAAACTATTTTTAAAGAACAATTTAAGGGTGAGAAGGGGAAATTGGATTGTTTGGGGTTTTTTAGTATTTGGTTTGTTTTTATTCTTTTTGGTTTAAAGAATATGCAAGACATATTTTATTCTAGAGTAAAATTGTCTAACCAGGTGCCTCAGTTTACCACTATCAGTCTATAAACTGAAAGAGTAATATTTTCATAATGGCCTTCCTGGAATTGAAGAGATTTGCTACATCAGAACACTCTTCACAATCTGTGGACTGAGGCTGTGTAGCTCTTTTATAACTAGGAAGTATCTATGAAATGGCAGAATTTACCCAATTTTACAACTACTTTTGAAAAATTTTAACATTCCATATTTTAAAGTATATTAGTACATCTGACTTAAAGTTGGAGTGTAAACTGCATCGGGTTGTAAGCAGAATTACAGTGTAATAAAAATGTGCAGCAGCTCTGGACAGTGGAATAGCTCTCTGAATCTCATTGAAGTGTGCTGTATCATCAATTGTGAGCATAAAACAGCATGTTCAAGGATCTGTCAAAGTAGAATATACAGACTTTTTTTCCAGGACAAGCAGATATACCCTTACATGTATAGAAAATATAAAAATGTTTTGCAACTATAAATCAGCATTAAATTATATTATAAACCATCATATACTGACAAAAATAGATCTTTTTAAAGTAACCATAGTTGGAGTAATGTTATTCTGAGATGAATGAATGCTCATTGTTAGATAAAGTGAGTAAATTACATTGCTATTATTAAGAACTAGGACTTTGGGCATAGAATAAATGAGATATGTATGGAGATAGAAATATATAGATATCTGTGTGTGTGTGTGTGTGTGTGTGTGTGTGTGTGTGTGTGTGTATATATATATATATATATATATATATATATATATATATATATATATATATATATATTATAGTTTTTCTAGAAAACCTAGAATCCTAAATTGAATATGAAATATCAGTATGAACTCTTACATGAATAGATCATGGAAGTTGATGCACTGATATGGGTTAAGTGGATGGTAACTGTAGGCATTTAGGATGTGGCTGGAGGAAGTAGGCCACTGGGATGTGCCTTTGGGGTTTATATTTCATTTCTAGTGAAATATTTCAGAGCTTTTTGTTTCTTTGTTGCCATATCCTGAGCTGTTTTTCTCCTCCATACAATTCTGCCATGATATTCTTCCTCATCTTGGGCCCAGAGATATGGAGTTGGCCGTGTGTGAACGGAGACCTCTAAAACCACCAGTCAAAATAAACTTGTCTTGCTCTTTTTCTTGTCAGGTCTTTTGGTCACAGCAACAACAAACTGCCTGAAACAGAAATTATTATCCTATTATATGTTGATCAAATACACCCTAAGAGAAAAGTTTAACATGCTGAAAATCAGTGGCTTTTCTTAGACCCATCAGAAAATTTAGATCTTAATGCAAATTTCTACCCTGACTCCAGAGAGAGACCTTAATGCAAAGATTCATACCCCATATCTGCTTCCTTGGAGCAATAAACAGGTAGAAATATTTAAATGGTAATTTTGAATAATTGCTTGGCACCATGAAACTAACTTGAGAGTTACAAATTCTTGGAGGTTGCAACTTTAGGTACATCTCTACACTTTATTATTTGTTGCTATGGGAACATGTCAATGTTTTCATAATGAGGCCACAATGATGCCCTAAGGTAGCCACTGTGAAATACACCCATAGCCTTCTCCATAACTAAGGCCTTCCTCCATGACCCAGGAGTTTCCAACATGAGAAAGCTAGAATGAGCCAAGTGGTCATGCATTTGAGTTGGTGGCACCAGCTTGTACTCATGTTTACCTTCATACAGATACATATGGTTATATATGCAAATATTTCTGGATACCTGTGTAGACTTGGGCTAGTGTATATATATATATATATATATATATATATATATATATATATATATATATATATATATATACTTGCTCTTGTTAGTTGAGAGGATCTAGAAGCAACAACATCCCATTAACGAAGAGAACATTTTTAAAACCATTCTCGAAACGCAGAAACCAGGGTTTTGGGTTTTTTGTTGTTGTTGTTGTTGTTGTTGTTGTTGTTGTTTATTTGTTTGTTTTTAATGGATAAGAAAAAGATAAAAAATGGCTGATTCTAAGGTTAAGCCAGGAAACACATAAGATGAACCTGGAGCACATAGTACCAGAAAATATGAAAATGTTCATAACAAGAAAAACAGCAACAAATGTGAAATGAAGAATTATATAAAAGGAACATGGGAATAAACTAAAATAATTTGAACAAAAAATACAGGAGTATTGAATAATAACCCAAAGTATAAAATAAATATCTATAAATTCATACTGATGTAAACAAGTAATAGAACATGGAAATAACTTAGAGAATATAAACACATTTTCCATACTGAAGAATTCCAAGCAATATTATATAGATATTTCCCTCTCAAGGGTGTAAAGAATAACTCCCACTCCTAAATATGGACAATATATAGTGATTTCCTTTCATATTAGAAAATAATATAGAAATGGGGAACATAATAACTTTGCAATAGGAGCTTTATGAGCATTACCTTTCTTTGATGACTAAGGTCAACATCAATTATGAGTTATGTTGATCACATATACCATTGATGAAATATGGTGGAAATAGCACTTTATCTCTGTGTTCTTTCTCTTAAAAACATATAACCCCAGTCCAATCATTAAAAAAAATATGAGACAAACCCCAAAAAAGGACATTCTACAAAACACCTGACCAGTAATCCTCCAAAATATCAAGGTCATGAAAATCAAAAATCTGGGAAATTGTCACAGCCAAGAGGAACCTAGCAGACAGAATGATTAATATGGTATCCTAGATGGAACCATGGAACAGAAATGGGAACAGTAGGTAACACTAAAGAAATCAGAAAAACATGGGGACTGTTAGAAATAATGCCTACCTATAAGATGGTTAATTGTAACAAAAAATAATGCAAAAAGTTAATAATAGGAAATATTGGTTATCTAGTTCATAGGAATTCTGTTCACTAATTTCATACTTCTTAAAAATAAAGTTATTTAAATTTAAATATTTAAAGAAATAATGATTGAAACTTCCTATTTGATGAAGACAATTAATCCACAGATCCAAAAAGTTTATCGAAATCCACAAAAGAGCAAGGAGATCAACACCTAGATGAAGTGCAGAAGGAGAATCTTGAAATCAGAGCAAGAAAAAAAGAATCATTATATATAAAGAATCATTGATAATATTTAAGGTTACCTTGGATCAAAACAATAGAAGTTGAAAAGCAGTAGAGGACATACCCAAAGTGCTTTCAAACAAGGATTTTATATAAAGCAAATTCTATTATTTGAAATTGAAGGCAAAATAAAATACAGTTCCAAATATATGAAGATTGAGAGGAATCATTGCTGGCAGATCCACCTCACAAGATATACTAAATAAAGTTCTTTAGGTTGAAAGAAAATAATACTGAATGGAAATTTAAATCCAATGAAAAAAATAAAGAGTCATGAAAAATATAAATATTTAGGTAAATAAAAGACTACATAGGTATATATTTTTCTAATTCTCATAATTAAAAATAAGATTGTATTTGGAAGTTCATGACATATATAGAGTGAAAATGTATATGAAAATAAGAGTATAAATAAGAAATGTAAAGAAAGTAAAATACTTTATACAAAGTCATGTTTTACTGGAATTAAGTCAATATTTACTTGAAGTATATTGTGACATATTAAGATCTATAATATAATCACTAGCAACTATTAAGAAAATAACTTGAAAACACACTTTTAAAAAATCAATAGATTGCAGAAGAGATGTTTATAGAAATATTATAATTCCTAGCAACTACTAAGAAAATAACTTCAAAAACATACTTTTAAAAAATCAATAGATTGCAGGAGAGATGTTTACAGAACTGGGCTTCTATGAGTAAAAGAGGAAATCTCACAGATAATTAGAAAATATCTGGAAGTAGTGCTAATGAGAGGGTAAAAGCCTAGAATATTAAAGACCTGCGAGCAGCACTTAATGATGGTTAAGTCAAATGACTATAATAGGCAGCTGGTTTGGAATGGCAGCCAGGTCAGGGATCACCTATGAAGATGGTAATAGAATACAGAATTCCTTCGAAGAGGATGGCTAGCCATTAGGGCAATTGCTCAACAAGTAATAATGAGAAGAGATGGAAAACAGCTGAGGTCATCTACCAACATGGAAAGTCATGATACTTTGACAATTTTCTCACCTAAATCAATTCTCAGACTTTGAGTTCATCAACTGAAAGAGAAGCCAGGTCCTGCTAAAGAAGAACCCAGTAACATCATTGGAAGTGAACACAATAGTGTTCTCTACAGTCCCTCTCAAGTGGGACTCTATGACCCTTTCCTTAAATAAACATGTCCCAAAGAAGGAAAAAAATAGCCATATATTTTAAAAGCGATTTTATACAGAAGTTGAGAATTGATGTTGAAAGGACTAGAGTCCTTTTAACTTTTTCTTTTTTTTTTTCCTCTTGTAGAGGGTATCAGGGATTGAACTCAGGGGCACCACCACATCCCCAGCCCTATTTTGTATTTTATTTAGAGACAGGGCCTCACTGAGTTGCTTAGTGCCTCGCTTTTGCTGAGGCTGGCTTTCAACTTGTGATACTCTTGTCTCAGCCTCCCGAGCCACTGGGATTACATGTTGAGTGCCACTGTGTTCTGACTAGAGTCCTTTTAGTCCCTTGTTAGTAAATAGGGGGCTCAGATAAAAAATGGAGTATTTTCCCAAGTCTCTCACAGTGTGTTCAGTAGATCCTTGGGCCTAAATGGGTTACTACTTCTTAGTTCCAAATGTATAATTAAAAGGGATACATATGCCAGTTCAGAAACCTAGTCTTTTCTCCTTGACCTAAAAAATAAGAGTTAATGTAGTAAGAAAAGTCAAATGTATGCACCTGGAACTTCTTCCTCTCATCAAGATAGGAGATTGCTTAAAAACTAATATTGTATTCTGGGGTGGGGGGTGGAAATATGATTACTGCTGTTTTCAAAGACAAAAAATTAAGTGATGCTGAGGATAGAACTGGCCACCATATACTCATGTTATTAGATGCACCAATTGAGAAATTTGGGTTGACTCATCAAACAGCCTATCATAAAGTGGAATGGGCATGTCATAAATTAGGCCAGAGGAAAGCCAGAGGAGACATGGCCTTAGGAGATAATCCCTGTGACTAATTGATGGAGGAAAAAGAAGTCCTAGCTTGGTTCATGGATAAATTAGCTTGGGATATAGATACAAGATAAAACCAGCTGTACATGGTGGCTCACACCTGTAATCTCAGTGGCTTGGGACACTGAAACAGGAGGATCACAAGTTCAAAGCCAGCCTTAGCAAAAGTGAGGTACTAAGAAACTCAGTGAGACCCTCTCCCTAAATAAATGACAAAATAGGGCTGGAAATGAGGATCAGTAGTCGAGTGCCTCTGAGTTGAATCGCCGGTACGGAAAAAAAAAAAAAAAAAAAAAAAGATAAAACCAGACTATTTCCTCATGGCAGCCCAACTTGAGAGTGGATCTGAAAGAAAATGGCAAAATAAGGCCTATCCACAGGAGAGATTTGGGTGGAGTGGTCTGCCATTCACTTTGTGTAGAAAGTGAAGTGACCCAAATTAAGCATATACATGTACTCATGTGAGTTGGTAAATGACTTGCCTTTTTGGTCTGCAGATCTTGAGGGTGCAATATTGGAAAATCAAGTATAAGAATATCTGGGAAAGTGGAAACTATTAGATCTAGGAGAGTTTGCACAGAAATCATCAACTGCAAAAAAAATTCAGATAACTAAATGTAGATGATGTTGTCACCAGATTGTGTCTGTAAGCCTCTCTCTTCTCAGATATCCAAGGACTTATGAAATGGAATCAAGAATGAATTAACCAAAGTGGCATACACAGGGGAAATGCATAGCTCCCAGCATGATCTAAGACTGATTCAGTTATTAAAAAATGTCCAATCTCCCAGTTACAGAGGCCAATGTTGATGCCTCAGAATTAAACCAACTCTCAAGTGGATTAGTATATCACTCAGCTTGTTCTCACAGTGACAAAAATTCCCAACAGGAACATCTTAGAGGAGGAAAAGTTTATTTTGGCTCACAGCTTCAGAAGTCTCAGTCCATGATCAGCCAACTCCATTACTCTGGGATAAATATCATGGCAGATGGCCATGGCAGAGAGACACTGCTCCACTCATAGTCACCAGGATGGGGGGGGTGGGAAGGGGCCTTAGGGAAGATGAACCCTTCCAGGGCATGCCCCAGTTACCCACCTCTTCTAGCCATGGCCCATCTGCCTACTGTAACTACCACACTATAAGTCGATTCAAACTAGGACTCACTGATTGCATTTAAATTCTCACAATCTAATCATTTTAAGTCTGACTATTTCTGCATTAACACAGGAACTTCTGAGAAATATCTCATATTCGAAGCATAAGTTGATTATAGTAAACCTTCTACCTTGAAAAGAGCAAATTTTTACCGTCATTACTCATATTCCAAGTATGGGTTTACCTTTTCTACCTACAATGCCTCTGAAAGTACTCATAGGTCTTTCTCCCAACTGAGACCCAGTTCTCAAATGTTTCCCTCTGTTTCTGCCTGTGCTATTTTTAATAGGTTAATTGCTTGCTAATATTAACTAGAAATGCATAAAACGCTCTCTTGCCAAACATTAACTAGTCCTAAGTAATGGGAGAAGGTCATACCAAGAAGGGTGCTTGCCATAACCACTGGCCACAACAAGTACCAGACCCAAGCTATTCTAATCAAAACAAAAACCTTGATCCTGATGTCTTCTTCTGTGCCATTGAGATGCTACTCTTGCCATCCTATGTGAACTATTTGTATTAGTTTCCTACAGTTGCCATAACAAATTGTCTCAAAATGAAAACTTCAAAAAACAGAAATCTATTATTCTATAGGTATAAATGAATTACAGTAGATGGGGTAGAGAGAGAAGATGGGAGGGGAGGGAAGGGGGGATTGTAGAGAATAGGAAAGGTAGCAGAATACAACAGTTACTAATATGGCATTATGTAAAAATGTGGATGTGTAACCGATGTGATTCTGCAATCTGTATTTGGGGTAAAAATGGGAGTTCATAACCCACTTGAATCTAATGTATGAAATATGATATGTCAAGAGTTTTGTAATGTTTTGACAACCAATAATAAAAAAAAGATTACAAATCTAAAATGGCAGTTTTAGTTCCTTTTAGAGGCTCTGAGGGAGAATTCATTCCATTCCTCTCTCCCAGCTTCAAATGGCTGTTGTGATCCTTGGCCATTCCATGGTTTAAACACACATCATTCCAGTCTTTACATCTGTCTTTACATTGCTTTCTCCTCTCTGTCTTCTCTCCCTTTCTTGTTTTTGAAAATGACATTTCTCTTTGGATTTAAGGCTACCCTAATCCAGGATGATGGCTTTTGCCTACTCACATTAGGTTCCTTACACTTCTCTAGGCATGTGGTGGTGTGATCAGGAAAGGCACAAAAATATTGTTAAGTGTGAGTGGGACACAGTGTCAACCAACCCTCATTCATTGGTTTCTGGATCACTAACTCTCTCTAGGAGGAGATCTTCCCATAGCAAGTGCTAAGCATATTTGTTGATGCTATATATATGTGCTAATTCTGATTGGATAGAATTTGTTGAGAACAATTATTCAACCTTATACTGGCATATCAATTTGCTTATAAAACTGTTTAAAACTCAAATATTTCTTTATTCCTTCCCATGCCTTTAAACACCCTTGTCATATAGGTTGGCCATCTTTGTATTTTCAGGGGCCAAGTATCCCAATTATTGACTCACAATTGCCTAGGTTCCTCATGACCAGATGGATCTTTCTCCTAATTCGCAGAAGGATGTAGACAGAGTTTCCTATTCTGAGAGGGCCCATCCTCAGCTATTTGTCCTTTTTGTGTCCACTCATCCATAATCCATCTTTTTAGATGGTAAGCCTCTTATATTAAGTAGCATCATGTCGTGTACATTTTAGTTGTTTGATAAATGCTAACTGAATAACTGGATAGATAAATGAAATAAGTAAATGAACAAACCAACACATAAAAAATATGTCCCATCAAAATAGAGGTAAATCATTTTCTGTATAAAGCGATGATGATGTCAAATCATTGCCCCATGGAGAGTACAGGACATGAATTCATTAAATTGATGTTCTACTTGGATGGAGGCCACTTTCCAAATAATTAAGTCCAACTCCCATTATGAGTACTTGGATATGCTGGTGTCATGCTGTGTCTGCTGTAGAAAGCAATTGTTATGAGCGCCAAAAAAGAACTGCTATGAAACCTGATGGGACCTTAGCTCTATCCAGTTTCCAGATTTTAAAGTGATTGCTTGGGGTTTCTACTATTTCCCATACTCATTACACTTTTTGTCACCAGAATAGATTTATGTGGTGCTATATTCTGCACACATTACAATGTTTGTCAAGATAATGAATAGTCAGAAAATTTGAATTTCCAATACAGTTGGTGAATTATGAAAGTGTGTCTTAAAATGTTTCTTTTCTGTGCTCATTTACCCAACAGGTTTGGCTTTCCCTCCCCTCAAAAGCCTAAAACGTTCCCAGGAAGAAGTTTGAGAGGTCAGCAAAGCAAAGATTAGCATATTGAAAAGGTCACCATGGCCAAGGCCCTTCTTTAATTCACACCACATATTAGATATTAAAATTCTAGGTCTTTACTCTTATGACAAATGAGAATAAAAAATAGGATAAAATTAATCGGTAACACTTTTTAAAGTGACAAATGGCTATTAATTTCTTTAGTATTCATTACAAAAACATTAATCATGGAAAACTCTTTGAATGTGAAAGTAGCTTTTATGTGCAGTTCCATAGGAATTTGGTGGTAAGTTAGCATTCATTAATGTCCATTTACAATGAAGTATTTCTACTATTCTGTGACAAAACCTGTAATAAGCAAAAGACATAAAGTCTGTGCCCTCTGTTGACTTTACATTTCAATTGTGATGCCAATTTATGTGTTTAGTTAAAACTAAAATTCTAAGTGGTCTCCCGATTATTATGTCTAGTCTTCCAGAGCCCAACGATCAAAGAATATGAAAAATCAAGAGGATTCTGGGTATGAAAGGGCACAATATATGTTTAAAATTTGAAGGCATCATTTCAAGTGAGTTTTTATGTCAGCTATAGGTTACTTTAGGCAACTCAATGACACTGAATGTAGGATTGAGTCTTCATAGAGGTATGCAGCTTGATACTATTCCACGCTCAAACCCTATCCTTATTCCTGGCTTATAATCTTGATGGAAGTAGCTAAAATGGATGAATAATAGCCATTCTGGTGTAATATGAATGGAGAAGATTAGAAAACAATGGATAAAGTCTGGTAAAACACAAAAAATAAAACCCACTCCACTGGAGTAACAGTCAACTCCTTAGTGATAATAATATTACATTATCAACAACGGAAATAGTAATATCTCATCAACTATTAATGGACACTTAGTCCATGCTAGGCCCTGCTGTAAGAAATTAACATCATCAACAAATTTAAATCCTCTCAACAACCCTAGGAAGCAGCACTATTGTCACTATTTTATACAGATGAGGAGGGGGAGATAAGGCAAGTACCCAGCAGCTGGCACAGCTAAGATCCGAAGCTTGCCAGTCTGGCACAAGGGTCTGCCCCCTGAGGAATTATGCTTTGCTACCTCTTGTTTTGCCAAATGGGTTGTTTACAAGAATATTCAACAAGACGGTAGAACAAAATAACAGGACTAAAATCTAGAAATTTTTGAAAAAGGAATTCAGTTCCCTAAGGATTCAAAGATAATGAGAAGCATGTTTCTCCAATGCAGAGCTTTTCAACAAATATATGCTGCAACAGGTACCATGAATAAGGATTGCCTTTAGCTGCAAGGCAACCAGATGGGGTCTAGGGTAGCCAAAGCCAATAGGTCAGTTGCAACCCTCATCTGTCTCTCACAGGCTCCTTGGAGCATATTGGAGAGAAGCAGGGTAATACACACCCTCAAGTCACTGGCAAGGTAAGTAATGTCTCTCTCATTGCTGCTCTTTGCTCAGTACGGCTTAATGCACAGAGGGTGTACTATCTGCAATACCCTTCTTTGCAGCCAGCCTGAAAAACACTGTGTGGCTGCTGAAGTGGGGAGATGAGCTAACAAACTTCCAGAGGCTGTTATCTTATGGATCATCAAGGAGCACTTCTGTCTAAAGCCCGGGACATAGCCAGTGGGGGCCCAAATGCAAGGCTCTGGTGTGCCAACACCAGACAGTTACCTTTAATACTTTCCTTCCTATAGGTTGAAATTTCTGTGAATATGCAGCCAGTGTGCCCTTTTATTAGCACCCATGCTATCTGTAGTGTGACAGCTCTAACAATTTATGCATAGTCTACAAATTAGAACTCCACCATAATTCCTAAATGCTTGATATGGAAAAGTTCAATTAGATTTGAATCTTTTCACATTATCACAAAAATGTCAACATCAATACATGAAAGGAAAGGAAGAGCTGTTAGAGCCTTAAATGTAATTGTAAATGTTGTAAAGTATAGAAAAATAGCAAAAAAAATGGCTTTAAGGATTTTTTTAAAGTCATTTGTGGAATAAAGTTTCTTCATTGACAGAGGTAAGTGTGAATTTGAAGGCACCATTAAAAACTCTTTATCAAAAATAGCATGTAATCATTTCAAGCATTAACCCTTCCCTTCATGGAAGAGAACTCGTTTTTCTCGATAGAGTAAATGGAAAGAATGTACCTGGATTTTTAAAATATGTATTATTTACTGCCTTCTTTCATTGTTTGTATTTATTGTTCTTGTAATTTTATAGTATAAAGAAAAGATAATGACTGTTTTCACCAAGCCTTATAAAAAAATTCCTAAAACGTCTTCAGCATACACCAGAATGCCATACAAATATTCTTTCAAAAAGCCAGGAGGCCTTTCTCTGGAGGGTGCCTGAAAAAGAAGACATGGCAGACATGAGTTCACAAAAATCCAGAGCAAACTCATCCTGAGGGGAAAAAAAAATAAAAAAATAAAAGAGCTTTAAAGTCCTCCTGCCTTTCTAAATGTTTTAAAATATTTATCAAGCCCATGAATACTTTCTTTAAAAATGGTAAATTCTCCTTAGATTAAAAAGTAAACTGAGCTGAAACAAAGAAATGAGGTCTTGAATTTGACAGGGCAGGGGACATTGCCTGGAGCCTGACAAAACCATCTCTTTGAAGATACTTGTGATGCACATGCAAGCACCTGGCACCTGCGCTGGCTGCAAGAGAAGCCTTTAATTTTGTGCTAACTTCCAAATCCCTGCCTTCCAACAGCTCTGTCTCCAGCATCACCACCTTGGTTGCCCTTAGCAGCCAAACAAATGAATATGTGTTTGGGGCTGCTCAGAATAAGAGCCACCCACAGGGGAAGGAGAGCAGGAGGGGTACCCCTGCCCCTTGCTTCTACTTTCTCTTTCATAGGCAGAGGCCATTGCCAATGCTGAAGTCCCTTTGGATTGAGAGCTTCTAGCAGGGGAGGAGTCTTTTTTTCCCATAAAACTTAATGAAAAGGTCACATGACATTTATATTACCTTTGCCAAGTACTTGCTGAATTTTATTGGAGAAAATATTCAACCATATTGAAACTCGGTCTCTTCATCTATAAAATGGAGATAGACTTATCTATGTATGTGCTCTTTGTAGACAGTCATGAAATAATGTTCATTAGGTCTAGTACTTCAAGGCCTGCAATACATGACAATTAGTGATGGCTCTTGAAATGAATTTTTAAAGGTATTATTTGTAGTGCTAACTAGCTTCAAAAGTTCTATTCCCACCTGGGCCGATTCTTCCTAAGATAAAGTATGTGTAAGTAAATGTAGGACTTTCTCACCAAAACAGTGGGCTTTGCTATTCTCTCCCTTAGGTCTAACAGTTTTAGATGAGTTTATCAGCTAGTTTCTTTTCCCTCTCTTCTTCGTGTCCTAAGATGATAAGGCCATAAAAACCTGTCTACAATATCAGCTTTTCTTTTTCTCTTAAGTGGATTGGATTGGGCACATGCGAATGCTCTAATGTATTCTTGAACCTGCAGACTCCTTCGCCAAACTTAGTACAAAGTTAACCAAACACTTGATCTAGAACCAATGGAAAAAAAAGAAAAAAGAGACAGAACCAACAAACTTTTCTTGCTAGTTCATTCATTACTCATAGATGTTGCCTTATTGCTTTTTCTTCACTGGCAGAGGGGCAAACAAGTTCCCTTGAATCTTTTCTATAAGGACACTAATCCCATTAGTGAGAGCACTGTCTTCATGTCCTGATCACCTTCTAAACTCTCCCGTCTTTTACTCCTATTGTATTATGGATTTATTTTCAATGTAGAAAGTTGGGGAAACACATTCAGATCACAAAACATACCATTTCTCTCCGTTTCTTCTTTTTCTGATCTTATAAATACTCTTACGGTTTGAATATTGAATTTCCCCTTAATATTCATGCACTGAAGAATTGGTCCCCAGTGCAACAGAAGTAGGACTTTTAGAAAGTGATTGGATCAGGACTAGTGTTATAGCTCAGTGGCAGAGCACTTCCTAGCATGTGTGAGGCACTGCACTGGATTCAATCTTCAGCACCACATAAAAAGAAATGAATGAATAAAATAAATATATTGTTTCCATATATAACTCAAATAATTTAAAAATAAATTAAAAATAAATAAAGTGATTGGATCATGAAGGTTCTGACCTCATCAGTGGATTTGTCCATTTGATGGATTAATAATTTGAATGAACTACTGGAGAAGGTAGAAACTGTAGAGAGGTGGGGCATGGTTGGAGGAAGTAGGTATCTTGGGGCATGCCCTTGGGAATGACTATATCTTGTCCGTGGCCCTTTCCTTGCTCATTCTTCCTCCAGCTGACATGAGATGAGCAGCTTTCCTTCAACATGATGTTTCTGTCTTGGATCCTGTAATCCATGAACTGAAACCTCTGAAACCATAAGGTAAAATAAACCTTTCCTCCTTTAAGTTGTTTGTGTCAGCTACTTTGGTCACAATGACAAAATACTAAATGACATTATTTAGTATTATTATTACTAAATAATAATAACTAAAGAAATACCCAATCTTCTTTATATCTAACATTCAGATTAGTTTGCTGCCTCCTGGATTGACCATTTTCTACCCCTAGTCACTCCCTAGTCACTGTCCTAATTTTCAGATTTCCTTATCCCTAGATTGCACTGAGCTTGAAACACCCAGTGTTCTTATTCTCTCATTTATCAGTCACTAGCCCAGCTCATTCCCTTATGTCTACCATCATGGGACATGTAGTAATCTGTTACTGAAACCAATTAGCATCTCTTCCTTTTCCTCTCTCAACATCTTCTTCACCAGGGGATACAGGGGAAACCGTTTGTTCTTTTGGAGATATGGCAAGAACCAAGAAAAACATTGAAGACCTGAGAGCTGCCACCTAACTGTGGGTTCTCCTCCTGCATGCTCTTGTTTTAACCAGCCACATAGAATTTCATAGCATCTATGCTACAAGGTTTAGTAAAAAGGCATTATTTAAAAGTTTATGAGGTGTTTCATTTTAATTATGTAAAAACAACTATGGTTGCCCATGTTTTTCTAGTGTGTAGCATAATGACTACATATTGTAGACACTTCATAAATATTTGATGCATAAATTTGTCAATCTAAAATACACAAGTCAGTGAGAGATTCTCCAAAGAATAATGATGTTATTTGGGACTAGCATTGCAATGAGAATATGCACACCAGAGTAAACTATGAGCATATTCAAAGAGGTTGAGGCAAGGTGAAGTTTTTAAAGACAAAAACGAGGAGGACTACATCTTGTATTTTGAAACAATTCTTGATCACAAGCAGAGTGAGGTCATTCTGAGGTTGAACAGAGTGGTTGGTGAGCATATGTCATTTCAGAAGTGCTTTATGTTCAAGGTCACAGTGTCCTGTATGCAAGCTTGTGGTCTGGCAGAGTCTTTTGTGATACTTATTATCAGGCAGTCATGCAGAAGAAGCCATATTTCATAACCTCCTGGCTATTGTGGCTTTGTTGTTAGTGTTGACATGAGCTCCTCTATTTTTATTCTGACAGCTTTCAAATTTCTTTCACAAATTTATCAGTTAATGAATGCATGGATAAAATGCTAGAAAGCAATGTGCTGAAATACTTGCTTTGGGGTGATAAGAATATGAATGATCATTGTTTTTTCCTACTTCTCTATATTTTTCTTTTTTCTATAAGGATCACACATGGCTTATGTAACTGCAAAAGAATTTTATTGGAAAAGTAATATTCAAATACATTCTTTGCACACATGGAGATACTCTAATAAAATTTAATTATATTTTGAAAGCTAATACAAAAGAGTGAATGTTGCACTTGTATATAAATTTTACAAACAGGCAGAACTCATTCATGGAATTAGAGGATGGTGGTTACTTTTGATAGGAACTGGTTCACTTTGATTCCTTCATCTGATGCCTCTTATACATATGTGTTCACTTTTTGGAAACTGAGATATATTGTTATGCTCACTTTTGTGCAGGTAGTTAAACTTCAATAAAAAAATTAATCTTTAAAAGGAAGTAACTGAGGGGGACTGGAAGCAGGAAACATGGTGGAATGAAATGGACATTATTATCGTAGATCCGTATATGACTGCGCATATGGTGAGATTGGACATTGTGTACAACCAAAGAAATAAAAAGTTGTGCTGCAATTGTGTACAATGAATCAAAATGCATTCAGCTCTCATATATACCTAATTAGAATAAATAAATATATAAACAAGTAAATATGGAAGTAACTGGCTTTCTACTAAAACACTTCAGAAGAAAAAAGTTTCATTTTGAAGTTTTGATCTGTTGATTTTAATCTCATTCTGATCATAGAAAAGAAATACAGGTATGAACATTAATAAGATAATATGCATCATATTACACCAGAGCATTAGAGTAATGTTTGAAATAGAAAGCTTTTAAATTGGCAGGAGTGATTATTGTCAAATTTTCAATCTTTAAAAAGTCATGCAATTAAAAAAAGGCCATGCAATTATCTAGTATATAAATATACTTCAAATAGGCAGTAGGTAATGTTTGCTTTTCTTCATAATTATTATGTGATTTATCAGATTTCTGACCTTGCTATCTCCAATGTGAGTTTTCTTTTTCTCTCCCTCTCTCTCTCCCCTTTCCTTACCTCCCCCAACCAAATACCTCTTTACATCCACGTTAGAATTACAAAATACTCAGAAACCATCATTCCATGCCCTTTGTTAATAAAGAAATGCTACTGACAGGAATCACTTGGAACTTGACCTATCATATTATATTTCAAAATGGTTCCAAGGGTTTTATCTCATTTGCATCCTGTGGACATACAAATATGTAATCCAATGAATGATCTCCTTCTACAAATCCTGCAAACTCCATCTGGGCAACCTGACGTAAGTAAATTGACATTAGTTACTCTTTCCAAGTATGACCGGCTGTGTAGAAACCCAGTTTCCCACAAGGTCACAGATACAAACAGCTGACAGTTAAGGTCAGAGTGTTGAGGCTAAAGAAATTTTTGTTCCTTGTTACAAAGCTTATTCTGATGAACTCCCTATTAAGGGCAAAAATAAATGAGGCTGAAGTCCCCCTCCTGGAGCCCACAGAATATCCATGTATTCCTGCCTGAAGTGTTTTGCTCTGCCAAGAGAATGAGAGTTTCAGCACTCTAGGGACAGTTCTGGAGTTCAACTGGGCCCTTTTTAACAATTATATCCCACCACCAGTGATATATCAGATATGCAGAGTTTCTCCTTTAGAAATATTTAATTTTGTGTCTAATTAAAGTATTGTTAGGAGCTCAAGCTACAGCTTAAGCTTTATCCATCACTAGGATTCAGAAATATTAAATAGAAAGATATTTTTTTAATGTTTTTAAGTAGGCAAATTGATAAAGAAATGGGGTGTAGTTTCTAAAAAGATGGCAAAAAAATGGAAATAAAATATATGATTGCATTTTACATTTAAGTTAGCAAATAATTACAAAATTAAGTTCACTCTTTAGAACCCAATGTTAGGCTGAATCTGTATTGTTGTAAGCTTAGCACATAACGAATTTGCAGGGTGATAGAGCTATATAAAACTTGACCCACATTAATATGAATAATACTCCCACTTTTTGACCTAATGGTTTCTGTGTATTATGTCAAGGAAATAATATTCTTACAAAGTAGTCATTGCAGTAGCACTATCTATATTATGGCTTTTGTTTATTTGCTAACAATTTTATTATCACTTTTAAATGATAATTATTAACATATTAATTGTACAAATTGGTGGGATTCTCTGTGATATTTCTATACATGGATGCATATTAATCCTTTCCATCCACCTTCTTGTACTCTTGATCCCCCTCCACCTGTCCCTCTTCCTGAGCACCCTTCCCAGTTTCTACAAGTTCCTCTTAATTCTTTCTGTCCCTGCTTCCTCTTTCCCTTTCACAACTCTAGAGACCACTATTCTATTCTGTACTTCTACAGGGGTAACCTCTTGCCATCCTTAATTGACTGAGAACATGCAGTACTTTTTTGTTGTTGTTTTCAGTGTCTGGTTTGTTTAACCCAATACAATGTTCTCTAAATGCATCCAGGATTTCATTGTCTTTATATCCAACTGTCATTCTGTTGTGTAAATACACCATGTTTTCTTCACCCATTCATCTGCTGAAGGGTATCTGAGTTGAATTTATGTTTTGGCTACTGTGAATAGTGCTGCCATAAACATGGAGGTGCAAGTATCTTTTTTGGTAGAAATTTTTAAAATTCTTTTATGTAGAAAACCGAAATGGAATTTCTCGGTCACTATTTTTATAAAATTTATATTTTCACATAATAATTAAGTAATCTACTCAACTTAATAAACTACTATATAGCTTCTTTCAAATACTGACAAATAACTCTATGTAGCAACAAGAAAAAGAATTTATAACATTATTAACTAAAAAAATTAAGTTGAGCAGTGTACAATCCCTGTAATAATTACATAAAATATGGTTGTACACTAATCAAAACTGAATTAAATCAAGATGCCTAAATGAAATCAGCTGTTCTGTTAGACTTGTGAACTGGGTAATTTGTGTCTTTTTAAAATCCACTTAACTTTTTCAATCTTTGCAATAAAAAACACTTAATACACAATTAGCTTTGGGCAATTATTAAAAATTCTATAAACAACAAGATAAACCTTATTTTACCACACTAAAGAGTTAATGAAATCAAAGGTATTTTGTTTAAATACTTAGAAACTAAATGATGATGGCCAAATCACTTAACCTTTCTATGTTTCATTCCTATATTTTCAAAATGGTATAGTTTAAATGAGTAGCAATATGATATTTTGAACACAAGTAGCCATGACGTTTGTTATTCCTGTCTCACAAATTTTATACTGCTCAAATGAGGTGATATATAGAAAAGTAACTATTAATCATATTCTTTACTCATCTTTTGCATTTCTGTGACCAAAATACCTGATAAGAGGAGGAAACAACTTAGAGGAGGGAAAGTTTATTTTGGCATACCATTTCAGAGGTTGAGTCCATGGTTGATCAACTCCAATAGCTCTAGTCCTGAGGTGACACAGAACATCATGGTGGAGGGCATGGCAGAGGAAAGCATCTCAGGATATGGCAACCAGAAAGCAGAGAGAGTTCTGTTCACCAAAAACAGAACACTAACCCCAAAGACACTCCCAGTGATCTATATCTTCTAGCCATACTCTACCTCCCTACAGTTTTTTCCCATTTAATCTATATATGTGAAATAATCCACTGATTTGGTTAATGCTCCCATAATCCAATGATTTCACTGCAGGACATTCTTGCATTTCACCCAAGAGCTTTGGGGGAACACCTCATATCTAAACCACAACATAAGATGTTAAAACAGAATTGATAAATAGAATTTTGCAAGTTCAAATTTAGAATGCATACCATGGAAAGATTTTTATTATTGAATTATAGTCTACCATTATTTAGAAATTAGTTTCTAGAATAAACACAAAAATGCTATTTAATTAATAAGTATCAACTATCAAGTAACATTTTATACTTTTCACAATTTTTTTTCCATTTTATTTTGTAATGATTGAAAAGGTAGATTTATTCAGGAAAATACTAACATGCCATCCGGATATAAAATATAAAATTTTATTCCTAAGTATTTTATGGTGTTTATTTTTGTATGATTGTCAATGGAATTGTTTTCCTGATTTCTTTCTAAGCAGATTTATTGTTGATGTATAGAAAAGCTATTGATTTTTGTATATTGGTTTTGTATCTGGCTGAATTTATCAGCTCTGGAGATCTTCCAGTGCAGTTTTTAGAATCTTCTAAGTATAGGGTCATATCATTGGCAAACATGGACAATTTGACTTCTTCCTTTTCTGTTTGAATCCATCTTGTTTAATTGCTCTGGCTAAATTTTCAAGTATTGTATTATGGTGAATATGTGTATCCTTTTCTTGTTCCTGATTTCGGGGGCAATGTTTTAAGATTTTTCCCATTCTGTATGATGTTGTTTCGGGTTTTGCTATATATAGCCTTTATGGTATTAAGCCAAGTGTTTTCTATCCTTAGTTTCCTCAGGATTTTTATCATAAATGTCTGTTCAATTTTGTCAAAAGCGTTTTCTACATTTATTGACAAGATGATAAGTGTTTTGTCTTTAATTCTATTTATGTAGTCTATTGCACTTATTGACTTGAACCATCCTTGCATTTCTGAAGTTAAAACAACTTTATCATTATGCATAGTCTTTTAAATATGTATTATTGAAATCAATTTGTGAGTATTTTATTAGGAATTTTTTGCATCTATGTTCACCAAATGTAATGGTATGTAGTTTCCCTTCCTTGAGGTTTCCTATTCTGGTTTTGGAATGAGGGTCATACAACTTTAATAGAATGAGCTATAAAGTTTTCCTTCCCTTTGTACTTCATATAATAATTTGTGGAGTATTGGCAATAGTTCTTCTTTAAAGATCTTGTAGAATTTGGCTGTGAATACATCTGGTACTTTACTTTTTTTCTCTTGAATGAATTTTTATTATTGTTTTAATATCATTGCTTTTTATTGGGATATTTAGGCTTACTATAGGCTCTTGATTAAATTATTGTAGGTCATATGTATCTAGAAATGTGTTCATTTCTTATAGCTTTTCTAACTTATTGGAATATAAGTTTTCAACATTGCCCTATTAATCCTCTGGATTTTAATGGTGTCTTTTATACTACTTCCATTTTTATTACTTTTTATTCTAATTTGTATTATATGACAGCAGAAAGAATTATAATTCATATTATACACGTAGAGCACAATTTTTCATATCTCTAGTTGTACACAAAATAGTCACACCATTTGTGTCTTCATACACATACTTAAGATAATGATGTCCATCTCATTCCACCATCTTTTCTACCTCCATGTCCCCTTCCCCCTCTTCCTCCTCTCCCTCCCCTTTCCTCTATTTAGAGTTTGTTTAATCCTCTCATGCTCCACCCACAACCCCATTATGAATCAGCATCCTTATATCAGAGAAAACATTTGTCAACAATTCGTAATAGCTAAACTGTGGAACCAACCTAGATGTCCTTCAGTTGATGAATGGATAAAGAAAATGTGGTATATATACACAATGGAATACCATTCAGCATTAAAAGAGAATAAAATTATGGCATTCACAGGTAAATGGATGGAGTTGGAGAATATAATATTAAGTGAAGTTAGTACCTCCTTTTAATTTATAATTTTATTAGTTTGAATCTTCTCTCCTTTGTTTATTTTTGGTTATAATGTTATCAATTTTGTTTATTTAAAAAAAAAGATTGTTTCTTTTTGCCTCTTTTTTTTTTAAGCTAGGGATTGAATCAGGAGCACTCAACCACTGAGCCACATCCCCAGGCCTCTTTATTGTTTATCTTGAGACAGAGTCTTGCTAAGTTCCTGAGGCTGGCTTTGAATGTGCAATTTTCCTGCCTTAGCCTCTTGAGCCACTGATATTACAAGGTGTGCACAACTGTGCCAGACCAAATGCTTCTTTAATTGATCATTTTTACATTATTATTCTATTCTCAGTTCATTAATTTTAGTTATTATATTTATTACTTCTTTCCTTCTACTGTTTGAAGAATTGTTTGTTCTTACTTTTCTAAAATTTTGAAATGCATCATTAGGTTATTTATTTGAGGACTTTCTGACTTTTTTTAATGTAGGCATTCATAGATTAAAAAAAAAAACAACCTTCCTCTTAGAATTGCCTTCATTGTGTCTCAGAGATTTTGAGATGTTGCATTTTTATTCCTGCATAATTAAAAATTTTTTATTTCTCCAATTTCTTTGATGATTCATTCATCATTAAAAAAATGTGTTGTTTCATCTCTATATGTTTATACAATTCCTATAATTTTTCTTGTTGATTTCTGATTTTATTTCATTCTGATCTTAAAATGCACAGAATTACTTCATTTTTTTGTATTAGTTAATACCTGCCTTATGGTCTAAAATAAGTTCTATTGTAGAAAGTTCATGAATAGATAAAAAGGAAGTGTATTTAGTTGTGTTTGAATGAAATATTCCATAGAAGTATGTTAAATGCATCTTATTTATAGTATGATTTAACTCTGTAGTAATTTTGTGTATTTTATATCTGGATGACATGTTAGTGAGAGAGGCACATTGAATCACCCAGCCTTAATATATTAGGGCCTATCTGAGCCTTTATGTTGAGTAGCAATTGTTTTATGTAGTTAGTTATACTGATGTTTGTGGCATAAATATTCACTATTGTTATATCTTCTTATCAAGTTTTTGTCCTTTGCCCATGTGAAATGACCTTATTCATCTCTTCAAATTTTGACTTGATGTCTGCCTTGTAGGGTATGAGAGTAGATACTTCTGCTTGCTTTCAGGGTTCCACTGTACAGAATGTTTTTGGTTTTTTTTTTAATCCTTTCACTTTTCACATGTGAATGGCTTTCCTCATAAGATATATCTCTTTCACATAAGATATAGTTAGATCTTGTTTTTTAATCCAATCTGCTGGTATATGTCTTTTAATTGGAGAATCCAGACCAATTACATTCAGTGTTATTATAGGTATCCATTACTTCCTATCAGTTTGATTTATTTCTAATGTTTTATTTAATCCTAATTTTCATTTGCTTACCTATTTTTCTAATGAGGTTTATTCTTTTCTGAGCTCTCTTGGCTGTTTTTATTTTCTTATGTGTGTAGGATTCCTCTGAATATTTTCTGCAATTTTGGCCTAGTAACCATGAATACCTTTAGGTTGTGTTTGTCTTGGAAAGCTTTAATTTCTAAAGACATGGCAGTCTTCTTGTATCTAGGGATGGGAGTAACTCTGGAAGGAGCTGCTAGCCGGTCCTCTCACCTGACTCAGATTGAGGTACACCTTTGTTCTGAGAGCATCAGTCTATATGCTGGAGACAGGTATGCTGGACATGCCTAGATCACACCACAAGTTCCTCTAGACACTTCTGAATGTGTTGGAGTTAGCCAGGGCTATGGTAGGATGCTGTGGGTAGCAACTTTCCACCCAACCCTCACCTGACCCACTTCTGCCTGTCAACCTTTCCCATCACTAAATTCAGACACCAACTTCAAATGAAAATTACCTTCACTCTTCTTCACTCTGCATACTGGCAGCTGTACCTGCCATCACCACCCAGAGCTTTCCTAAGTCTGTGTTAATGGTATCACTCCTGTGCCCAGAATGTATCATGCCTTGAATGCCCAGCGATGGAGTGAAAAGTAAAGCAAAAGCCAGGTGCAGTGGCACATGTGTGTAATTCGAGTGGTTTAGAAGGTTGAGGCAGGAGGATCACAAGTTCAAATCCAGCCTAGCAACTTAACAAGTGCTGGGCATCTTAAAAAGAATCTGTTTAAATTTTTTAAAAATCAAATTTAAAAAAAGGCTAGTAATATGGCTCAGTGGTTAAGCATCCCTAGGTTAAGTCCCTAGTGCCAAAATAAATAAATAAGTAAATAAGAAAGTAAATAAATAAATAAAGTAAAGCAAAAAGTGTCTGTATTAGGGTTTTCTAAAGACCAGAGATCTCCTGTTGACTATAAAAGGGGATTTATTGGCTCACAGGATCAGAAACTGGATAATCACACAGTGGCCATCTGCAAGCTGAAGGGTTGGAGAAACCAGTAGCTGTTCAGTTAAAAAAACAGGAGCCTCAAAGGAAGAGGGACTGATGATGGAGGCCTGGGAGTGGGAGACACTGGTAAAAGTTTACTTTAGAAGAGAGGAGGAGGAGCAGTCTGGTGTTTTTAGGTGATTGCAGTTCAATGTATGAACCTGACTGAGAGAGATTTAAATAGCACCGTTGGCATCTTCTTCTCTCCTTTTGTCCATGTCCCCAGCCATAGAGCTGCACTGCCCACATACAGGTTGCTCTATTCCCCTTGGTTTGCTGTCTTTCATGTCAGTAATCTGTGGAAACACCCTCATCAACAGACCCAAGTTCTCTTAATCCAATCAAGTTGGCAATCCATATTCACCATCACAGTGACATTGGGTCTTGGGTACACAGAAAGAAGGCCAACCAAGAATAACACAAACACACACACACACACACGCACACACACAAAAAAAAATTGAAAAGGAAAACTGCCCAGATTTCTGATCTCCTGACATGGTTTCCCCACTTTCATTGTGTCTACTGAGAAGGGCAGTGATTCTATCTGGCACAAGTTCACTTTGCAGAATCTGAGACTTTTTCATGTTTGTACTGTGAATTTGCTGGACAGCAGAGTCTGCTTTTCTTAAACTCATGAGGAAGCATTCAGGTCCTCAGACAGGAGCTTGTTAGCCACTGCACACCCAGCACTTCCACAGTCTATTCCTTTTATTAATTCTAAAAATCAGTATTTTTGGTTTTCCCTTGGTTGTAGCTCTCTGAGTTGCCTTCTGGCACTTTCCCATGGTCTTCCTGCCTCATCATGCCCCAAGAGAACTGTGGTTTCCATTCTATCTTTGCAAGCAACTAAGACAGGTTCCTCTGGTGCCATTTTCCTGCCAATGTCTCCTCGGTAGTTTTTTATGTGTTTTTATTGTCTTCACTAGAGTGAAAGTACCTCCAATACATTCTTCACTAATATACAATCAGTGCAGGTCCTAGTGCAAAAATTGCATAATGAAAGATTCTATGTATACTTTCAGAATAGAAAAGTGAATGATATAGTAAGAGAACCAGTTTTCTTGATTTGCATGAAATATAAGTCCCACCCTGCCTAACAAGTATTTACTATGCTCACAAATTTTCTTCCTGAAAAATTCTTTTAAATCAACATTTGTTGAATTAATGTCACTTTTCATTAATTTATATAATATATTGAAAATGCTTTTTATTTCTTTGTGTATAATTAATCTCCTATGGAAGATAACTTTTAATAAACTATAACTCTTTATTTGCATACCTCTATCTGGAAGCCCCATCATTAAGTTTTAACAACTGGTAAGAGCTAAATATCAGGAAGAGAGTACAGAAAGCTGGAACCTAATTGTCCAAATAATTCCTCACTAAGAATAATTGTGGTAATGGAGTAGAAGAAATGCAGCTTTGCCTTTGGGTCCTGGCTCATCTAGCTAGCTTTTTTAAGCCTCAATGTCATAGTCCAGAAAACAAGAAAGTACACATTACAGAAAATTTAATCAGTAGCAGAACTAAAACTATACCAAATATTCTGCTACAGAGTAGATATCTACAAGTGAAATCCCACTCCATCCCAAGCCTCTGGATTGTGGAATCCATGGTATGTTTTCATAACTCTAGTGTGGGGATGGTGGAGGAAGACCAGAAGTTACTTCAGATCTGCCACCACCAGTTTTAACTACCACTGTTATAGACTGAAGTGTCTTCCCCCCAAAACCCATATGTTAAAACCCTAACCTCAAATGAGACTGTATTAGGGGATTGAGTCTATAAGAAAGTAATAAAGATTTAGTGAGATCATAGGGATGGGGTCCTAATCCAATAAGCCTGATGTCCCTATATGGAGGGGAAGAGACACCAGATCCTACTAGTTCACTCTCTGCAAGCATAGGATAAGGGCCATGGGGCAAGAAGGGGACTATCTGCAAGCCAGAAAGAGCACCCTCAATGGAAACCAACTCTGATCACCCCATGAATATTACGCTGTTAGTCTCCAGAATCAATAAAATAAAAAATAAATGTCTATGGTATGAGTCACGGAACCTGAAGTATTTTGTTAAGGTGGTCTGAGCAGATGAACAAACCCACTCACAAGGTTCAAGATTATCATTAGAGTCACGGTGAAGTTAGTAAACATACATGGCATTACTGGAAAATAAACTGGCCTTCCAAACCTTCATGTTTTTATACTAATACAGAGTGAGACACCATTTACTTTGCATGACATCTAGGATTTTAGGACCATTTTCTTCATGGTACGAAATTCACCTAATCAAGTGGAAATGGATGTCCTGGCCTTAATTCATCAGACCTTTTCACTGTTTTTTCTATACAACATACACCTTACCACCTCCTTCATGGCTCTGCTGATGCTAACCCTGCTACAACTGTAATTACTACAAGAAGAGGGCATGGTACTGTGCATGTGTGTTTTCACTTCAAATGCATCATGCTTTAAACAGTAAGCAGGTCTTCAAACCTTGCCACAACAACACAGAGTCACTTACAGCCTATAATTGAGGTTAGCTTCAAAGCAGCACTTGAACATCCACGGTGCCCTCTATATACTATGACTGAGGGTTTCAGGGCTGCTTGTGAATTTACAGAGTCCCATTCTTCACTAAGATGTTAGGACACATACTTCCAGAAGCACTTGCCAAGACTGAAAGTAGATGTGCCTCTTGTAAGAGTCCTTTTCCACTTTTAAGAGGGGTGATTTTCCAAAAGTCACCTAGAGAGTTGTGTAAAGAAGAATGTTGGTTTTTGGAGATACCCTCCTTCTTGATACTCTCTGCCTTCCGAAGTGTCCAATTTTTAATGATACATTCTCTTATTTCTTTATAATCAATTCCCATCAAATTTTTAAGGAGTGATTCTCTAGGGAAGAGCATGTAAATCCTAAAGAAGTTTTCAGAGAAAGCACTGCTTAGACCCCAGGTCTGTCTTAGTTGAAGATTCCCACAGTAGATGATCCTAGGGGGACAAATCAAATTCAAGAATTAATGGGAAAGTGATCCCAGAAGATGCTAGTAGAGTGAAGAAATGAGATAAAAAAGAAAAGGAACGATAAAGGCTGTGTCCTCAAGCTAAGTTGTCACTGTGGAGAACTCGAACTTAATTCATGTAGGAAAACCAGAAAATAGAACATAATCTCAAAGTTATCCCACTCAGTGGGGGAAAGAACTGAGGTATTTACCACCCACCTGAAGGGGAGATGGGATGTATGAGCAACTTGCTCAGTGGATGATTAAAAAAGGTTTCAGCATCTAAAAAGGCACCCAGGTAGAACTGCAGGTGTGGAAGGTAGAATTCTGGAAGTCACATATGTAGCTTTTTGCCATCAGAATGTGGGTAGGGAATTGACAATGTCATCTACAGGGTTCTATTTCTTATTGATTTATTCATGAATTACCTGCCTTCTTTAAAAAGTGATTTAAATCTCATGAATTTACATTTTAGGAAGAGATGAAATTGAATTGTGTGATTTGTTATAAGCCTAAACACCTTCTACAAGTGACAAATTTTAAAGCCCACACGGATTCTTGAAGAGGTTAATATCCTTGAATATTTTAAGAATCTCTATTATAATCATAGCATAATCTGGCTAAAAATCTTTGGAAAAGACTTTTTAAAACAAATGCATATTTCAGTCCAAGCACTATGTGAGCCACACAAATCCAAAATAATCAAGACTAAATTTGTAAAGTTTTTGTTTTCCTTTGTTGTCTTGTAGTTTTTTGAGATGACAGTAGCATTTTAAGTGGTCACTAAACAATAGCTTCGAGATATTTAGCTGTTTTACATTTTTCCAGCTGATAGTGCAGCTTTTTAAAGCAGTAGTTTCTGTCCAGACTGCAGCTTTGTAGAACTCTTTGCTGGTTCCCTAATCGTGTATAAAGGATCTTTCTGTCTGATCTGTCAATCCCGGGAAGCATGCTGCCTTTAAGTGTGGACCAAGGCTTCAGAATGCCGGAGGCTAACAGGGAACACTTCCATGACCTTACTAAAGCTATTTAAAAATAGAATACTTGTACTTCTCTCTCAGTGGCTTCCAGGGCTTTCATATTAGACCAAGAAGGCAAGAAGGAATTGCTTAAACAAAATGCCATCAATGGCATTCTCCATACGGAGAGTTTCCTGAAGCCTGAAGAAGGCATTTGTTGTTTGAGTTCCTAAATGTGGGCTTTCTTAAATGATTGAAACCTTTTGTCATTTCTGAATTAAAGAAATAGACATTACATAATTTGGAGAAATAGATAACTGGACTTTCAAAATAATTATATAATTTTTCTAATCAAAATGTTCATGATCAAGAGTCTCATATTTTATAAATAACATCAAATCTGGACTGTCAATTTGTAAGCATGGGGGTGCTGACTAATTTCTACAAGCAACTACTTTAGTGAATATACAATTGTGTCAGGTGGCAAAGTTTCTGCTTTTGTTTCTTCTTTTTCTTTCTATCTTTTTTTTTTTTTTCTTTTTGCAGGGGAAGAGGTTGCTGGGAACTGAATCAAGAGCATCGCACATGCTAAGCATGTGCTCTATCAGGGGACTGCTACTATCTCAAACCTTCCTCTTCTGTTTTATGGCAAGAATTAAACAGCAAGGTTCAAATTCTATTTCTTTCTTTTTATTTATTTATTTATTTTTTTTAATTTTTAGACAGGGTCTTGTTAAATTACCAAGGTTGACCTCAAACTTGTGATCCTCCTGCTTCAGCCTCCCAAGTAGCTAGGATTAGAGGCATGCATCACCGTATCTGACAAAATTAGACATTATTTAAACTATTTTAGAGATTTTTACTAACTGAATTGAAAGAAGTAAGTGGTGAATAATTCAAAAAAATATGGATTGAGCACTTGTTACAGGCAACAAACATGTGCCTGGCATTGTAGAAAAGAAAGAAAAGGAAGGGAAAGAGAAGGCAAAGGATGGTCCACAGAATCAGTCTGCTGGCTGCTTTGCTACATGTGTAATCTGCCCATCCATCCTATGTTGTAGCCTGTATTCTAGAAGAGAGAGGACTAAAACTCAAAAGAATTTACATCAGTGTAATCATCTGGGAAATGGCAGACCAATGCTACAAATTCATATCTACATAACTCAGCAGCCTGTTGTCTTCATGATTCATCTGCTTTCCAAAGAGAAAACAGATCACTTTGATCCTACAATATAGATTGCAAAAAATATCAGTCTGGGATCATTTTTTTTTCAATGATCAGCTTTACAAGGAATGTTGACCTACAATAAAATACATTTGCCTAAAGTACACAATTTTAACGTATGTGGAACTATCCTTACAATTGAGAAATAAGCATCCAAAAATCATGATCCCCAAAGTTTCCCTGTAATTATTTGAAATTATCTGTTTAGTCCTTTCCCCCATTACAAGAATCATTAATATAGTTTTTAATTTATAGATTAGTTCTCATTTTCTAGAATGTCATATATACATTCATAAAGCATATACTCCTCTTGTCTGGCTTATTTCATGTTATATAGTTATTTTGAGATTTATCCATATTGCTGCATATATCAATAGTTTACTCACTTTTATTGCTAAACAATATTCTATTTTGTGAATATGCTACAATCTGTTTATGCATTCACCTCTGATGAATATTTTGGTTGTTTTCTGATTTAGCCTACAGCAATAAAAATGTAGCTATTGTGTATGTCTTAGTATGAATCTATGCTTTCTTTACACCTCCGCCAGTGGTTGGGTAAATACTTAAAAGTAGATCAGTTGATTTTTATGGGAGGTACATTTTTGACTTTTTAATGGACTGAAACTGCTTTTTCAAGTAGTAATACAATTTTACATCCCTATCAGCCATACATGGGAATGAGTTGTTTCAAATCTTTGCCAAAGCTTGGCATTTAAGTCTTTTTCATTTTAGCCAATACATTGGGAATGAAGTGATATCTCACTGTTTTTTTTTTTTTTTTTGTATATTTTCATTGGTGCATAATAGTCGAACATAATGAATGGTGGGATTCCTTGTCATATATACATACATGCACACAATGTAACAATACAATTTGGCCAATATCATTCCACAATATTTTCCTTTTTCCTCCCCTCCTCCCTGCCTGGTCCCTTTCCTCTACTCTGCTGTTATCACTTTAATTTTCCTGAGATATCACCACTTTTATTTTCTTACTGTGTTTTTAGTTTCTATTTCCCTAATGATTAATAATATTAAACAACCTTAAATATATTTATTTGCCATTTGTACATGTTTTCTGGTGAAGTAATTTTAAAATCCTTTGTCCATTTTTTTAAATAGGATATTTTGTCCTCCTCTTATTGACTTGAAAGAGGACTTTTCACATTCTGAATACAAGTTCTTTAGAAGATGTATGTTTTGTTATTTTTCTTTCATAAAATAGGCTTTTCTTTTCTTAAGTGTCTTTTGAAGAGAAAAAGATTTTGAATTTAATGAAGAACAATTTATTGATACTCTGCTTTAACACACTGTGCTTCTTATATAGTGTTTAAGAATTATTTGCTAAACTTGACATTGCTAATATTTTGCCTCCATTATCTTTTGACTGCTTTATAGCTTTAGTTGTTATGCTTAGAAATATAATCCTTTAAAGTTGATTTTTCTATATGGTTAAGATAAAGATTGAGTGTGTATGTGTGTGTGTGTGTGTGTGTGTGTGTGTGTGTACACACACATATGTCTCACATGTCATATATATACGCATGTCACTCATTACAAGTTTATGGCACCATTTATACCCAACAGATGCTTTAAACACACAGTTCACAATACTTAGCCATAGGTATTGCACTATTTGTATATATATATATATTCTTTCCCAATTTAATTTCCTTGACACCATTATCAAAAATAAATTGAACATATATGTGCAGATTTGCCTTTTTGGAGAAACCCTAAGTGATATTTTTAAATGCATTTTTTCTAGAATAATTTACTAAAAATGTATGTGTGACATAATTACCATTCTTCTGAACCAGAATCTGCAATGCACATTATGATTTCAAAAGTACAGTGTAAGAAACAAGAGGAAGTGGACTTATTATACCAAGTAGGAAGTGGTAAATGCCATAAGAAAACAGCTGAAAGTACCCAAGGAGATTAAGGAAGGTGAGAGCAGTCCCAGCAGGGGTATCCAGGGAGCCTTCCCACTGAAGTAGGACTCATGGGAGACCTTGGTAGGCAGGTAGAATTTTCACAAACAGAAGTAAGGAGAAGTGAAATTCAGAACAAGTGGAAGGCATGAACACAGACATGAAGATGAGAAAAGATGGGGCACACAACGAGAACAGAATTTAAGCTGAGGAAAATGTGAAGAGAGGCATTTTCCATTCCAGAATGTTCTGCTCAGATTAAAATGCTTAAAGGGTCTCTGATAGAAAATGATCCAGTAAAAGCAAAATTCCAAATCCCAATATCTTGCCCAATTGACCACCCCTATTCATTTAATCAATTGAAAGCTAAAAACTCAAAGAAATACTATATTTCTTTAAAACAGTTTGACACTTCATGTAGAAAATATACAAAACCAGAGACTCAGGTCAAACCAAATTTCTCAGATGTCTCCAGACCTTGACCTTGGCTTAACACTAATTGCATTGTAGTGTCATCTCAAGGCACTACCTTGGGCTAGAAGTCAAATTCCTCTATAGTTATAGTCATGCGCCCAGCTAGATATCTCTCTTCTTTGTTCAAATACACATTCTTTACTTTCGCTTGATAACACTCCTACTAGTGCATCCTAAAAATTTACATACATGCAGGAGATATTTTTATCCAGAAATATTTTGTTTTGTGACCCATCCAGCAAATGTTATTGATGTTAGAATTATGGTTATTTTTGCAGACTAATCTGTGTGAGGTTTGTTTTGAACCAGCAAGCTATCATCCTTTTTATAGCTCCATAACAGGTTTATGTATAATTCAATCAATACCTTACGGCACACTATTTGATGATTACAATAATTAAAAAAAGATCTATTTTGTTTTTCTTTGTGAAGGTGCTTTCATTATCACATGTCACTCAGTTACAAGTTTATGGGACCATTTACACCCAATGGACACTTTAAACACACAGTTTTAATGACAACTAAACTCCAAGATAAATGAAAATATTTTAAAAAGATATTAGGATCCTTTTCTTGGCCTTTGATTGATATGAATTGGGGTTTTCTTCTGTGTAATTCTGCCTGTTACAAGTCCCTGGAGAAATGGAGCAGAGATGGAGTATTCCAAATAGTTAATGGCCAACACTTGCCCATTTACTACCCTTAAAGCCCCAAAGCTGAGAATAAAAAATGAAAACTAAGCAAATGAGTTTTTAATCAACATACAAATAATTTAGGTCAATTAAATAAATACTTATTGGACACTTTCTACAAGCCTAAGTTCAAGTGTGGTTAGTGGATATGGGTTGCTCAAATAACAACCCCAGGACCTATTGTTCCCCCTAAATATCATCTTTTTGAATCACAAGACTACTCTGGTTTTTGAAAAAGTCATGTAAAATGTAAGCCCCAGGTTTGCAGAAAATTGAATATGAACCTCCTATTAGATAGTACTATCATATCAATATTAAATTTCATGTTTTTGTGAATTGCACTGGGGTAATGTAAAGAAAAAAAAATCCAGGCTCTTACAAAATCTATGCTGAAGGGATGAAGGACATGAACTCTGTAAACTACTTTCAAATGATTCAGCAAGATGATAATAATTATCCTGATAAATATCAAAATAGTGCTGTGAATGGTTTTGTATAATTGAGAGAGATAGCAAATGTGGCAAAAATTAGTCATGGGTTGCAGTGTATTGAAAGACAAGAGACAACTACATAGTATTCTGGAGACTTTTCTGTAGCTGTGAGATTTTTTTTGAAAAATGTATTTGAGCTGTTGGTTCAAGATCTTCTTGATCAAAGAAGCACCCATAGAAAACAGCATCCTGGTGGTACATTTACTAAAGGAACAAGTGGCTCCTGAGAGTCGCTTAGCAATTTATTGACAAGCCATTGCTGTGTTTCATTCTTCCACCCCCATTCTGAGCTATGAACCTCAGGTACAGTCCTCAGAATCCCTACAGGCATCCACTGCAGTCATTATCATCATATAACTGCTGGCATTTCCTTTACTTGTAGGTTAACCTGTTGAGTCTATCTATTTACATTAACTTGTTATCCCAGAAAAAAAGAGGAGTCTCCACTGGATGTCCCTCCCCTGGGGGAATGAAAGCCAACCTTGAGCTCTAACATCCCTACTCTAAGCCCTCTGCTACCAGGGATGCTCACCTCTGCTGTGACAATAGGCCTCCTCCTCCTTCCCTCTCTTCCTGCTGATCACCGCCTCTTGACCCCATTCTGTCTCCCAGCACATGAAGATCTCCTTTCACTTTTTCTTTTTTATTTATTTACTTTTGGGTACCAGGAATTAAATACAGGGATGCATTATCATTGATCCACAGTCTCACCAAGTTGCTAATGGCCTTGCTTAGTTACTTAGGCTGGCCTAGAACTTGTAATCTTCCTGCCTCAGCCTTCCAAGTCACTGGGATTACAGGCATGCATCACTGTTCCTGGCTCATAACTTTTCAAGTACAAATAAGGTGACAGTGAGAACTTGAGCAAAAAAAAAAAAAAGAAAAAAGAAAAGAAAAGAAAGAAGAGTTGAACTCTGATCACACATGGCTCCCATTCACTAAACTGGAAATCTATAAGGTAATCTTAAAGAGACAGTTTGACTCTGAGGTCATGAAGACTTGGCTAAAAGATTAATCATTTTAGTACAGTTATGGAAATAGTGTGGTAATCATTTAGAAGTTCAGAAAACAGCAAATATGTTCAGAAAAACAGCAAAGAAAAAACAAAGACAGAACTATATTGATGGAAAGTACATCAGTGCCTGTCATGGAGTGGAAGGGATGATAAGACCCACTAGAAAAGGACAAGGGGAACATTGCGGGGTGAGGGAAATGTTCTAACCTGATAGCGATAAAGATCACATGAACATACTCGTTTGTCAAGACTCAATGAATTGCACTTATGCCAAGCCATTGCTGTATTTATTTTACTATGGGTAAATTAAACTCAACAAAGGTAATTTAAAAAATTATGCCAGTGTTTTTTGAAGTAACAAGATGGGGGCGGACATACCTTACACCTGATCACTGCACATCCAGGGGCAGGGGACACAGGGGATGCTGTGTGCTCCCTCCTGCTCCACCTCACAGACCACAAGTGCCCTTCTCGTTCTGTTGGAGCTGCGCTGAAACTGCTTTCCTCTGGGAGTTTCATCCTTCACAGAAGCCTGATAGCATCATGGTCATGAGAAAATTATACTTTACTTTATTTGAATATACTGAGACTCTCCCTTGTGCTCAAAGTATACTCAGCCCACTAAAAATCTTTTCAAAGAGCTAAAAAGATACACACACACACACACACACACACACACACACACACACACACACCTCTTATTTGTTAACAGATATTATGTCACCCACATTGAGCTTAAAATTACCAATAACAGCAGTAAAATTCTATTCTTCACAGTTTGCATTTCTTTTTCTTTTTCTCTAGGGGTGGGGAGAAAAAAAAACACAAAGGAAAAAAATAGCCTAATTGCATCTAGGATGAATTTTTCTCTTTTGTTAGACTCAAATAACAAAGCCAGGAAATTCTAAATCCTGGAAGCCCATCTGTCAGCATCTGATTTTCCAGAGACCACAAGAATACTTTCATTTAGCTGAAGGCAGCTAGAGGCAGCCACATACCCGCCTGGGAAAATACATCATTTTTTGCAAGGGAGAAAATGACTGCTGAGTTGTGTCAGAGCCCTAGTTACATGCCCCATTTCAGAGCCTTCAGCCCCAGCTGCAGGGACCAAATAGGACAGTGATGGCCTTGGGGTTTCAGGAATTCAGTGTCTGTCTGACATCCTCCGAAAGCCCAGGTCACAATAGAAAATGAGAGCTGCCTCTGTCACCAGCTCAGAAAACTCATCAATGGCAGGAAGCAATCTGAGCTTCAATGGAGTCACCGCTGGCCCCTCACTTATCTTCCCCAAGCTGGAGCCTTCACAAAACAGTGAGTGACTGCTGTGATCAAAGTTGGCTCTAGACAAATATTGCAGGCAGAGCAGCGTTCTTCCTCTTGCCTCAGCGTTCACCCTCTTGCTCAGTCCAGCCTCCAATTCTGGATCCTGCAGCCCCAGCCCCTTCTGCCCCTTGTCCATCCTGCCACCTAGTCCATTCAGCTAAAATGGACACATCCTAACTGGAGGCTCCATCCTCCCACATCTTGGCAACACCAAGAAAAGGCTCAGGCCCCAAGGTGATTTTACTGCACTTTTGACATTTGCAGATATGTTCAGAGACTCTTCCTGTTGCAAATAGTTCTTTTGCATATTAAATACAGTACATTCTTTTTATTCTTGCAATACTGGGTTTTATACCCAGGACCCCACCTACTAAGCAAGCACTTAGTAGGTGGAGTCCTGGGTATAATCCCAGCCTCTTTTTTTGTTTGTTTGTTTGTTTGTTTTAATCAGTCTCACTAAATCGTCTAAGCTAGCTTTGAACTTGTGATCCTCTTGCTTCAGACTCCTGAGTTGCTGGGATTACAGCCATACTCCACTACCAAATGACTGAAAATACAATAAATTCTAAAGGAAAAATAAAATTCAGTGTCCCCTTCCAGACCTTCAATAAGAGTTACAAGGTACAGGTGTGTGATAGGAAAGGCAATACAGCTATTCTGAGATGCAAATGCATGGTGATCAGTCCCATCACTTCCATACCTTTTATACCTGTTGCCCAGCATATGCAATCCAAATCTGTGCCGAACACCAGGTGAAACCAGACAGGAAGCTCTCGAGTCCTCCACAATCAGAACAGTCTGAGGATGTTCAATGCATAGGACTCAAGCTCTTCTACCTCACACTTGTCTTCCTGGCAGTCCCACCCAGCTCCTTTGAGAGAGGACCAGCTATATCCAGACATGGAATACATCAAGATCTCAAGGAGATGAGCTGGTTTCTGAGCCCACCTACAAGAAAAGGGACCACAGACCCCTTGCTGTTGAAAGTAACAGGTTTCCCATAAGTGCAGGGCAATTAAGCTAATATGGACACATCCTAACTGGAGGCCCCTGGCAATGGGAAAGCCCTTTCTCCCCAGCATAAATAGGGGAGATCTAAGTTATGTGAAGTCCCCTTTTATCTTGTGTTGGTCTCATTGCTTTTCATTTATATTTTTCACCGTCAAATTGTATCCTCTGTCCACCTCACCATAGCAGACCAGGTCCATCCAGTCATGCCCAGATAACCTCACTAACCATTCTTGGACTTTCTTCCCAGTCTCAACCAAGTGGTCAGGTATGTACTAATGCATGATCTCTATTTTTCTTTTATTTTATTTTTGGGAAACATCAGTAGGTCCCTTTGGTCTGAGATATCAACTGCAAATGTCTTGCCTAATCATTCAGGCCCTCCTTCTGTATTCTCCCCCACCAGCCCCAGCACTTACCTTCAGCTTCAGCTAGAGACTTACTTTCTTTGGTCCACTCTAATCATTACTTATGCCTTTCCTCCCCTTCCAATTTCCTCTCTTCTTACCCTTACTATAGAAAACACACACACACACACACACACACACACACACACACACACACAATGAACCAGCATAAGACTGCTTCTTCATGAAGCATCCCTGAAATTTCAAGTTATTACTGTCTTTTCCTTTTCTGGTGCCTGGAATTCATACCACACAAATTAGCACTTTCTTGTCAATTATTTCACACATGTTTCTATGCACTTTGCGACTCACCTTGTATAACCCTAATTAATACCTAGACACCTTTCGGAGATGTCCCAACTGATTTCTGAGCTAAAATGTTTTGAAAATAGTTGTTTCCAGGTACTTCTTTGTATCTGGGGGAAAAAAAATCCTACACCTAATCCATCAGAGCTGTGCTCAAATTCAATAATCACCCTGTGAAATATTCCCATTTCCCATGTGACTTGACATTTTTCCCCAGGAGAACATCTCTCATCTTCCACTTAGCTATTGAACGACTTTGACAAATAGAGTTCACCTAGAATCTCCCTTCAAACCATATTTAAACTTATTCCCTTCCAGCAAAGACTCCAGGATGGATCTCATCTCGTTGAGCCAGTCAGGTTTGCTAATTTGTAACCAATTTTTTATTTACTAAATGTCAACATTCATCTGGAGGATAGATGGAAAAGCCACAGGTAACTGTTGACCTTCTGCTTAGAGAAATAAGATAACCATACCTGATTTCACATTTAGATATCTACAGAGACTGAAAGTGAAAGATCTTTCCCAGGGTTAGAAGGAGGAAGGAAAGCATATGGCTCCCAAATGGCTGTGGCTAAAGGATTTATGAATTCATAGAAGGAGGGATTTATTATAACCTTCAAAGCTGATAAGGAATGTGTTGGTGCTGGGCTTTTCTGAAAACCTGAACACCATTCTGAGAAGGCTGGTTTATGCACAAGACCTTCATCCTCTAAATAAAGAAATGAAATGTGCTGTTCAAATTGAACAACTTTTCCTCTAATGAGAGATGCTGGTGGCCTTTCATTAAAACCTAATGAAAACCTGCAGATGCCCTGCAGAGAGGCCAGCTCTAGGCAAAATTTTGCATAAAGATGTTTGATTTGATTTTTTCTTACGCACCCCCCCTTTCTCTTTCTCCTCCAGTGTGCATATCTCTGTCAGGTGCCCTCCCTCCCTTTCACAGACACCTCCCGTGTTAGCCATCTCACTCCCTTCTGCCTTTTGTTCATTTTTATTCCTGTGAAAAACACCAAGACCAGGGCAAGATTCCCTCTGTTAAGATGGAGAGGTGATTAGACTTGCCCCCTTCAGGAACAAGGAATAATCTGACGGGCCCCATGGGAGTGAGATTCACAGTTGGATTTCTGAAAGATGTTGTGGCCTAAGGGTTCTCTGAGGATAAACTACATTATAGGCCATCTGGGTGTTAAGGCAGCTATGGAAATAGTCTAGAGTGAATAGCCACAGACAAGGCAGCAGAAGACTTTCTGAAGTGACCCTTAGGAACAACATGAGACATGTGGGGGGGCGGGGGGGTGGGCTCCAGAAAGGAAGAGTAGGAACTAGGAATGAGTCAGGGCAGAGTGCCAGGCAAAAAGACCATCTGGGTTGGGGGGAAGCCAACAAGGTGAATTTGTGCAAAGAACCATTTGGTAATGAGGCACATAGATGTCATCTGACTCGGCATGGTAGGGGGGAAGACTTGAGCCTTACCTAGAGGGACCACTGAGAAAACCACAGTAATGATCAGCAATGACGTATCAAGAAGGATCTTCAGCCTTACAGGGAAAACGAGTCTCTCTATATGGTCAAGGCAACCAGAGTAGTGGAAGAGACACCTGAATTTTCTTCTGCAGATTATTTCTTCTTCTCCCCATCCCCTACCCTTCCCCCTCACTTTCTGCTCCCTCTCCTCTTTTTCTTCTCCTCCTCCTTCTCTTCTTCTTCTTAGTGAAAAATGAGTACTTGCTATTTAGTCATGGATGTCCCAAAGGAATGCACAATTTCGTCTTCAATCACACTCACATTTTTCCCTCCTGTGGATCATCTTTGGTGTGGACTAGTAATGTTTCTTCTTCAGAGATTTCCTACAAAGGTGGCACAGTCATTAGAAGCCCTGTGTGTGGGAAAATAATGTGAGGCAAATACAGGTATGGGGCAATGTTCAGGGTGTATGTGGACTGGACAATTCAACAGTTAGCAGATACCTCTGATGTGTTAGAAGCCCAGGATGAGACTGGAAGTGCCTGTCTGAGTGCATGCTAAGAGGGGTCATCGTTAGATAACAATGAGTTATAGCACCAGCCAACTACCTTCTTGGTTACCTCAATCCACAAAGCATTCCCTCAAGGCCGGTCATCAACTTGAGACATCCACTCCCCTTTAGTTACAGTCGTAGAAACTGAGGCTCAGATATACAAAAGACTTTGCTCAAGATGAGAGACTATGCCAGAGAGAGCTGAGATTTGAAATCATTCCTGTAAAGGGTTTCTCAAAAATGCATCCTACTCTTATTTCTACCACACAATATTCTATCCAGTTAGTTTAGGAACGTTGGAGAAATTGAACAAAGTGATTGGAAACATACAGGGAGATGTTAGTTGAATAATAGAAGACTTTAACCCTGAAAGGTCCATTAAGAGTCATGATTTAGGAGGAAATTTAGTTTGATATTACCAAGAAAGAAAGCATTAAATCCCACAAGTGATTGTAGACTCTTGAATAGTAATGCTTTATTATTTTTTTGTTTTTCTTGTTGCTAGATTTGTCTGATCATTAGTCTTTCCAAAGCCTCTCTAGGTGTGAAAGAATCCCTCCTACCTAACTGAATGATAAAACAAATGCTTCCTCTGCTGTTCTTATTTATGGCATAATTTGCTCAGCTCCCAGGAACATCCTAAAGACTCACCACTTTTTGAAAATATGGACCATCTGAGCTTGTATATGCTCAATAACACTCTAAATGTGTTTATTCAAGCACTCTTCTCCTAATTATTAAGCTTGGGTGTATTTCAAGGGACATTTAATCTATCTCTGAGTCATTTATTTTGAACTCATTCAAATACAGAAGTAGATTAAGGGAAACATTTGCTTTTTGAATGGTATCAGAGCCATAGCATACCTTAAAACATGTTTCACTGGGCCAATAGAAAATGAATCCATTAGTTTTCCAGCAAATTTTTGGATTTTAAAAATAAAAGAACAGGTTGCTGGTGAACACCAACTGCTTCCTCACTTTAACTTCTGAGCTAAAATTTGCACCACTCCACAACATTTAGGAACATAAAAAAGACAATTGAATGAGTCAATTTTGCTGGCTGCTAAGTCCTCCTGGTGCCACCTCTCCCTGTACTCATATTCTGAGGTCAGTATTCATGTTTTTGCCCTGAGGCCAAACTACGCTGTTTTTTTTTTTTCCGTGCTCTGCACTTCCACATGAACCTTTTAGAAAAAGTCAGCATTCAATAAAGAAAAGCCAAGGCAGAAATAAATCATAATATTAAGTTACAGAGGAACAAGGCTAAATACTGAACAACTGTTATACCATGATATCACAATTTAGGACAGCAGTAAGTAAGATCCAGGTCAGCATCAGGAAGGTACCTCGAGTATTCATTGCAGAGAGCTACTATGTAAATAAGAGTCAAATAAAGAATATTTCCAGGATATTTTAACCCATCTGAAGATCAGTGAACCTTCCTAGAGTCTTACAAGTGATATTTCTCTCTGTGATTTTTATACTGAGAAACACAAATCAGCAAACTCCCCACTGAGATGTGACCTCTAAGTTTTTATTACAATAATTGAGGAGAATATGAAAAGTTAGTCCTCACTGAAATATTGCAATGGCCAAGGAGGATTGGATCTTAGGTTATTTTTAATATGGTGCATATTGTGTCCTGAATTCTTGTTTGTTTTTTTTTTGCTTTGAATTTATGGAGAGACACTGTTTTTTAAAGGGCCAAGGTGATCTTGTAATCCAGGGTTTAAATTTTAGCTCTGGCTATTATAACTTAGTTAGTTGGACAGTCTGCTCAGGGATGAGTGTGGTACTGAAGAATCTAACTCAAGATTCCTCCAGACACTCACTTTTCATCAGACAACGTTTCCTGAACAGACTATGACCATTTAGGAAGTTGCCTTGATGCGCCCAACTGTCTGAAGAACATCCACCCCATTACTGCCCATATAATGAGAAAAACCTCCCCTCCTCTGGGAAATCCTTTTGGGACCCCATGCCTCATAACATTTTATGAATTCAGCCACTTGACTTGACCGGATAGAGACCATTGCTTGGTCATCTTTGTATCTCTTCCCCCTGGCAAAGGGCTTGTAATCCTATAGAAATTTCCAAATATATGTTTCAGTGTGTTGAAATAAAGCTCCCCAATATGGCCTAGTAATTGGGACTTTCCCTGACATTACATGTCAAAAGGAGTCTGATATTGTCGAGACTTTGAAGATGAAATTTTTCATTTTATTTATATGCATGTGTTTTAACTTAGCTAGAGTAAAAACAGTGTCTAAGAAATGCTCTTGTAGATCTGAAAAAGGAAAAAAAATGGTATTTCTCCAAAGGTGGAGGTTGAAAAATGACTTCAGAGTTGACACCTACATTTTATGCAAACCAGAGCTTTGAGAATCTCCAGTGCTTGGATTTCACAGTTGTATAGTTGCACTTATTTAATAAATATGCAAAAGATCAAGCTCTAATTACTTGCTATAAATGGAAATCTATCTTGAAATGAACTCATGGGGGATTTTAACTTTTTATCTTGGCAACACGTACAAAATGTACAAAACTCAGCACATATTCCCTGGATAATTTCTAATTATACAATGCACTACACGGCCACTTATTTATTTATGTTTTCTTATACCATTTGCCCCAAATTCCAGAACTATGTATTTTTTTACTTAAAAATAGGAAAGAAACTTTTGATTTCAGAAGGCACAAATTAAGTAGAACAAGTGGGGAGTCAACACGTTTTGAGGATATTCTGAAGAAAATTCTGTGTAATTTTCAAATAATTTACAGATTTCATGATATAAGACACACCAATGTCCCCATCATTGTCCTCTACTAGAAGAGGGACAATCAGTTCTCTTTCCTTGCATCTTGTCTTCTTAAATCCTGCTGATTGTACACAATAGCAATCCTCTTTGGGGAGATTTTATCAAGGCAGGAGAAGAGTGTTGCCCATACAGTGGCATTAATAACGATTAAAGAAATGTAGGCTGAGATCTCAGAGGAAAATCTATTCTGACAAGCATCTCCCAAGAGGAATTATCATTCACTTAGAGAGTTAAAACCCTCCCTCACCACCCCATCCCATACACAGCCTGGGTGTGAGGAATCCTCCACAGAGAAAGCCAGATAAACTGATTAGGGCTTTCTCCAAATTAATGGTGGATTCTCTGGGCTTTGCCTTTCTGAAAAGGAAGGCAGGTTATAACCCGGTTCTGTCTTGCGGTAGGAAAATAAAATTGGCTTTCTCAATGATGTGCATCCCCAGGGCATTTGTGATGAATCAGCTTTCATAGATTCTTTCTTTGACCTTATTAAGGACAGACACAGCAGATAATTTTAATAATGTAGCCTTGAATATATCAAGAGTGTTGCTTCCAAAGTTTTGTGTAGCCAAAAAGACTAATTAATGCTGTTTCTTTAAGGATGGAGCAATTTAACCAGAGCTTTGACAATAAAATACTGGCCTTAATTTTTCTTTTCTTTTTCTGGGTGCCTCACGCTATGAATCAAAAACAGCACATTTCTCCTGGCATTTGGAACCTTAACCAATCCCCGATCAATGGAGACCTAATGAGAGCAGCTGTCTGAGCAGCCACAATAATCACCCTTTGGACAATCAATGCAGAAGAAAATCTGAAAACAGTTTGATACCAGGTATTTCTCTAATCATCCCTAATCACTCCTAATCAGAGAGGTGTGGTGTGTATTCCAGAGACCTTTGATAAGTAGAAGACATCGGAATCTTTTCAAATAATTGCATAATTAAGATGGATGAAGTACATGCCCCAGTGTGTGTTAAGCAGCTGGGGCTGGGAGCCACATTTGGGTTTGAAGAGAGAAGCCTCTGTCTTTCGAGATGCTGAGAATCACATATTAAGTGCCCTATTTATTTATTTATTTATTTAACCAGAACCAGAGCTTTGAAAGGGAAAAGTGTGTGTTTACTCAAAATATCAAACCACAACAGCAACTAATCAACAACAATAACAACAACAAAAACCCACTACCTAAAAAAAAAAAAAAAAAAAAAACTACCTCCTTCCCAACAGTCAGAGTAAGAACTAGTGACTGACCAAAGTCAGTCACAGCCACATACTCAAATATCACATTTTCAATCATCTTGCTGTGTAGCACACTCATTATGAAGCAATAACTCTGGCTTTCCCCCAGCCTTGAGAGAAACAGAAATCAAAGTTTGACATACGTTTTTCTATAGCCTACTCAGGTAGTAGCATGAAATAGAGGTGACAGTGTTCTGCTATCAGCTGTGTGACCTTCATTCAACAAGTCACCTAACCTCTCTAAGCCTCAATTTCCCCTTGGCAAAATAAGAATGTTGTAAGTTCCTCACAGGTTTGAAATTCAGGATCAACAATGATCTGAGATGATTGCTTGTAGTTTTCAATTGAGTGTTCATTCTCTCCACAATGAGCTGCAATTAAGCACTTGGCAGGTCTGGCCCTGCTGTCTTTCCCAAAGAAGATTGAAACCAGATGAGTACCAGCTATATATGGTGAGGAAATAATCAGATGAATAGAGAAAGATCAGAACATTCTGGCTATTTCCAAATCCCTATCTACATGAGGATGTCAAATCCACGAAATAGATAATTTTGTGTCCCAATGTGTTAACATTGTGCAGACTGCATCAACCCAGATTATGCTGCTAGCTCGGGGTTTACTCTTGCTCTTACAAATCATAAAATAAGCATTCCATTGCTGCAGAAAGTCAGTACCATGTGAGAACCAAGTCCAGCAGTATGGAACTTGTAAAACACCCCTTCCCTAGCTCTTTCACTTCTGTTTGCCTTCCAAAGAGCTGGAACCAGACACTGTACCTGGGAAGAATAAAAAAAAATTGGCCAAATATGTAAATATTTTAATTCAGAAATCCTAATATACTACTGAACATGGGACCAATTTAAGGAGATGTCTGGGGAATGTAGCTTCAATGACAAGTGGCCAAGGGATCACTACAGAGGAACAGACCTGTTTCCACATCCTCCTGCTAAGGGTTCCCATAAAATTTGTCTGCCAAGTAAGGACAACTTCTTCCCTCTTTCCCTCCCTCCCTTTCTCTTATCCTTCCATCCTCTTTCCCTTCCTTTTTCCTTTTTTCCTTCCAGCAATATGGATTTAGCATTACATTTTTGCCAGTCTCTGTGCAGAAACAGGGTATAGAACAGAAATACTCTCTGCATTCATAGAGCAGGTAGCCAGAGGAGACATAGACACAAATAAAAAAATCACACAAATATAAACTGCAAATTTCAAAGGGCTGTAAGGGAAAAATGCAGGTGAAGAGTGCTCAGGATACGCACATGCATTGCATGGTACCCAATTAAGAGCCAGTAAGTGTTCTTGGATGCTGCTGCAAATAGCAAGTCATGATCATCTTAACAAAGGCACTGCTTCTCTGCTGTTCAATGCCATGTGGACAGTGGAATGCTCGCTGAGAAACTTCAAATTTCCAAACTCGAATTCATTAGTCCCAATAGTTGTTTTAAAGCTTGTGTCCTTTCATCTCCAGTCAAAAATAATGCCATAATTTCCATCATTTTTATCCTCACCAAGGTTGGTTGGTTGGCTTGGAGACAACTGGGGTTTTGTACCCCAGATGCAAGGAAAGCAATTGCTATGTTTATAAAGTAGTTGGGGAAACAAAAATACTTGGCTTAATCCTACTGTCTGCCCTTTTTGGAAAGGCGACACATTATAAATATGTGTATGTACATGCTATTATGTTAATATTGTAAATGGGGATGAGCTGGGGATGGGGGCGGGAAGACAGAACAAGGCCCCTGCTTAGCTATCCAACAGAGGTCTCCGCTGGTCCACAGTCCCTTTTACCATCAGCCTTGGCTGCTTCTCTCTCTCTCTCTCTCTCTCTCTCTCTCTCTCTCTCTCTCTCTCTCTCTCTCTCTCCTCTCTCAGCTTATGTCTACATAAGGCCTTAAAGTTTATTAAGGCTTCAGTAGTTGGGATTGTACCATTTGAAATCTGAATATTTCTGACTTGCATTCTGCTTCCAAGATTTCCACGAAGTCAATTTTTCCAAGTAAACTAATATTGTGAAATAAATTGCTGGAGATACTGTGAGAGATATTTAAGCAATATTCATAAATGATTTCCAAGCATGTTATCAGAACCATGTTACCAGTTTATAAGCAGCTTTAGAAATTAGAAATCATCCTTTCATATCTCCTAAAAATAGGTCTCCTAAGGAACACCTGAAAAATACTTTGCTTAAATTTGCCTTTTAACTTTGGTGATAAATCTGAAGTTTAAAATTTCAATATTTATCACTAACATTATTATCTTATTGTAACTTGCAATATATTGGACATGAATGGTTAATGTAGGGTTCTAATCTTCTGTTGCCATGGAGATGTTGAATAATGCCTAGAGGAAATGTCATGGTGCTCATGTTGTCGCACAGTGAGGGGACACATTTTTTAAACCAGAAATTCATAGGGAAAGTCTGAAAAATGGGGTTTCTTCTATCACCCCAAACCTCAAACAACACAATTCAGAGACTTTATTCACCAAGAAGACCCAGAATACCAAAAATAAATAAACAAAATGTTGCATATTCCACAGCTGGAGAGCAATTCTGCAAGACCATAGGAAGGCAGAAATTCTTTCCCAATATCAACCAATAGAAGCTCAATATTTACAGGTTTTATTTTGAGAAAGTTTTTAAACATAGACTATGCCTTAGTAATAAAGCCTTTGAATTAGGAGAAAGATACATTAGCATTAACTCTCAGAGAAAAGAATACTATAGAGCACAAAGAAGAAAGTAGAGCCTGGATCCAGACTGGCCCCATAATCATACCACTTAGGACATCAATGACTGGTTCCTTATGTGAATGAACTGGGGATCAATTTCAGGACTTTTGCTACTAACGTGATGATATACATTACATTAGTCATACCTTGCTCCAAAAAGAATTTTTTTAGTGTCTCCATACATCTCATTTCAAAAAAGAAAAATTCCTTTGGTCTTGGTTTAATTGAACTAGACAACCATATATTGACATTACAGGAAGAATTTTTCTGGTCTTTAGATGGAAAAAAAATAGGTAAGAAGATGCTGGACATAATCTGTTTTGCTGACCTACTTTCTCCTTGGTTGTGCAATGGGTTTTTCTTTGTTTTTTGGCTTTTGTTTTGGTGCAGAGACTCTTCCCATTTAATAAATTAATCCTTAGGCACTGAACTACACCTCGAGCCCTGTGAAAAATGTTTTAATAGATGTTTTAATAGCGACTATCATGTTTGTATTACATTTGATAATTTTCACAAGCCATTGGAAGATCCAATAATATTAGAACTTTGATTTATATTTTTGTAAACCCTTTGCAAAGTGTGCTTTTACATAAGTTTTATAATGCTTCTATTTGAATAGCAAAATATGTTATGTTATGAATAACTTAGGATAGTTGGGATGCAAGTTAAAAAGTGCTGAATGCTGAGGCAGGTGATTAAAAAAACTAAGAGATTATGCTCTATACAAAGAAGATCTTAGAAAACAAGTTTACATCTTATTTTACCTTGCATATTCAGGGTGTAGTTAAGCTTCTAGAACATAGTAGACAGTGAATAACTATATGTTGAGTTAACAAATGAGTGAACAAATTAACAAATGAATAAGGTTATGTACTTTATATTCCTTTACTATTTACCAATTTGAATTGGCCACCAGGTAACATACCCCACCCCCTACCATAAATAAGCTTCTCTCCTAGTCAACAAGATCTTTACAAAAGGTGTCAACAAAATTTCACAGGAGTTCTGCAGAGAGATCAATGTGGTTCAAAGCATCCTCTTTGTTGTAAAGGCCAGGTTTCTATTTCTTGTAAAAGCTAGATCTACAATCATGCTTATAGCTGTGCAAAAGATGCTATCTCTGTTTTCCTTGGTAAAAACTTGTGAAACCTCTGTCTAGCCTAAGAATATGGGACAAAGAGTAACAGTTACATGCCCACTCACAGTCATGTAACCACCCACTAAGTATAAATGTAAAAGAATTTCCAGACTCAGGTGCCAGAGGTTTTGGGGGGCATTAGACCCTCTGGACCGCTGCAACTTAAATAAACCTGCTTTCTAAAAATTCCCCCAGTGTCCAAATTATCTGTCCTACATTAAATTTTCACCAATTAAGTACAAAATTTCAAGACCTGATCATGAGAAATAACTCCAATAAGATCAATCATCAGTCCCCTTTCATACAAAAGACAGTCTGAACACATCAGCCCCTCATCTGTGAATGGATCCAGATATTAGTTAGAGAACATTGGCTTTCTGAGCACTGTACCACATACCTGTAATCCCAGCTACTCAGGCAGCTGATGCAGGAGCATCATGCATTTGAGGCCAGTCTGTGTAATATAGTGAAAGCCTGACTCAAAAACAAACATATAAACAAAGAACCATGAAAACAACTGGGGATTTAACTCAGCAATCAAGAGCATTCTTGGCATGAGTGAGGCACTGGGTCCAATTCCTAGCTTCAGTGGTGGTGGAAGGCCATGGAGAATGCTGACTCTTCTTTGTCATTTGCAGGTTCATCATGGCACAGAGACATATTTTGTCAAACCAAGTGAGGACAAGGTTGTTGAAGAAGTTTTAGCTCCTAAGAAGGAAAACAGCTGTCTATTATAAACTGAGAAAATATCATCCAGCCCATGGTCTTCATAACCACCAATCAAAAATGTGACCTTTCCCACTCTGACTTTGTTGTAATTTCTCCCAAGTAATGGAGGGGACATTTACCTTCTCAACTCCCCTTCTTCTGCTTTCACTCTCCCTTTTCCACCTGTGGTAGACCCAGAGTTAAAACCACAGCCAATAAAGGGTTGTTTTCCTCTTACATTGCTCTCCAAGGAACTAGGCGACTATGGGCTCCACCTCCCATCTCCCTCACAGACGGAAACACTAACTACAATTGAATATTTTTTTGGAGTCACTTATTTTGAGAAAATAAATCCTAGAGTCCCCCATTCAGCTGGAAACCCGCAGGTCCTGTTCTTCTCTGTCTCAGAACAGTTCTTGGTCCCATGGTTTGTTGAATACTAATGGCCTCCATGCAGAGGTTAAAACCATTGACCACACGAGTGGAGTCATTACCATGACTGCAATTTTCACATGCTATATTTATGTCCTTTTCTGTTCAATTTAATTAACTACCCTGAAGCTTTATTTAAAGAGATTTTTCTCTAGACAACGTCATAGTGACAGCTAATTTCTCAGCAGACTAAAAAATCACTAGAAAAAAAATTTTTTTTTTGTTTAGTTCTGTTCTAGGTAAAGATGCTTCAAATGACAAGAGATCTGGGATAGGACACATGGTCAGTTGAGTTTTTTAGGAAATGAGGGGGCACATAGAAAAATAAAATATGATGCTTCACGTCAAGAGATTTGCCAATGGTTAGATGTCTCATATAGCCACCAAAACAAAATAAGAAAGCAATAAATCTTATACCAAAACGGAAACACCAGCAGAAAATATTAGAGAAATTTCAGAGGAAACAGAGGCAAACATGAACTGTGATCATCACCAATATTATCAGTGAAGATAGGACACTCAAAGGCCTTAAAGGATAAGTAAAATTTTCAAAGCTCCTCAAACCATGTGAGTTGAGGAGCTAAAATAGAAGAGAATGAAGCATAATTTGGGATACAGTAGATATCAGTGAAAAGAAAATCAATGGGTTTGTATTCTGTTGGGGTGATTGTAAATTAGTACAACCATTATGGAAATTAGTATGAAGGCTTCTTAGAAGTCTAGAAATGGAAGGACCACATGACCCAGCTCTCCTACTCCTAGGTAATTATCCTAAAGAAATAAAGTCAGCATATTACAGTGATACATGCATACCCATGTTAATGGCAGCACAATTCACAGTAGCTAAACTATGAAACCAGCGTAGGTATCCACCAATGGATAGTTGGATAAAGAGAGTATAGTGCACAAGTGTGAACACACACACACACACACACACACACACACACACACTCACACACAATGTAATTTAATTCAGCAAATGATGAAATAATATCAATCACAGGAAAATGGATGAAACTCAAGATGATTATGCTAAGTAAAAAAAGATAACTCAGATGTATATGTATAAGCTAGAGAGAATAAAGGGGAAAAAAAGAGTGGGAGGAAATCTCATGAAAATAGAAAGGAGACCAGTAAGGTAGAGGAAAGAAATTAGGGAGAGGGACATAACAAAAAAGAAAGCAACAACAGATGTAAATTCATGAAACAAATCTTATGTATTGTAAAAAGCATTATTGCCAAAGTCAAAAGAAATGGCAACCCCCCCAAAATGAAACTGACTTTGTAGACAAAGAACTGAGATAATTAGTCAAAGTTCCTAGAAACCTAGAAGAGAAAGACTAGCAACTCTAGAGAAAGGGCCAGGGGGAAAAAAAACAAACAGACAAAAATACAGATTTTCCTCCAACATACAAAAAGACTTTCAACATCCCACATATACTAAAAGAAATTCAAATGAAAAATGTTATTTCTCACCCAAAGCTTCACAACACACTCTGTGATTGAGGTATCAGAATCCACACTGTTGTGCATGATGCAAGGCCACAGGTAGATAGTGCAATACCATTTCTGAAGAAGAGAATATGGCAATACATAATAAAATGACAAGTGGATTTACTCTTTTGCCCTGAAATTTCACTTTTAAAACCCTATCCCACACATACATATCTGCACAATGGCTGTTCCTTGTCAAAAGGACATATTGAAAAGAATCACTGTAATGTACTCATTAGTCCTCTGCAGAGGAAAATTAAAAATGGGGAGAATAATATTCATGTGGTGATATGGAAGGATCACAATAAATATTGTAAAATAACAAAAGGCAAAATATGAAATGGTATATGTATTATAGGTAGAAAATAAAGACAAGACTGATAAAACTAATTATTAAATGGTTACATGAAATAGAGGAAGAAGTGATTAGAAGGAAGGATTTTATGTTCACACATTTTGTATATTTTGACCTTTGATTAATGTAAATATATTAATTTCCAAAAAAATTAAATTTGAAAAAAATTTTCATAATTGAAAAACACTTACAAATTAAAACAAATGAACCTAATGTTTTATCAGATTAATAACAGAGAAAGCATTCCATTCAAAGGACTCAAAAGTCCAGGACTTCTATTGTGAATTTGAAGTGTGAAAGATTCTAAGATCCCCACACATATACACGCACACAGAAACTCCCACGGTAATTTTATTATTTGTTGTTAATTTGATGTTGGGGTTTTCAAACTATTTTTAAAATCTACATTAAAACCGTCATTTTAATGATGTCAGTGTTAGGAATTAAAATTTTCAGTATAAAGTGGAATAAAAATATAAAATTTAAAAAGTAAAAATATTAATGTTAATATTTCAATTTAAGTTATAAATATAAATTCATGACTTGTTGAAGGCCACAGCCGAGTTGGGATGACACGTGGCATTTTGCCATAAGGGAGTGGTTGAGAGGTGACAGATGATGATGGTTAAGTTAAGCTGTGTATTCAATTGTATATAGACCCCTGCTGTCTCCCTGCTGTCTGCCTCCACCTGCTACTTTGGAGTTCTCTAGGGGATTCCTGGGGAGTTCGAGTTGGTTGGTGAAGTTACAGTGAAGGGAGATCCAGTTGATGTGGTATGCCTGAGAGGGCCAAGTGGGTGTCGTTCAGGGGAGTTTGGAAATAAAATTTGTTCCTGCTTGAGTGGCTCGTGATTTGTGCCCAGCCAGACTGTGGCAATGACTTTTTAAATATATGTTTAAAAGCCTTGAAAGATGCTGAAAGCAATGTAATGTCAGGAGAAATGAGGACTTCTTGTCACCAGGTATAGAGCTATTACAGTACCTCATAAAAGAAAAGCAAGACTTCATGGAGAAATGGTTGACTCCAAGTATGGGACAAAGAAAGAACAAGTTGAGCCTGTGCCAGAAAGCAGAGGAGCCCACAAAGACCAACAGACACAAGGGTCAATATGAGGAAGTTACCACTGGGCAAAGTTGTAAGAATCATATTCTCAAAAAGTATAGTGAGTTCAGTGGGTTGAAACAGATTAGATCATTGAAAAATCAATAAGTTCATCATGAGATTTTTAAAAGAAAGTCATAGAAATCTCATTTGTAGCAGGTATTAAAACAATTTTTCTTTTCAAAAATCGGAAAATAACGTGAAAGAATTCATCATTTATCTTCTCCTTCTGGCAGGAACTGACATTTAGGGTAACAAAATAGCGCACTTAATGAGGAAAACTTCTCCTTTACATAACAATATGACATATCACATGAAGAAAAAGTGGTAGGATTTTTAAAACGCATTAGAAACCCTTAACTGGGTGTGGTGGCTCACACCTGTATCCCAGTGCCTGAGAGGCTGAGGCAGAAGGATCCAAGTTCAAAGCCAGCCTCAGGAACATAGTGAGGCCCTAAGCAATTTAGCAATACCCTGCCTAAAAATAAAATATAAAAAAGGGCTGGGGGTGTGGCTCAGTGTTTAAATGGCCCTGAGTTCAATCCCAGTACAAAAAAAAAAAGAAAAAAAGAAAAGAAAAAACCCTAATTAAATTAACTGTTATCTGTAAGGATTATTGATTAATATCAGAACTACAAGTGAACAATTTGTATGGCAATTCATTCATAAAGTGCAAAGTAGTACTGCACAGATTATGTGCTGGTCCCAAGAGAAAATACCATTCTTCAATGGAGGAATTGAATTGTGATTACTTTAATCCAGGAGCCAGTGCTAGTATCGTTAATGATGGATCAACTAAATATTATGTCTTCTTGTACTACAGAACTATTTATGAAAAGTTACCGACTATCAACCAGAAATGTTTAATTTTAATCCATCAAGCCTGTGATATAATTTCCAGGAGAGGGTACATTCATGAAATAAAAGAAACATATGGACTAAATGACAAATAACTAAATCACACAAGCCAGACAAATTCAGAATATATTCTATATGACAACCAACCTGTTCTTGTAAACAAGTCACTATCATTAAAAAAAAAAAAGTGTGTGTTTGTAAGGTTCTATGGACAAAGGCATGCTGGTAAGGTTTCCCAACCTGTTTGAAGAGGTGGGGAGGACCCGATTTGCAGTTCTTGCTCATTCTCGTGTTGTAAATACTCCCAGGGAATGAGGGGGGCAGTTTCAAGCTACCTATGTGACATCAACTATCTTGTATAATCCCTAAAAACTTAACAGTCAGGCCTTGTCCATGGTAGAAGGAAGCTGTATCACATCAGTGCTTAGGTGACAGAACAACCTGGCTCAGAATGGTCTTGGACTAATACTGGAGACAGTCGCTGTCCATCATTTGAATGTCATTGAAAGAATATTTGATGAGCATACTGTTTAATAAAATGGAAATGTAGACATCATCACTGGAAAAAGCGTTACAAAACCTTACACTCAGTATGGACTCATTTTGGTGTAAAATGTAGTAGATATACCCAGGTGGACACACAGCAAGGCACTAACAGAGGTGACTTCTAGATGATTAGAAAGTGCTGGTTTGGGTTTGTTATTTTTCTAAGATTCCACAGTTGTCCTCCCACTGGTCTTGTAACGTTTGGTTTTAACTTTATAGGAATGTTTTTTAAAAGATATGACAATGAAGTAAATCAGTCATTTTGGAGCAGTAAGGAAGAACTATCAGGACTTGTCTATTACCCATGCAGGTGAGATAGGAATAGAAACATCCGCTCTGTCAAATTGAACAGCCTCATGCTTTAGCACTCTTAGACTTGGTTTAACATCAAGATGTCTCAGGCTTTAAATGAATTGTCAAATATAATTTGGCTCTGGATTTCCAAGATATATGATTGCCCTTGGAGAAAACTTGATAACTCAGCTTTCTTGTGTCAAATGTGTATCTACCTGATAGGGCACTTTATAAAGTTGATCCCCCCTTGCTCTTCCTCTACCACATAAAAAATCTCAGCTGGCCTGATGAGCAGGTCCCCAACTCTGCCCTAATGAGCATGAGACTCCATAAAGAAAACTTTTATGTCCAGGAAGCTCAGGCTACCATTCAGAGATTGCTTTGGGGACCTAATCTGCACAGAATCTGAGAAGCCAGTATTAGAAAGCAGATATTTAGAAGTCTTTGGACACAGTCAGCCACATGCATGACAACAACACACATTATTTCCTTCTTGTCAATATTCTTTTTCTTATGTGTTCTTCATTATCACTGCCTCTAGCTTGGCATTAATTTTCTTCATTTGTGGGAGAGTCAGGCTCAGTCCCAAAAATCCAACTGAATTTTAAAAAGCAAAGACAAAGAAAAAAAATACATAGCAGCCTGCTTCTTTCAAGCAAAAAAAAAAAAAAAAAACCAAAAAACAAACAAACAAAAAAACCTCACAGCCTAAACTTGGAAGGACTGAGGGGTTGGTGTTTGCAAATCCGTGGTAGGATGGTGGAGACAGAGCAGTGAGCATGACCAAAAGATACACAATCTGGTCCAAAGTGATTTCTGAAAACTAACATAGTATGTAAAGAAATCTGACAGCCTTAGCCTTGAGTGTACTTCAACATTTTGGTAAAGTCTGATCTGTAGCAAAGGGCCTTTCTCCCATTGACACATTTTAGTACCAGAAATCCCAAACTACAGATGGTATGCTGAATACAAATAAGGCCATGAAATGTATCTCTGGAGGTCCATAAGCCATCCTGTTGTGAAAACACCAATGTTTTCTTACTGAGCACTTAATATGAGCCTAGCAGTTTAGATTCATCATCTCCAATGCTCAGAACACCAAAGGAAGTTGTTAGGGGTTGAATTGTGCCCTTACTCCGTAAAGATATTTTGATTTCTTAACCCCTAGTATCTCAGAATGTAACCTTATCAAAAAATACAGAGGTTACAAGTTATAGAGGTCATCAAATCAAAATGAAGTCATTAGGGTGGGTTCTAATTCAATGACTGACTTTCCTATAAAAAGGGAAAATTTGGACCTAGACCGACACCAAAGGGAGAATCCCTGGTGGACAGAGGATTAGAACAATGCATCTACTAGCCAGGGAATGCCTGAGGCTATGAGGAACTTAGAGACAGGCTTGTTTCAGATTCCTCCCTAGTGCCTTGAAAGAGAATACCACCCTTCCAGCACTTAATTTTAGATGTTTATCTTCTAGCACTGTGAGATGCTGAAATTCTTTTGTTCTAAGCCACTGACTTTATACTACTTTGTTATTGAAGCACTAGGAATCTAACACAGAAGAAGGTATTACCATTCCTATGTTACAGATATGGAAACTGAGGTTGAGCTCAAATTCAGCTATGACTTCAGAGCTCATAGGCATGCAAACTAGCTTCCATGGGCTCTGGAGTTCCATGAACCTGTGCCTGAAGGTTCCAAGCATTCAATCAAATTTTTTAAAATTTTCCATTTGCATGTGAATGATACTTGAAATGATGCATTTACATGAATTTAAGGGCCATCTAATAATCCACCACTAGACCACAATTTCCGCATCCAAGCTAATGTTTGTGTTGGCAATAAACTGGCTTTCTTCCATTGCATCAGGTAGTCAGTTACATGGATTTTCTCCCAACACAAGCATTTGCAGGGTCACAACCAAAACTACTTGTGGAACATGTCACACAGGACCTTTTGTGAATACTTCAATATTGAGATATGCAGAAGGGCTAGGGAGGAGGCAAAGACCCTGGCTAGGGATAAAAAAAGAAGTAGAGAAAGTGATGGATTCACCAAATCTTGAAGGAGATGAAGCTCTGCAAGTCTGTCATGTGATACAAATTCAAGTCCTGCTACCCCTTCAGACAAGGTGTGAAAATATGGGGTAAATGCCTGTTTAGTACACCTTGGGGAGTTGGGTCCCAGAGATCTAGAGGGAGAACAGAGTGAACTTTCATTTGCTAGGAGACTTGGACAAGGCCATTGATAAATGGTGAAGCCAGTGGCTTATGTGCTTTATTAATACCTAATACCCGCTCCCAAAACCTTTTCACAACCTTGAGTAGATGTGTTAGCTGAGATACAGTGAAACCTAATGAGTATGAGATTAAATATCCTTTCAGCATGACAGTAAGACAAAGGCTCAAAGTCTTGTTTAGTTTCAATAGATTATACTCAAATGATCCGTAGATTATATAACTAATATTATCATTTTTAAAAATCTAGGTCAATACTTTGTATCTGAAATAATTTTTTCTTTGAAAAGAAGCTTGAACTTTACTTGGTTTCAAATGCTTGTCATTACAAGGAGTTGCTTTTTTTAGGTAGCAACTAACAGCTTAGCACGGGGTTAATCTACCTGCCAGCTAGATGTCACCGTGAAATTGGAGAAGCAGAGCCCTGAGGGATGGGGCAAGAGGATGTATAGACTCAAATAACTCGATATAATGAGAAGAAAAGTCCCGGGTAGTTTGTGATTAATTGTCAAATGAGTTGCACAAACAGTAATTGCTTGACAATTAGAACATCCTGAATTTTTCTAAGGTTGGAATTTTAAAGAATATTTTCATATATCTTTATTCAGCCTTACCAAAAATGGACTATGGTCATATGACCCTGTCCCACCACCAAATAAATACATTGCCACTAGGTTTTGTCACCCTTCTAGAAAGAAACATAGGAGGGGATGAGGTTAGGGTATGCAATATAACTGAGTACACTAAAGAAGTTTTAAATGGTAAAATTTTGAAAGAAAATGGGATGACTCAGGAACCTAGACAAATTTCACCCCACTGTAGCCTGAGTCTCACACAGCCAGTTCATCACTAGGCTTCTAGAAGTGATGGGACTCTATTACAGCTCTCCCTACTTCCCTTCCTAGGCCCTTCTTCTAACTAGAGATTGACATCATCTTATTCTCGTGGCTGCCCTTCCCTGCTCAGGCTGCAGCGGCCTCTGCTGTCTTGACCTCCTTCTCCTTTACCCCAGGCCTCACTGGCTGCTGTGCTGTATCTTGAGTTCACAAAGCCTTTGTTTTCAAGCCTCATGCTCTCTTCATCCCTCCACCTGCCTGAGGCCTTCCTTTTTTTCCTCCCATTAAACTTGCTCAATGCATGCCTCCACTTAGTAATGATGAGCATGGTCCATGATTGAACTTAAATTCTTATTCTAGAATATGGGCTAAAACTGAGGACAATAAAGTACTCATAGGTTCTGAAGAGACACTGAAAGCCACTATGCCCTTCAGGTGCTGTGAAAACATACTAGAAATGAAAAAGGAGGCTCAGAGAGGAAACAGGAATCATTCAACTTTTCTCAGGGGGCTGTGACAAGGCCTTGAAGAAAATCCTTTAGAGATTCTGGGGATGGCTGCAAGAAGGGGAAGCTGGAAGTCCACTCCCCGGTGGGATATTTTCTGTACCCCTGAATTACAGCCTCACAGAGCAGGGGATATAAATGAAGCACGGAATCATAAGTGCCATCTTGGCAGAAATGGAGTTTGTGAGCATACATGGAAAGCAAGGATGGCATGCGCTTCCCACCTGGAGGATTCTAGGGGACAGGGCTGTCCAGAGCAGCCCAAGAGTTCAGGGAGGGGATAGCAGGCATCAGGAAGGCAGTGTTGGGCTTGAGAAGTGCATGGGAATTCTCTGTGCCGCAGGTAGAGCATGGCTGAGCTCAGGTAACTTCATGTGATTCTGCCCAAGACAGCTGGAAGACTTGCATGAACTCAGAGGAGCAGGGACTAAAAAGAGGTTGAAGGAGGCTTTCAGAAAATGTGGCATCTGCCTCAGGAAACTTCATTTCAGAAATCCCCACGTTGGTGAGCAGGAAGACCTGTGAAAACTTACCAATGTGCCTCCTCTGACACCCGGACTTGATAAGGCCAAGAACCTGGATGCCTGCCTCAAACCATTAGCCATACAAGCCCTTGCCTTCCTTACCTTTCCAGTGTCTAATCCCAGACCACAGTCCTCAGTTCTTCCCCTCCTCCCACACCCAGATCTTGGAGAAACATGGAGCAAGGGAGGGCAATGTAAAGAATGAAAAGAAACCACACTGGTCCCCACCCTAATCTCCCCAGGATGAGGTAAGCCTTCCCTGAAGGAAGAAAGAAAGCTACAACTTAATTGTGAGTTTAAATTTGAAAAAAAAAAAAGACACAGTTGCACTCTTTAATACATGGAAAGGATTCTGTATTGTCACAAAAGGGTAAAAAAGGATTACACAGCTTTGGAATCTTCCCAAGATATCATCAAGAGGCCAGGTAGAGAAATGAGATAAGATAAAGTATGCTGAAGGAAATGTAAAAAAAAAAAAATAAAGCTATTTTCGGTTTGTACTCTACAAATTCTCAGCCCAAGTAATCTATATGTTTTTCTATATCTGTATGTATGTGTATATGTAAATATACAAACATATCATTTAATCTGTAGCTTTTTAAGGAAAGAGTCATATTGGTTCATTTTAATATCCCCAGCCCTAGCGTTTGCTTGCAGTGAGAAGAAGATGAAGGGCTGCCTAGGGACACAGAAATGCCTGCTGCCTGGAGCATCCACAAATGTCAGACTGTCAGGCACAGCAATCCTAGGCCCACACTGCTCTTTCTCTCCACCATCATCGCTTCTGATCAACACTGAACCCAGGTAGAATTCTAAGTAGGCCCAGAGTCATCACACAGATTTCTGTTACTCAGCGTTGTGTCTTTGTGACAAAATGCCCAAGATAATCAATTTTAAAGGAAGAAAGATTTATTTTGGTTCATGGTTTCAGAGGTTTCTGTTGTTTCAGCCCATGGTCATGTGACCCCATCGTTTTGGGCCAGTGATGAGGCAGAACATCATGGCAGGGAGCATGAGGTGAAGCAAAGCTGACTTCCTGGCAATCAGAAAACAGAGACAGAGAGACAAAGAAAGATTGAGGTCCCAACATTCCCAATAAAGGCACAACCTAATACCTCACTGGGCCCTACTGGGACCAAACCATCCCTAACTAGCACCACAGGCTGACTTTCTTGCCTTTAGCATACATTCTTTGGAATATATTTAAAATTCAAATTGTTAAACCTTTCCTCCTCCTACTTCTATTTGTCTTCCAAAGGCTTACAGAGAGGGGTGAGAAAGTTTATGGCCCGGAATATGCCATCATATTTTACTCACCCCATTATCTGAGGGTTTCTACTTATCAACCATGCCCAAATGACAACTGCATTCAATATGAAAATGAAGTCTTCAATGTCATCTTTTATAAAAATGAGTTCTTCAAACACCCAGGCCTGTGTGAGATTCCATCAGTAAAAGAAATTCCTGAAGAAAAACTTGACCTTGAAAGAGAAGAAGAGGATGCAGCTTTGGAGAATTTTCAAGGGCTCATTCTTATTATCTATTACTATGTAACAAAGTACCCCAGATGCAGTAGCTTAAAATTACTATTTTATTTTACTTTACTCACACATTTGTGAGTCAGAAATTTAGGGAAGACTGAAATGGGCAGTTGAACTCTTGACCATGAAACAGCAGGGCTGACTGAGGGACCTAGAGCAGCTGACGTAGGACTCACATTCCATATGGGTAGATTTAATTATTTTTCTGAAATCTGGCCTAAAATACCTGGCAATTGATTCTAGTGGATGGCTGGGAGCCCAGCTGTGACTGTCAACTGGAGAGCTGATACTCCATCTCTCCATGTGTCTTGGACTTCTCACAGCAGGTGGCCAAGTGCCAGAGGAAGCATCCCAAGAGCAAGTGTACCAAAAGGACCAGACAGATGCCGTAAGGCTTCTAATGCTAATCTCAGAGAAGCCAGAACATCATTTCTGCCAAATTCTATTGGTCAAGCAAGTCACTTAGGGAGATGGACTTTTCTTCCATCTCTCAATAATAAGAACAGCAAAGACTCTCTTGCCTTTAATGCTACCACTGAGATTCCATGTGCTTCAGCATTCACTGCTTGCTGCTCCTGACTTTACTCCATCTTTATGTATGTATGGTGTAGAATGGGCATGACAGTGAGATAATGTTAGGAATTCCTTATGCCCAGAGTCAACCAATCATTATCACTCAAACATTTCATTTAACCTCTTCCTCTGTGCTGAACAAGGTAGAGTATTCCTAGGCTTCTAACTAAGTTAGAGATCACAAAACACCAAATCATGCAAGCCAAAGCTAGTCTACATGTTCAGTGAGAAGATGGCTTTTATATACATGTGTGTGTGTACACGTGTGTGTGGGTGTGTATGTATGTGTGTATATCATATACACATATGTATGTATATGTGCATGTGTGTATAAATATACATATGCACATACATATAAATATGTTAAATATAGATTTGTTTAATTGACACATTAAAATGGGGTGATGCCATATATAATTCAGAAGATGTGACAAAAAATCAGAGGATCCAAAATGTATCCTCAGCACAGCAAGAATTGCCTGGTATTGATAGTCTCATGCCTTCTTTGAATGGGGCAGTCATCACTTATACATTATACACTTATAAACTTATTCAGTTATATCATTTATACAGTTAGCCCACATCACTGATACATGTCTCGGGCCAGGGCCAGATAGGCATCAGTTTGCTTCTCTACCACACAGTGCAGTGTTTTAGAGTGCACAGATGTGGCTTTAATGGTATGCGTTCAAATCCTGGTTCTACCATTTACAAGCAATGTGACCTTAGGAAAGTGATGGAAGTTCCTGACATCTAAGTTGCACTGTCTGTTGAAACAGAACAAGAAATAATGTACTATCTCACAAGGTTTTGTGAGTATTAAATGAATTTATATGTATTATAAATATTAATATATCAAAAAAATAAGTATATTAGAAGAGTGCTTAGCAAATGGTATAATTTTCACAGTATTATAACCATAGTAGGAAAGGATAAATATAAAATTACTTTGAAAATGTGTAGGCACTATACACAAAACTAGATTTTTATTATATGTGGTACAGGTTTCTGATGGTGATTTCCTTTTTTTTTCTTTTTTAAAAAGTTCATATTTTTATTGGAACTATGTTGAGCCTACAAGTAAACTTACAAAGTATTAGAATTTTTTATAATACAAAGCACATGAGCCTGGTATATTTCCCCATTTATTAAAAAAAAACATTGGAAATGTTATCATGGTAGAAGTCTACCTCTATTTGACTCAATATTTTTTCTCTGCCTTTAGTACTTTTTATTAGCTAGTCTATTTCTGCTACTATAGAAATCACAGTATATGATTTCATGCTCTGATATCTTTCACACCAAAACAAAACCAAAAACCCTCCTCAGCTCACACTACCTTTGCTCCCTTCCATGGCAAAACTTCACAAGTCTTAATTATACCTAATTTCTGCTTCTTCATTTCCTATTCTTCCATTCTTCAACCTACTCTAATCTGTTTCTTTGTTCCTAACACTCTGCTGAAAGCTATTCAGAACATAAGTCCGGCTTTTGTTCACTAACTAATCTCTGATATAGTCAAATCCAGGATACTTCCCTGACATACCCTCCTCAGTCTTTCAACAGAATTTCCTATGGAGATCTGATGGGTGATTTCTCCAGTCTTCCTTTGAATACTTCAGGGTGAGAAGATTTACTTCTATTTGTGATAATCATATAATTCATTCCATGGTTATTAGCTCTAATTTCAGAATTTTTTCCCTTAAATTAAGGCTACACCAAGTCCAAATATCCTACCTCAGTATAACTGAAGTTCTACATTTTTGAGAACATCCATAGAATATATTTTCTGTACTTATTCTTCAGTATCTATATAGGCCCTTGTCTTCTGAGCTATCTTTTCTTTAAACACCAAGGGTCAAACCCTTTCCAGGAGGCCAAGGGTCCCAAAATGAGGAACACCAGCTCCCACTTGACAGGCTGATAGATGGCTTATGTGTGCCACCGGGTGCTACAGGCAGTAACCACCTTCCACATCTCCCTGCATCTCCCTGTACAAAACACATAACACCATCTGTTATTTCTCTCAAGAGTTATCATTTACTAGGTACTGCTACTGATTTTATTATGGATTGGTCCTCAGAAAGACTCTGTGAATTAAACTTTACCCTTTAGAGATCAGTTTTTATAATCTTAGAGATGAGGGAAATGATGCACGCACACTGTTTTCTCCATGCTGCTCCTCTGACCCATCTCCAGGTCCTGGCATGGATGGGGCTGGGCTCCAGGACACACACAAAGGCATTAATCAATAAAATACATCTGGGGGCTGGGGATATGGCTCAAGCGGTGGCACGCTCACCTGGCATGCGTGCGGCCTGGGTTCAATCCTCAGCACCACATACAAACAAAGATGTTGTGTCCGCCAAAAGCTAAAAAATAAATATTAAAAATTCTCTCTCTAAATAAATAAATAAATAAAATAAAATAAAATAAAATACATCTGAACCAAAGGGGCAGAAGCAGTTCCAGTCAACACTGTTCCAAATGCTGAGCACCTACTTCATCAAAGACAAAGTTGCCTGAAGTGGAACAGTGTCATAATCAGGTGAGAAGTCCAAATAATTGCCAACCAGTATGGCATGGACACAAGACAATGAGAAGGACATGACAGGTAAAAAATGAAAAATTCAGTACTTTCTACTTTACATGGTTACTTTATAATATTCAAATCCAAGCCTGGTCCTTTTGCATCTATTTGTCTGTTTCACAGTAGGATAACATACTATGACTCTGAAGGAATGGAGCCTGTCTCAGAAGTCAGAAGACACACACAAGATGTCTCATTAAGTTCATCTGCAGGGCTGGGAGATGAAGTTCAGTGGTAGAGTACTTGTTTAACATGCACAGGGAGTTATATACCCAGCTCCACACACACACACACACACAAAAAATTAATATATCATTTGTCTGTACAAAGCCCTGGGTTTGATCCCCAACTCTGAAAAAAAAAAGATAAATCTTAGACCATTTTGTTGCTACAACAGAATAGCTGATGCTGGATAATATATATATATATATATATATATATATATATATATATATATATATATATATATATATATATAAAATTGATTATTTGGCTCAAAATGCTGGTGGCTAAAGAGTCCAGAAAGCATGGTGCTGGCATCTTGATATGGTCCCTGGGCTGTGTAATAATATAGCAAACAGCCTCACCTGAGGGAACATGTGGAAGAGAATTCACATGGTAAGAGAGGAAGCAAGAGACTGGAAGGGACAAAGTTTGCTCTTGCATAAAAATTCACTTCTGCAAGAACTAATCCTGTCCCGTGATATCCAAACCCCTTCTCAAGCCCAGCATCAATCCTTTCATGAGGGTGGTGACCCCATTACCTACTTTCCCTCTGTAAAGTCCCTACTACTTCCTCACCATCACTTTGGGGAAGTAGTCTCAATGTGAGTTCTGATTAAAACAAATCACTTTCAAACCATATCATCACCCTTAGATAGAAATTTAAATTTCAGAAGGTCTGTCTCTGGTATGTCCACCTTACAATTTTGAAGTGCTTTCTTTGAAAACGTCCTCATCCTCACTGTAAGTCTTAGCTATAAATATAAGCTTACTTACCTTAGTTTTTTGTTGTATTGGTTTGGGGATTGGTTGGTTGGTTGGTTGGTTGGTTGGTTTTGTACTGGGGATTGAATGAAAGGGTGCTTTACCAATAAGCTAAGGTCCCAGCCATTTTTATTTTTTATTTGGAGGCACGGTCTCACTAAGTTGCTTAGGACCTTGCTAAGTTGTTAAGGCTGGCCTTGAACTTGCAATCCTCTTGCCTTAGCCTCCTGAGTGGCCAGGATAACAGGCATGTACCACCACACCCATCTCTGCTTATCTTAGTAATAGCCCTCACCTGATAAGTATAATCTCTACTTAGAGTGCCAGATACATACAAACAAAAGAACATTTTATTGAATATGTTTATGAAAGAAAGGATGCTACAGAGATATTATAAATATAAAAGCATTTTATAATTTATATTCTCTTCTATACATATAAGAACTATATCAAAGTCACACTTATCCATCACAAAGGCCAACTATCTGGTTATGATTTGGAGTCTTCCCTTGGGCTTCTTAAAATTCCCCATTTCCAAAGTAACAATCTATTATCTCTGAATTTATTATGTTCTTGGTGCCACATACATACTTTAGTATAAGCCAGGAGTTATGTGGTAAAAGGAAAAATCAAAACTATCTAATGAATTATCAAAGTTGTTGTCCAAGTCACCCTTAGCACAAAGATGAAAGGGCTGCCCTTGAACCCTTGACCATGCCTGGTTACTTCAGAGGGATTGGTCTGTTTGGCATCTGTACTTTTACAAATTTCCTGAAAGTGCAATTGATATTGGAGACCAAAATTTCCTAAAAAACAATTTGCTATCTTTCTTGTGCTAGCTTACACCCTGAAAGCCTCAAATCTTTGGAACATACAATATGGTCACTGAAATTTGTCCCAGCTTGCCCCAGGTTGTCCAAACATTACTCATTGTAACTGGAATTATTAATGTAGAAATTTCCTCAGTAAAATTGCTAGCTAAGTCATCAATTACATTTACCCTCTTATGAAACTGAACATTAAAAAATAGTCAAACAATATGAAGGTAGTCATGAAATCTCGAGTCCTCTACAGTGTAAATCAGGAAAATAATGAAGTATAGAATTGTTTAGCTTCAGGAGGATGTAGCTCTAGAGAGCACTGCGGCTAGGATAAGGAACATTTCAGAGAGGACTTCAAATTGGGAGGTGTGGATACCATAGACAGTCCTTTTGAAATTTTCACTTCCATCTAAAAATAGCCCCAAGTTCAGAAAATCCTGAGGGTTCCTTCAGCTTTTTTTTTATGCAGACTTCTTTCAGAATTATAAATCAGAAAGAAATCCAAAGCCTTGAACCACTAAGGTGGTTCTTGAAATTTTTAGGTGTGTAAGCACCATGCAGTCTCTCCATTCCTCTGAAACACAGCAGCTGCAACTATAGAATAAGGAAGGTGATTAAGATGGCCACCCAGGACCCTCTTAGCTCTAAGGTTCTTTGAATAATTGTGTTCCCCTGTTGTGTCCATGAGTTTTATTATTGACAAACTTGGTGACAACAAATTTCCTTGTTGGTGGTGGAAAGAAGAGCAGGGCAGGTAGAAATCATTAGGTTCAGGAAGACCTCCCAGTGTTTGGGGCTTGGGCAGGGGCTGTAATTGCTGATTTTAGGGTTAATAAATAGTTTTTGGTGACTATATACATACCTTTGCGGTCAAGGTTTTACCTAGCAGATTGATACCACTTAAGGGAACAGGGAAAAAGACAATTTTCCCTTAATCAAGAAGGAATGATATAAGAAGACAGCATCAGAGAAATTTAAAGATTCCAAGAGCTCTTGAAGATGCAGAGTGTTCTAAAGTGCCAAATAATCCATTTATTTCTTCACTTATTCTTCTAATAGATATTTGATCTGTGTATAAATAATTAAAATGCAAAAACACACCTTTCTATTCAAATTATGTTTTATGACTTTAACAGCAGTTTTATTTCACAGGTTCACTGAATTGTCTTAACAGCCCTACAGAATACACATGGCAGTGTTAATTTCTGGGTAAAAGAAGAGGAGAGCAAACCTCCAAGAGAATAAGTGAATTTTAAAATATTACAGAGCAAATTCATTGGAAAGTCAGGATAAAAATCCAGGTTTTCTTATGGATGTTTCTTGTGTTCCTATTTCTCATGTTCCTTCTATTAAATCATAGGCACAACCATCTGCTCCTACAAGTTACTGCTTTCTCCCCATCAAGTGGGTGGCCTTTGTCCCTATCATATTCATGTCAGCTTTCCTTTATTTGTAAAATGGAGAACTGAAGATGAAAATTCCCTAGGAGTTTAGGCTTTGCCCAATAGGAAGCACGACTGGGTTTTCTTTCCAAGAGGTGGCCCACTGGGATCCCTGGACCACAGATGAAGAGGCTGAAGTCCGACTCCTGGCATTGACACTAGCTTTCTGTCAGTTTCTTCAGATCTCCTGATTGATATCAGTCAAACAGGTGGTAACACCTGCCTAATTCAATGTAGAGATTTGTTACTCATATCAAATCAGGAGCCCTTGAAAACAAGAAGTGGACCCATAAATGTGTGGTGTGGTTGTTACTAAATGTGGGGCTGAGAGAATAGTTAATAGTCAATTCTGGCTTGACTTCAGTCTTGGGAATCAAGCAAGTCCAAAGGAAAGGAATTTGGATCCATTTCCTAAATAAAGAAGGAAAGTCCAGAAGCAGCTCAATGCTTAGAAAATAAGGAACAGTTGGTCTCTCAGCTTGGCCAGGCAGGAGGATTGGCACGGATCCTCTGATCATCCCGCTATGCCTAATGAATCAAGTGAGACTCACCAGGGGTTGGACGTTAACCTCCTTCTGGCTAGAGAGATGCAAGGAGGTTGTGACCACCTGTTCTCTCAGGATGTCACTGTGCCTCTCACACATTTTCCTGCACCAGGAGACAGTCCAAGCCAGACCCTTGGCAGAATCAGAAAGTAAAAAAACCTCTTTCTTCATCTTTCCTCATTTCTTCTTCAGTCTCTCCATTTTCTAACCCGGTTTCTCCAGTGATGCCCAGTAGCCCAACAGCTCACCCCACTGACTCTGGTGGCCTTCCAAGCCAGTCCATAAGACATCACCTCACACCCCAGCCGTCTCTCTTCCTTACCCCCAAATTCAGAGACATGGTGCTCCCTCTTTCTCACCCCACTCTCAGCAAGCTCCCAGCTGGTGAGTACTTCACACTGAAGAGCTTACAAAGGATAATCTCATGTAAGAGTAACCCTCTAAGGAATACTAGCATGTTGACAATAGGCCCTTAAAGAACTTTCCTCAAGGAAAGAATGAATGTAAGCAAGGGCGTTCCAGAGTCGATATCTTGAGAGTAATGCTTAAGGAGTAACGGAATTCTGCTTTCCCTCCACAAAAGCTTCTCATGCCTTGATCCTGATGAAGTTCCCCTTAAAAAAGTAGCATTGTTAAAGTCACATGCAGTAGTTCCTGCCTATAATCTCAGTGACTTGGGAGGCTGAGGCAGGAGGATCACAAGTTTGAGGCTCCCCTGTGCAACTTAATCAGACTCAAAATTTTAAAATAAAATGGTCTGAAGATGTACCTCAAAGGTAAAGTGTCCCATGTTCAATCTCCATCATCAAAAAAAGAAAAGAAAAATAAAAAAGAATTTTTTAAAACAATGAAAAATCAAATATGAATTGTGTGTGTGTGTCTGTGTGTGGTGTGTGTGTTTGTGAGAGAGAGAGAGAGAGAGAGAGAGAGAGAGAGAGAGAGAGAGAGAAAGAGTAGTGTAGTAGTAGTAGTAGTAGTAGCAGTAGCTTTTATCAGTTCCCAATGGTGATTAAACAGAGGCTATACTTCTTGTGTTTTTTTAATTTTAAAAATATTAGCAAAATGCGCCCTGGAGACATCAAATGAGAAGTGGAATACTAACAAAACAAATGATTCTATTCTAATGTCTACAGGGAGCTCAAAATGAAACATGTAACAACTCTGTGCATTTAGATTAATTACTCTTAATAAGCTCCTCAATAGTCAGACACCATGCCTTCATCTTGACCCTTAGTGATTTCAGTTACACTTGCAAATATCCGTCCCCTAGAGGACATCTAAGAGTTTGGAACCTGCCTCACCACTCCATACCTTGGCCCTTGCCCTGTAGAGTGACCCATATTAGACAGGGTCCCAAAGCTGCATAGTGTAGTTTGTATGTATTTTATTGGAACACCCGACATTCCTTTCTCAGGAGAAGGGTCTCATCCCCACTCCCTGTGGTTTTAGTCTGCATCAGGTAAAGTTCTCCAGAAGAAGACACCAAGTCAGGAATAGAAAGCAATAGATTTACTGGAGCAAATACCTGTAGAAGATGAAGAGGGAGAAAGAAGAAATAAGAGGGAGAAGCTTCACTGAGACCATAATGTGAGTTTGATACCTATGCAAGGAGAAATGGAAAGGAAGGATCTCGGACTCTAATGCCGTTATGAAAGGGTCTCAACCAGGCCAGTGGGGAGTCTCTAAACTCCTTATAGCTCCTCGGGGGAGTCCCTCCTCAGGCAGCAATGGCTAGGTTTGGGAACACCCACTGTGCTGGTCATAGGCTGGAAACAGCCTAGTGCGAATGATACAATTCATCACTAGGTGAGGCAGTTGAACACTGTCAATCAACTGTGCCCTTACAGCAGGTTCTCTGAAAAGGAGGTCTGAGTGGAACACTGTGCTGACCACCATATAGTGGGACTGTCAGTCAAATAACCCAACTCACAGACGGGGGAAAGCAAGGCTGAACAGCATTTATCTGGAAATGATGTACAGATATTAATAGAAAGCAGCTCTTTTTTTCCATTGAGTAATCTGAAATGGGCTAACTCAGGGCTGCTAATTTGCCTTAGCTCATATAGAAATCCAAATTGCATGACAGAACACATAATATCAAACCAAAGAATAAAATGAAGTTCAAAGTTGGTGAGAAAGGGAGACCTGCAGTGAGAAACCATTGTCTTTTTTTCCCTTATTGAGTTGAGTTGTATTTCTGCCACAACTGAAATAGTATTCTGCTTAATACCTAGTAATGCTATGACTATTGTCATTGAAAGACTGAGTTCATCTAGTCCTTACTGCATATTACAACAATGAGGAACTTTGTTTTCATGTCTAAGTCTGGACCTCACTGTCTTTCAATTAAAATCCCTACTAGTGGAACTAACACAGCAATTTGTTTATTAAAAATATATAGATTATTCTGAAGTTGGCCCAAGGTTTAGAACCAACTTCATTCTGCAGATGTGGAAACTTAGGTTCAAACATAAAAAATGGCTGGTCCCAAATAAACAGGCTCCTAGAGACAGAGCCAGGAACTAAACTCAAGTCTTCTAATCCGATACCTTTACAAAAAATTATAATGTGTCTACTTATCTGAGTGTAAACCATTTTTTTCATTCTAGAATAAAAAACCCTTTGTTCTTTAGGCCACCTGAGTTGCTCATTCACTCCCAGTTCTTCTGTTACTTATATAATTATCAGGGCAAGAAGTTACCATGCTCTCAAACAGGATCAAGGTATGAAACAGGGCATCACTGCCCCAGCATGCATCACCACTTCAACTTGTCATAGATGAGAATCCATCCCCTACTTCCACCTTTCAGTAAGAAACTAGAGAGAGTGTGGAGGATCCAGCCTGATCCGCACCATTGAGTTGAATATCATCAACCAGGAATAAAGGTTGCTGGGTTTTACACACAATGGCCAATGAGAGTATATAGCCCAATATAAAGATACATCTCCTTTGCCAGAGGAAACAGTGGTTTTTAGAACTCAATTGCTTTTGGACAATTAGCATGTAGAGGCTGCTCAACTTTGAGTCTTCTGAAAAGTCACTGTCTTTCTGGGTCTCTCTTTCTAAAGGCATTCCAGCATCATTAAACATGTTATCATTCAAAATACCAGTAGAAAAAAAAAGAAGAATGCAGAATTATCAGTGTGATGTGATCACAGCTAAGTAAAATATTTAGGAAAATATATAAGTTAAAGATTCCCATGTCATGGAGTTTGAAAGCTATGACAATAGGACAGAAGCCAAATGGAAAAAGCTATGACCAGAAATCTAGGCACACAGATGAATGAGATGATGACCAATGGTTCAAAGACAGGGTCAGTTATTCCTTGATGAAGAAGAGCAGGGATACTGGGTAGACACAAGAAAGACTATGGATATAGGAAAGGATCAAACACCTACAAGGAGATTCATGTTTTAAGGGAAAATGTCATGTAAAAATTAAGGTAATATAGATTGTCACCAATGAAATAATAATAGTACCAATAATTTAAAAAAATATATTTTTGAAGGATGAAGACAAAGAATAAGAACTCCTAATTATGTCCCTCATCAGTTTAATGACTTTAGAAAAGAAGTTATATTTCTCTGGGTCACTGTATTATGACTAAGATAACAGGGTTAAAAAGATGGTTATTCACCAAATACTTATAAAATATTTGTTTGGGCCAGCACTGTGCTAGACCAAGGACATGTTGTGATAAGGAAAACAGGCATTTTCCTGTCCTTAAGAAGACTTAGGTTTAGTGTAATGATTTTTTAAACATCTTGACATCACCCATTGTACAAAACACATATAAAACCAGTGTGTGTGTGTGTGTGTGTGTGAGAGAGAGAGAGAGAGAGAGAGAGAGAGAGAGAGAGAGAGAGAGAGATTCTATTTTATTCTCTTTTTTATGCTGATGTTGAATCAATTTCATGCCTGACTAAAAGTTATAAACAGTATTTTGGAATACATAATTCTAGGAGATTCTCTAACAGTTTTTGACCCTTTTAAATCTATGACTCCATTATGCTAGGATTTTTCTCCTCTCTCAAGCTTCTCTAAACAAGTGACCATCTATTTATTCTTTCCCCCAACACTTCAATTTCCCAAAATAAATCACTGCTCACAGCAGAAGTTTCATCCAAGAAAGCATGTAGAGTGTGTATTTCCCATAGAACCCCTTTCTTCCCTTGTCATTTCTCCCCTGGTAGAGTTTGGGATTATTAAAAGCACATTGTATCAAAAGCACTCTTCCTGAAATTCAAGTTACTTTTGAGACAGAGCTGTGAACAGAAATGAAAAATAATTACACTTTCTGATAGAGAAGTCATGCTTTTCTGGTTTTATGAAGAACAAATTGGGCCAAAGATGTTGTTTGGTTGCTTGTTAGTTTCCTGGGAGAAGAAGGGAATTTCTAAAGGGTGAGGGGGGAGGAATTTTTCAAATATGTGTTATGAATGTGAAAACTCTTGTCCAAGAGGCTGTATCCCTCCCCTTTCCTACATTAGCTAGTGTGGTGAATGGAAATGCCATAGAATCAGAGGCAGAAAACAAGAATTTGAGCCTGACTTCTCTTACTTACAGGTTGATACAAATAATGATCAAAGATATATACTCTCCACCAAAGAATTTACAAAGCATGAAACAAAAATTCAAAAAAGGTAATAAAGAAGCTGGGTATGGTGCACACGCCAGCAATCCCAGCTACTCGGAGACTAAGGCAGGAGAACTGAGAGTTCCAGGTCAGCTTGAGCAACTTAGTAGTATCCTGTCAGAAAATAAAAATTAAAAAAGACTGGAGATGTAGCTCAATGGTAGCAGACCCCTGAGTTCAATCCCCAGTGCCACAAGAAAAAAAAAGTAATAAATAAGCAGAGCAAAGGGATTTGTGAAAAATTATGTGAAAAAATGAATCCTTAGCACCTGGAACTCAATAAGCATCAGGCTTCTCCTTACAAACAGGAAGCAGCTGGCTTTGCCAACTCACAGAGAAGAGAGCAGTACAGACTTAGGGAGAACTGGAGGCACCATATTAAAGGCTTTGATCCCACATGGGTGATAGAGTTCTAGGTCCATCAGCAGGGGGCTCTGGCAATTATTTCACTCTGTAACAGTGAAAACATCATTCAGTTTAAATAAAAAATATTAGTTTGAGACCCACGTCCTTGGCCTTCAATCTCTGATCTCGACCAAGTTCTCCATGTATGACTCCACAGTCCTTTAATAAATCTTTTAAAAGGTTCATATTAGTTGCCCTCCTTTTGTAATATTCTAGTTTTATCAGAAGAAATTATTCTTGGAAATACAAATGAACAATAGTCACTCCACAAGCGTGTACTAAGAGGCTGGGCTAGGATCTCAGGGTCCAACTGTGAATTTCCAGTCACTTCCCTTCAACTCTTAGCAATGAAGCTAAATGGAAGAAGAGAACCAAGTGAAGTTTCCCAACAGAGCAGATGCACATGCAGGTTCATGAAAGATTAGAAAGTATCTCACCATCCCCCAAATGCAGCAGAGAAGGGGAGGCATGGAGGGAAGAGAGATTTAATTAAAAAAGAAAATTCCCAAAGAAGAAATAGCCTGAACAGAGATCTATAGTCAGCTCATTCCCACATAGTTGCCCAGAATGGGGAGGCTAAATGTGCTAAACTATTAATTGCCCCCCTAGATAGACGAAGGCAGTGTAAAGTGGCACATTCCATATCATATCGACAGAAGTATTCTAGGCTGCTGTTGGTGTGTCAAAGAGCAAAAAGTTAGCAAGGTAATACAGGAGATGTAAATCACACCTCAGAGCGAGGTACCAGTCTGTGGACACAAGGGCATAGAAAAGTATGAACATGCCTGGAGAAAACATGGCCAGTCAGGGGGAGTACAAGCAGCCCAGCCAATCTGTTTTATGTCAGTGGCCAGGGAAAATAAAGATGGCACATGCATAGCTTTCAATAGAGAGCTAATGAGCATATTCTTTATCCTGCAGGAGGCGGGGCACAGTAGAAAGTCTTCCAAGAAGACAAATGATACTGTTAGGAAGAATAATTCCGACAGCAGTAAGCTGGATAGAGAAGAAGTAAAAAAACTGGTTAGTTGGCTGCAGAAAGCAACCAGGACTGAATGAAATCATGATGGCCCAGGCTCAACTAGCAGCAGAAGATACATGTTTCTCCACCATCAGATGTAGGTGGGCTCTTTTGTACTATCAGTTGATACTATTAAAAAAAAGATGGATTTTTTGTATTTCAAAATTATGATATCAAGGGCTGGAGATGTGGCTCAGTGATACAGGGTCTGACATGCAAGGTGTCCTGGGTTGCATTCCAGCACAGAAAAAAATAAAATTCAACACCAAGCAATTGCTCTAGTTTCAATGTGTGAAGCCATCAAAATTCATGTTAAAACTTAATCATCATTGTGGTAGTAGTAAGAAAAGAGGGTTTGGGGAAGAGATTAAGTTGCTAAATGGATTAGTGTCTCATATACTCATATATATATTATATAAATATATATATAATATATATGATATCTGTATTAAGTCAATTGATTTGCAACTCATGAAAGGAATCAGGGGTGGGGGGACTAGTTCAGCCCTTACTCTTCCATTCCTTCCACCATGCAAGGACTCAGTGTTCATTCCCTTCTGAGGATACAGACACAAAGTGCCATCTTAGAAGGGGAGATCAGGCCCTTCACCAGACACTGAACCTCATGAGGCCTTGATCTTGGGCTTCCTAGCCTCAAAAACTGAAAAATAATTTTTTTCAATTTTTTTAAAATTATCTAGTCTCCAATATGATGTGATAGCAGCACAAATGTATAAACACAGCAGTATTCCACTGTTGATGCTTTAGTGTATATTAAAAAGATCATCATTAGCATTATTATGCACTAGAAGATCATTAAGCTCAGCCCTAAATTGCACCAAAATGGAAAAGGAAGCCCAGAAAAGAGAGAAGACAGTCCTAAGGCATTAAAAATTAGTTGTAGATAGAGAATGGCCCCATTCTTGCGACTCTAATACTCCTCTTAGCTCACCAAAATTTTATCTTGAAAAGTGTCAATCGTCCTCCAGAGAGACCAAGATACAGACTGGGGATGTGCTCTTGACAGTGATGGTAGAAGTTCTCGGCTCCTGGCTCTGCTAGTCTCTCACAGCGCCAGGCAAAAACTTAGGTCCCTCAGGCACAGCCCTCTGGAGTCAAGCATTACTGAACCCTGCTGTGAAAGAGCTCTGTCCAGCATGCTGGAAATGCAGGCACAAATAAATCCCAGGTTTTTGACAGAACTTACGTGAGTCCTTACTGAGATGGACAGCACTTTGCTGAAGTGGACAGCAAACCCAGGAGCCTGGAGCCACTGGAATCTGGAATTACCTTTGCTGTCATTTAGTCTGGATGAGATCCATGTGTCCATTTCATGTTCTCATTGTGGTTAAAGTATTGATTTGAAATCCAGTCTTCCTTATATGAGGTCCTTTAAAGTCTGCCTTGTACATTTCTCTTCCTGGTCCCTGGGCCTTTGCCCCAAATCTTGAGCTACTAACTGGAGTCCCACCCAAACCAAACAGACAACCTGACATGTTCTGACTTTTAACATCCATACAATACTCATTAACATACCCCCACATTTTAGCCTGATCAGAATCTCTTGAATTATGCTTGAATTAAATCTCAGTTTAACATGCATTCACATCATTTTCTTCACAGATCACTTTCCTAGGGGTCATCTTGGTCAATTCCCCTAGTCCTAATGATGTCTGGTCCAAAGGGTTCCTCTTCACAACATCTCTGCTGCAGACCCAGATTGCATTAGAGCAGAATCACTATAGAGCTGACAAAAATAACAGGTATGGGAGTCCCAGGAACCCCTAAATGAAATGGGTCTTCCCAACATCCCCTAGATACTGGAAGCCTGTTGCAGGAAATAGGCAAAGGGGCAAGGCATGTCAGATACAAACTTGTGAGGCCAGGAGACAAGCAGAGTCCAGGTGTTTACTTGTTGAAACCTGCTTCATTTTACTCAGAACTTATTTCATCTGGGTTCAATTTTCTCAATGTGTTTGGTGTTAAGTATTTGGTGGGTTATTTATATGCAAATGTGAACCTGTTATTGGTATTCTTCACCTCTAGCCACCAGTTTTATTTGTGTTTCAACCTATCACTGTGTTTCTCACAGCAAGATGAAAAGTAAAACAAAAATAAACCACCCAGAACCATCAAGGCGGGGCTTCTCCTTCCTCTAATGAGCCACCAGCAGCCAAACAAATGATGCTTTCTGATAATGCACACATATTGCTGTAACCATGGAAACACACTTAGCAACAAAGAAACCTTGACCTTTCCCTGTCTGTTTAGAATCTTTGCAATGACACATTAATTTCAACATATGAAAACAACAAAAAAAGAAGGGTGAAAATGTTACATTATATCTAATTCCTAGGCAGAGCCTAGCCCATGGTAGGTACAATTTCTAGATAGGGAAAGAATGGTGCAATGGTTTAAGGTGGAACGAGGGTGACATTTCACCGGCATTAGAAAGATGACTCAAACTTTCTCTGCTGCTAACGGAGAGACTCCGGGAAAGGTTTCAAAATTGGGCCCAGAGATGGACACTAGCCAGCGTAAATGCTCCCAAGAGACCATAATGGAGATCTACAATAACTGATATTCTGTGTGATCAAAAGCTTTCTTTCCATGCAGGCTATTGTTAGCAGCCTAAGGGTGAAGACAATGGAGACAGATGCAGTCCAATCCTTTTCAATCCAATAAAGGTTTAAGGAGGCTGTATCTCTTTTCACAGATAAGAATTGGGTATAAAGGAAAAGTGCCACAGAGGTTCTGCCTCCAAAATCGTACACTCTTTTTTTTTTTTTTTAATATAGGGATATTAGCTCACTTAAATCAATTACCAAAACTCTGAAAGACATGATGAATATTGCCAAAGTAATAAGGGACGGTCCTCACTTGTCACTTGACCTCAGTGCGAAGGAAACAGAGAGTTTTTCAAAAAGTTCATTTTATATGAGTAGAAATATGGATCAAAGGGAAGGAACTGGCCTGGCGAATGCTGGTTTGAAAAAGAAATTTGAGAAACTGATATATGTCAGTGGGATAAAAGGACAAGATTGAAAACTGATTAAAGTCTGACATAGCATTAAAGCCATAGTCTTTGAGGTACCTGTTTTACCCAATAAAATCATTTGCAACATATCAACCACCCACAATTCCGCATCCAACTTTACAGAGTCTGAGTCCAAATTTAATAATAAATAATAAACTAAACAAAATTACCTTCTCTTTGAGTGGATTTGTTATAAAACACTCTTGTATGACATCAAATGACACACAGGATCATTCTGCCTTGTTTCTAAGGTTTGGATAATTTTCCTAAACAATGACAGAATATAGGTAGAGAACAACAGAGGAAACAAACATTATTAAAACTGAAGAAACAGTTGGTATGACAAGGTCATCCTTCAATTCTCCACTTAAGTGCATTATTAGGAAAATACAACACTCAGCTATGGATTGCTTAAGAGAAAAAAAAAAGATTCAGTTTCAATCTGAACAATATAGGATTGAGCATTCAATATTTTACAGGATTAGAAATATGCTGAGAATCCTTTTTTTTCCATTTACTAAAAATCCTTGTAGGTTACAGACTAATAATGGAGTAGGAAATCAAAAGGAAATCACTTTTGAGATTTACTGACTCCATAGACAAAAATAAATCATGAGCTACATACAAAAAGGAAATTGATTTATTTGGTTCTGTTTCCCTGAGAGAAATATAAAGTGGTCAACACTGGTTATTTTTTATTAAGAGCTAACTAATATATTCAATACAACCAATACATACTCAAAATATATATTACTCTTCAATTTCATGTTTGTGTACATTGAAATGGAAGAAAGGGGGGAAGGTAGGACAAAGATAAGGAATCAGAAAAGAGTGGAAAGGAGGAATATAAATAAAATATACAGGAATGAAAGAGGTCAAAATGAAGGGGTAGAGGAACGAGGAAAGAGGGGCATTGAGACAGGAGGAATCAGAAATCAGTTTGTAACTATCTACAAGGAGGAACAAGGAGATCAACATTTAGAAACAGAGATGCTAAAAGAGATGAGGTGACAATGAGATTCCACTACATGGGAAAACTTACACCATTCACAAGACCAAATGCAGGTGAGGATATGTAGCATCAGATACTCTCATTCACCCCTGGTGGCATGGCACTTTGACGGAGTTTGGTTATTTCTCACAAAATCCCTCTTACCCTATGGCTTCATCAGTTTGGGTGTTAAAAAAAAATGCCGTAGACTAGTGTCTTGAATAGCAAACATTATTCTCACACTTATAGGAGCTGGAAGTTCAAAATTATGGTGCCAGCATAATTGGGTTCTTGGTGAGAGCCCTCCTTCTAGTTCATAGACCATTGCCATCTTGCTATGTCCTTAACAGAGAGAAAGAAAGATCATTTCTCATGCATCATTTCTTATAATGATCTCATTTGTGAGGGCACCACCTCATGATCTAATTATTTCGCAGAGATCTCACCTGTGAACACTAATGTACTGAGGACTAGTGCTTCAACCTAAGAGTTTGAGGGGGACACAAATTTTGAGTTCATAGTTTTATATGATCAAATAAATGTGCCCCTTAGGGTTGACCCAAAGGGGCCAAAAAAAGGTCCACCCCAAATCCTGCACAGAAATGTTTATATTAACTTTATTCATAGATATCAAAACTTTCAAGTAACATAGTAGGTGAATGGAAAAATAAACAGGTACACCCAGATAATAAAATGTTATTCAGCACTAAAAAGAAATGAGCTATCAAGCCATGAAATGACATGGAGGAATTTGAAATGCATATTACTAAGCAAAAGAAGTCAAGCTGCAGAGAATACAGACTGTATGATTCCAACCATGAGACCTTCTAGAAAAATCAAAACTATGAAGATTGTCAAAGATCAGCAAGTGCCAGGAGTTAGCAAGGAAGGTGGACATGGAAGATTTTTAAGCTAGTTAAACTATCTTGTGTAATTATGTGATAGTGCATGTATGTACTGATTTGTCTTGAAGGATGCCAGATTCTGTCACCCCAAAATATCCCATTTTTGCATAAGAATTATTTTTAGCAACAGTCACTTGAAAAACTAAAGATAAAAAAGTCACTGTGCTCATCCCATCCCAGTAAAAAGAGAACATTCTTAACCCCAGAGATAGGTGGAACCTTAGATGTGAATGGTGCCCTCCCTGATCAGGAAAAAAAGAGAGAGAGAGAGAGAGAAGAATTCTGTCACTAGAGATGGAAATAAAAGCTGAGAAAAAAATCTGTACAGACATGGTTAAAATAACTTCTCTCCTCCTTTGGCCTCCCCTACCTTTTTTGTTATTTTTTCAAAATTGCTACTTTTTGACCAACCTACTATATGAACACTTATGTTTTGCTACTTTAGTTTTTTATTTTTCTGTGCCAGATCCTGTGTACATGTAAAAATCTGTATACTGTTCTCCTATTAATCTATCTTTTGTTAATTTAATTCTCAGTCCCAGCCAGAGACACAAACAGGGTAGAGGCAAAGTTTTGCCACCCTCTAGTCCAAAGCCATACAGTACTTTACCAAGAGTGAAACCTAATGCAAACCAAGGACTTGGTGATAAGGGGGCATTAATGCAGGCCCATCAATTAATAAATGAACTGCTCTATTGAGGGATGTTGATTGCAGAAGAGGTTATATAGTTGTGGGGACAAATACACATGAAGGAAATCCTCATACCTTGTGTTCAATTTATTTTGTCAACTTTAACCTGCTATGAAACCAGTCTAATAAAAAGACCTTACAGAGTGAGAGGATATAGTCATCCCTACTTATCTTCAGGATATGTTCCATGCCCCCAGTGGATTCTGAACTGCAGATAGTATCAAACCCTATGGGTGCTAATTTTTCCTAAACATAAATAATTATGATAAAGTTTTATTGATAAATTAGGCATAGTAAGATATTAACAGGAATAACTAATAATCACAGAGAGCAAGTATAACAATACATTGTAACAAAAGTTATTTGAATGCAGTCTCTCTATTAAAAAAGTCAAAACAATCTTTTCTGACCATGGCAGGCTGGGTAACGGAAAACTCAGAAAGCAAAACTATGAATAACAGGGGGTTAGTGTACATGCAAAGAGAGCACGTCAATAGAAGTAGAAGGAAAAGCAAGTTAAATGGTCTTTGTTTTTTATTTGCTTGCCCTGAATTTCTTTCACACTGTCACAAGCAGAGATCATATAATGGGCCAATATTCAAAGTTCTTTGGTTTCCTTATTCCTTAACCCTAGAGGGAAGAAATATTACTCTGGTCCAAAAGATAACACTACACTGACAATTAATTCAAGCTCAAGTCTGAGATTATTCCATGAGGTCACAGTTTCTGCTCAGAATAAAACACAACAACTGGCGTCAGGGTGGCCAGGAACCAAAGCAAGACTCAGAAGCCCTGGCCATAATTTCATGTGGACATAACAATGTGCCCCATATCAAGGATGGAATAAAGTTCTGGTAAGATAACAGATGAAAATACATTGCCAGGTATTTGGTAGCCTTCCCTTTCCAAGCAAGGCAGCTGCTTTCTGGATTGAATGGGTTAGGACTGTGTCCTTAAAACAGCAGGGCATAGGGGACAATGCCAAAGCCAGCCCTTCTCCTCTCCTCCTCTGTGTCAAAGCCTTCTCCAGCCAGCTGTCCTTTCCCTTCAGTTACAGACACATCTGACTCTTCCTTTAAGAGGTTATTACAAGTTAGAGAGAAGACACTTGGAAGTTTTCTGCTTTTAATTTCTGCCTAATGACTTGTTGGCGAGGGCACTATCATACTGTCTTACTTAACAGCCTTTCCTGCACAATAAACTGTGCTTGGTACCCATCTTGGCCCAAAAACTCTACAATTAAGGGATCGTTTGTCCTCAGGAGCTTGACAGAAACAGGAGTCTGAGGTGGGCTGGGAGGAGCTCAGATCTATTAAAGTAATAAATAACCCAGAAGCCCCCATCAAGCCGCTGCCTCCCCTTCTTATTTACTTCCTTTTTGTGGCTTCTGAGATGGGGATATGGAGGACTTAATTGCTTGGAAAGAAAGTTGCCTAAGAACTGCACAACACTCGCATCCCAGAAACAATAAAATTAAACTGGGAGGCTCCAGGGCTATGGCTTAATAGGGACCGAGCTGCTGGACCCTTGGCAAGCTCTACTCCTGCTGCTTCTAGAAGGGCCATGCTCATTTGTGCACATAAATGTACTCGGCGAGTGGAGAGCCATTGCTGGCCAAAGGGAGACCGACTAAGCTGAGGCTTTTACTCACCTCGTCCTGGGTTCCATCTCCTATTTTGCTTTTAATTATAAAAATTAAAAAAAATTATTTGGCAAATATTACTTCAAATGTACTATCCCTAAATATTCCTTGTGCTTAATTTTTAATGTTATTTTTCCCTCAGATATTCTCTCATTTGATCACAAATTTTTTTCAATTATTATCACAATGTGTTTTTGTGGCTCTGAATCTACTAAGCTGGCCAGAATGAACCTGTCTAGAACACCTTCCTATTCAAAGTATAATATGATAGAAAAACATTAAACAAGGAAAACTGTGTTTTAGAAAGTCAAAAGAGACTCATATGTACCCACAGAGGTGCCCACTTCTTAAAAAGTTTTACTTTATATGCAGTCCTTACAAGTGTACTAATTTTATTTTCCCTTCACACAGCCTAGAATATAGTAGTTCTTTCTACAGGATCATTATTAGAGGGCAAATGCTCCCCTTTCTTTTTTCCTTAACTAAGTTAAGCTTGTGAAATTCACATCTCATGAAAGAGCCATTTTGAAGTGAATAATTGAATGGCATTTAGAATACTCACAATATTGTCCAAACATTACCTCTATCTAGTTCCAAAATATTTTTGAGAGTCCAAAATAAAAAACCCATACCCAATAAGCAATCACTTTTGATTTTCCCCTCATCCTAACACCAGGCAATCACCAATCTGTTTTTTATTCCTTTGGATTTATCTATTCTATTTCATCTAAATGGAATTAAACCTTTGTTTTTGGCTTCTTTTTGTTGAGTGGAAGGTTCAAGGTCCATCCACACTGTAGCATATATGAGTACTTCACTCCCTTTGAGAGTTGAATAAGATTCCATTATATAGATATTGCACATCTTGTTTTTCCATTCATCTGCTGATGGACATAGATTGCTTTGACTACTGCGGTGGCTACTGCTATAAACATTTGTGTATAGAATTTATATCTTCAACCATTTTCAATTCTCTGGGTTATACACATGGAAGTGCGTTGTTGGATCATATTATAATCCCTGTATTTTAATTTTTAAAGAACTGCCAAACTATTTTCCATAATGACTGAACCATTTTGCATTTCTATCAGCAATGTGCAAGGGTTCCAATGTCCCTAATTGTATTTCACACATGATTGTCATAAATATGTTCATCTACTTTCCTCATCCTTTCAGCTTCCTATTAGGGCCCAGTCACCATTCTTTTTTTTTTCAGAGAGAGAGAGAGAGAGAGAGAGAGAGAGAGAGAGAGAGAGAGAGAGAAAGAGAGAATTTTAATATCTTATTTTTTAGTTTTTGGCGAACACAACATCTTTGTTTGTATGTGGTGCTGAGGATCAAACCCGGGCTGCACGTATGCCAGGCGAGCGCGCTAACGCTTGAGCCACATCCCCAGCCCCCCAGTCACCATTCTTTATACTTCTCCCATCCAAGTTAAGCTTCTTTCCACAAAAACATGTCTCCTAAAGCAGTTCAATGTTTTCCCCAAAGCTGGGAATTCCCATTCAAATGTACATAAAGTTGTTGCAGAGGAACTTTTATATTTTTAAGCACAAAATTCTAAAAAGATATTTTCAGATATGAGAGGTTCCCCAAATTTTCACAATCCTATTCCACCCTGGATTGCAGAGACAGGATTATTCAAGGCTCTCCTTATCATGTCCTCTGCTATGGGACTATCTTTTCAACATGAAGACTGTGTTCCACCAAAATAAGGAATTAAACCAAAGAAGAAGAAAATAGGAACTCTAGAATACAGGAAATCCAAATGGATGAAAATCAAAGAATTTTTCTAAAATTTAAGGAAATCCTAGGATGACCTATGGGCAAAATGCTTAGAAAATATTAAGCCCAGATAGAAGGAAAATGAAAGTTTGCAGGTAAGATGACTCCAACAAAAAATTGAAATTATTAAATTACCTCCTATAATTGGCTTTTTCCAAAACTGTTCTGAGGGTTCTTACAAGGAGAAGAAAACAATTTAGTCCAAGAAAATTAGGCAAATTAAAAATCCAGGCAATTACTCAATCACTTAGAAAGATATGTAAGGAGTAAGAAAGGGAATGATAAAAGCATACTACAGGCATAAGAATATAAGCTCAGTGATTAATTTAACCAAGATTTACAAAACAATATCAAAAGGATAAGAAGAAACAGAGATCTTTATTTTTAATTTACCATAAAAGACAACAGATTTTATTTAAAATTAACAGATTAAAAGATAGCAATATAGATGAATAGTTCAATCATCCAAAACTCAGCTTAAGACAACAATCATCCTTTATTATTATCTTTCACATGAATGGAGTTGATTCTGCCAGTAGTCTGGGACCTCAGTTGGGGATGTTGGCTAGAATACTAAAATGTTGGTTTTTCCATACTTTATGGATTTCCGTAGTGTATGGTGGCCTCAAACTTCTTACATAGGAGCTTATATCTCTAAAGTCAATTGTCCTAGAAAGATGAATCATTGTTTATGACTTGGTCACTGAAATCACAAATTCACAAAGTTTACCATGTCATAAGCCCACATTAATTCAAAGTGAAGAAATGTGGACACCAACTCTCAATGGGAGGCATTCAATGTTACACTGCAAGAAAAGCACAGGAGATGGAGACCTTATTGCAGATATTGTGAAAACATAATTTGCCACACATATTATTTAGAAAGAAAATATTAAATCCAGAAGGAAAAGCTAAGAGTCTTAAATGTTTGCTTTAGTGGGAAGAAATTGGGGGTAGATTTTGGAAACTATTTTACTTCTCAAAATAATTGCATATATTACTTTGGTGAAATTTTTAAATAATGTTAGAACAAAGAAGCCAATATTTTTCTCTAAATGGAATACCCTCCTCTAAATGGTACACAAAGCCACAGGAATTCCAAGGACATACTGTTGGGTTATGTCACGACTACCACAGCTCTGCATCTTGTTGTCCTCTCTGAATTGGTAGTGTAGTCTAAAGGCTGTATGACAACACCAATTGTTTCAAATGTCTTTGTATGTGAAAGTGAGAGCCCTCCAATTGCTGAACCTTATATCAACATGAACATGAACTGACACTGAATTAGACATACAGGAAGTCAATGATTGAATACTGTGGCCAATAAAATCTACCAACAATGGGCTGGAGTTGTGGCTCAAAGGTAGAGTGCTCACCTAGAATGTTGAAGGCCCTGGGTTCGATCCTCAGCACCACATAAAATAAGTAAATAAAATAAAGGTTTAGTGTCCAATTACAATTAAAAAACTACTGACAAGAATTCTATGAAGCAATCTTACAAATTTTGTTCCTTTCAACAATATCAAAACTTTGAATCCTTGAACAAAAGGAAACAACAGTTGATATTTACAAATCACTTCATTGTTCAAAAAATTTTCTTTGCTATATCCTGTTTTTTCAAACCATTTGCCTACTGACATCAACCGTGAATAGGGTAAAATGATGAATGTAGTGGCTACAGTGAAAATTTGGAGAATTCTAGGGTCTCTGCTCAAACATCAGGGTTCTGGAATCAAACCAATGTAATTAGTAGTTTGTGTCATGTTCTGCCAATACAATTTTCAACTTATTAAGCAGAGACAACTAATTACAACCTGTAATTCTTTTCTTTTGGAATTTGTGGTTTCATCTCTGCCCACCTCCAACATAGTTGATATATCATAAATTGCTGTTACATTTCAATATTTTCCAAGTCGATAGATGTTGGACATGAGGGGGAAGCCCCTGCTGATACTTCGGTCAAACACTCTGGAAAAGCCTCAGCTTGCAGCTATGAACCTTTCAAGATAATTTTCTCTCCTTAATTCACTTGGTACAGATAGCTGCATTGTACTGAGGAGGTGAAACTGATGGGTGATATGAAATGTTGAGGTAGGAAAAGATTTTCTCTTTTTTGATGCAGATAGTTTTCAAAGATACTATTCTAGAACTAGGGAGGAGATGTCCTCATCCTAGCTATATATAGTAGTTTTGTGGCATACACGTTCTCAGAATCCTATGAATCAGATAGTTCTTAGACTTTATAAGTTACTCCAGGGCTACATCAGAAGGGGTCTGAGGTCTAGAACCAGTGAATAGGAACTAGATCTTCAAAAAAGAACTAGAAGCATGCAAATGCACACACACAAACACACACAGACTCTCTCTCTCTCTCTCTCTCTCTCTTCATAAACAAATGATCCCATCACTATCACTTCATGTAACACTGAATAAATCATTTACCTCCTATAAGCCTGAGTTTTTCAATCTGTGACACACAAAAAATAATACCTTCTTGGCAATTTCACTGTTTTTTATTTTATTACCATGTCCTACATTGGTCAATTCTCTCTGTACCTCGGTTTCCTTTCTCCATATATACAATAAGAGTTTTGATCTCTAACAATTCTTCCAATTATAACATTTCTCCTAGAAAGAAATTTATAGCACCAATCATCTATATTATAGAAAAATCCTCATTAATGACATTAACTTCCCACCTTAAGACACTAGAATCAGAACAATAAATAAAGCACAGTGAGAGTAGAAGAAGGGAAATAATAGATGGGGGTGGAAATCAATGAAAGATCTGAATTCCAAGATTTAAGAAGCACAATGATTTCTAAGTAAGACCAATGAAATGAATTTATAACACACACTTATGAATAAAACTAAAGAATGTAAGAGGAAAAAAAAAGAAATTCCCATTGCTACCAGAAAAAAAAATCCTAAAAAGGGATGATAATTAGATTGATAATTATGTCAGTCAACTTTCTGTCCTGTGACTGTAATACCTGACAACAACAAACTTAAGGGTGGGGGTTGTGGCTCAGAGGTAGAGCACTTGCCTACCATGTGGAAGCACTGGGTTTGATCCTCAGCACGACATAAAAATGAAAATGAAGATATTGTGTCCATCTACCACTAAAAAATAAATATTAAAAAAAAGAACAAACTTAAAGTTTGTTTGGGTCTCATGGTTTCAGAGGTTCAGCCCACAGTTGACTAACTCCATCCTTTTTGGCCTAAGATGAGGCAGAACATCATGATGGAGGGTATGGTAGGAGAAAACAGCCCAGCTAATGACAGTAGGGAACAAGAGAGAGAAAAAACAGGAACCAGGGTCAACAAATAATCTCCAAGGGCACACTCCTAGTGACTGACTTCCTCCAGCTTCGTCCCACCTGCTACAGTTACCACCCAGTAATCCATCCAATTTACTACTCCATCAAATGGATTAATCTAGGGATGAGGTTACAGTTCTAATCATTGCTTGAAAGCCCCACCTCTGAAACTTGCTGCATTTGGGGACCACACTTGCAAAACAAAACCTTTTCATGGAGCATTTCTAGAATCCTAGAATCAAACCATTACAGTGATATGTATTCTTATAAGCAATAATAGATGGAAGAAGACAAAAGACTGACATCTTCAAAGTAGTGTGAAAATAACTGTCAGAGTAGATTGCAACAGAAAGCTAAATGATTATTCAAGACCAAAGTGCAGAATAAAAACATTTCCAGAAATACAAAAAATAAAGTGTTAACTACTTACAAATCCTTAATGAAATAACTATATTAAGAGACATACTTTTCTAAGATGGAAATAAAACCCAGAAGAAGTTTAATACAGAAAGCAATGAGCAAAAAATCATAAATATGTATTGAGAATTGAAAAGAAAAAAGAAAAGGTAATGGTGATTAAACTTAATGAGTGTTTTAGAGGAGAAAAGATATTATTTGGGCTGGGGATGTAACTCTGTGGAAGAACACTTGCCTAGCATGCAGGAGGCCCAGGATTCCAAAAGAATGATCCTGGTTTATTTGTATAATTCTTAGGTTAAAACGTAATGGCAACCACCAGTAGACAAAAGTCATATGTAAAACTTACCTGTAGAAGTTACAGTTGATTTTTGAAATTGTAATGGAAGGGGCTGGGTATATAGCTCAGGTGGTAGAGTCCTTGCCTTGCATGCACAAGGCCCTGGTTCAATCCCTAGCACCACAAAAACTTATAAATAAAATTGTAGTGGAAGGCAGAAATGGAGGTTAGTTGGAGTATGACAAAAAGGGTAACAAAGTTCACTTTTGTTTGAGGGGTCAGGAAGGTCTTACTCAGGGGAGAGATATTTGGATTTTAATGACAGTTACCAGGCCTGCAAAAATCTGGGAGAGGAAGAATTTTGGAAACAGTTCTTCTCTCGCTCTTACAAATGAGTGAGGTTGTTTGTGGAACAAGAGCCTCATACAGGGGAGAAATGTATCAGAAAAGATACCCAAGAAGCAGACAAGGACAGAAAGACAACCTGAGAATCTCAGATAAATGAAAATTGGTCTGCTGAGATGGAATCAGGAAGGGAGGGTGGAAATGACACAAGGATCAGGCGATGAAGGTTGGTTAGTGATGGATGCCTCCCATATAGAGGGAAAAACAGGACACAAGCTCTAAGGTAAGCTAATTCCAAATCCTGGAGGACACTCAATGTCAATTGAGATCAAAATATACTGAGTATCCTAGTGAACTAGTGAACCATCCCCATGATTCAGTCTCTCATCCTTGAACTTCTAAGTTCTGTTTCCATTTATTCTATAAATCCTTGTGTTTAGCCACCCTAATTCTCTGGTGTGTAGGACAGGAGGTCAGCCTCATTCTTTTCTATCCAAAATGTCAAACATTATCTGTAAGGGTCGATTCTACCATAATTCCTAGTAGTGTTATTGACTGCCCCCAAATTTCTAGTTATCCTTTGTTCCTCCTTCTCCAAACTCACCAACTTGTATTCTTTTTCATTATTTTCTTTTTTGTGTGTGCATTTTACTGTGTAGTATTCCAAAATCAATCTTGCTGTTGACCTTACAGAATTATGACTATATTAAGATAAGATTGAATAGAACAGAATTTAAACAACAAGCTCTTCATTTCTGACATCAGTATATATAAAGAATCAGAAAAACCCTCCATAATAGCATCCATGTAGAGAAATTCAGCTTCTGAAAAAAATCCATGTTTTTCATCCATCAAATAGAACCATCAGCCTACAAGCAACTTTACAAATAATCCAACCCAACTTCTTTGTATTTACATGTAAGCGAGTTGATGCTAAGAGAGGAAACTGTTCTCTCTGTTTGAGACACAGCCTGCCTTGAAATCCAGAGGCTGTTTACCATGAAGAAGCTGTAGGAAGAAAGATAAGAAATCAAATTTTCTTGTTAATTTTAAAATAGGTCATAAAAGCAAGTTCTTCTAAGAGGATTAAAAGACAAGCCACACATGGGAAGGAAGTATTTGCAAAAGATAGACCTACTAAAGGTCATATATTCAAAAAATACAAACAAGACTTGAATCCAGACAATAAAATAACAACTGAATTTAAAAGATGAGCAAGATCATATAGACCCCTCACAAAGAAAATATACAGATAGCAAATAAGCATAGGAGAGGACATTCAACATCAGATGTCATTGGGGAAATGAAAATTGAAAGAGCAGTGAGATACTACTATATGCCTATGAGAATGGCCAAAATCCAGAACACTGACAACACTGAATACTGGTGGAGATGTGGAGCAACAGGAACTCTCCTCATATTGATGGGAATGCAAAAGGGCAAAGTCACTTTGGAAGGCAATTTGGCAGCTTCTTAACTAAACTGAAAATATAATCTAGGAATCCTGCTCCTGTGCATTTATCAAAAGGAATTGGAAACTTAAGCCCCCATAAAAATCTGCACTTAAATGGTTACAGTAGCTTTATTTATAGTGCCCAAAATCAGAAGCAAGAAGACGTTTTTCCATAGGTGAGTGGATAAACAAACTGTGGTATGCCCATTTGATGGGTCTTCTTTCAGCAATTTTTTTAAGATGCCACAAAAAGACATGAGAAAAGTTTAAATCTAATTGCCAAGAGAAAGAAGCCAGTCCCTAAAAGCCTAAATAATCTTTGATTTTAATTACATGGCATTCTGGGAAAGGCAAAACTACAGACAACAGTGCAAAAAAGGTCAGTGATACCCAGGTTTTGGGTCTGGGAGAATGAGGAATGAATGGATGGAGCACAGAGAACATTTAGAATGGTGAAATTATTCTGTATTGATTCTGAAATGGTGGACACACAGCTATATATTGGTTAAAACCCCCAAAGTGTGCAATGCAAAGAGTGAACCCTACATAAACTATGAATTTTAGTTAATAACAATATGTCTTGATATTGTTTCATCAATTTTAATTAATATACCACACAAATGCAAGATATTAATAACAGAGGAACCTGAAGGGAGAAGAAGGAAATAAGAATACCCTTTACTTTCTGACCAATTTTTCTGTAAACCTAAAACTGCTCTAGAATATAATTCTACTAAATATACAAAATATAAAATTTAAAAAGCAACTATCAACGGTAACCAAGACAGAACTATGCATTAACACAGATTACACTCAGAACACAACCAATATTTGTTCATATTTATTAACAATATTTTAAAATATTTGGACTAGAAACAGCATATTAACTAGACATATGGAAACTGGAATTCTGCATAGTATTAACATTGTTCCTTGTATGCCTGAAAAACAGAGAAAATGAAATTTTAAGGTAATATTGCTCTTATTTATTCTGAGTTATTACTATGAAAACCTTATCCAAATGTTATGTTTTTTTTCTTTCAATGATATTATTTTTAACTACTTATCCTTGTTTCTATACATCCATATTTTGTATGGGATGTAGAATCTCTTTTCTTGATATCTATATCTATTTTAATTGTGCCAATCAAAGTTTTTTAACAATCCAATCTTCAGAAATATATAAATGCTGCCTGCAAAACATCAGTCCTCTAGAAAAGAGCATATTCTTGGAGAAAGGCCACATTCAGATAGGTACAATGACACTGAAGACACTAAACTATGGTTGAACCGAGACGTCATGGAAGACCCTTGAATGTATAATGAGGGCTGCTGCTTTTAGTTATTTAATGGGGAAACCTGCACTGAGCAAGCCCTGTGGACCATTGGCCGAGCAGCGCCTGGCTCCAGCCTCCAGCTTAGTGGGCAGCGCCATCTAGTGGAAAGAAGATGTTCTTAGTTTCCATTTTACCAACCGTTAGCTGAATGACTTCAAGAAAATCATTCACCTCTGCCTCAGCTGCTTCGTGTATAAAACTAAGGATGATAATGACTGTTCTGCCAATCTTCTTATAGTGACTGTTCTGCCTATCTTAGTTACTGAGGTAAGAAGAAATGAAGTAATGCAAACTCTCCGGTCTTTATTGTTCATAGCTGCTCTTGAAAGAAGCAAGTTAATTTCTGCTCTAGGAAAAAGCAGAATTCTCAAGTCCCTGTGAGTGTAAATAAATTTGGCTGAAGGCTATTGGTTTTATCTCCTTCTAGGATCATGACACTATAAAACTAATTAGTGAATCTGAAAGTGACTGGTTTGAGCCCAATAACCTTTATTGCATGTGGCCCACACAAGCCCATTTTGAAGGAAAATTATGGGCGCCATTCTGATGTAAGCGCGGGTAAATCTCAGAGGAGGCCACAAAAGGGACCCCATTCTCACTAAGGAACCAGACAAAACCGGACTTAGACTTCTGCTGCTTGACAACGAGGTCACGCCTGGGATTCTGCAGGGATTGATGTGCCCTGTCTGAGGCCCTTTAATTGCTTTTCCCTAGCCTCTGGGTCTCCTTTGTTTCCTCCTCTCTCATTCATATTCAAGAGCATGATTGGAAGCCTTGAACAGATATGCAAAGTGTTTCTTAAATCTTGACAATTGAAATATCAATGTTCCTCCTATGCACTATTAATTATTTTATAGCTTTCCCCAAGCACCACCCTTTGTATATGACCTTTGGCTTCCTGAGTATGGCTTATTTCACTTAGAATTGTGTTCTCATTTCATCAATTTTTCACCTAGTGCCATAATTTAATTCTTCTTAATGACTTAGTAAAACTTCATTGTGTATATACACCATGTATTCTTTATCCATTACTCTGTTGATGGGTTTGATGGCTGGTTCTGTAATTAGGTTATTATGAATTGTGTTGCTATAAGCACTGATGTGCCTGTGTTTCTATGGTATGCTGATTTCAGATATTTGGGTATATACCAAGGAATGAGACAACTGGGTCAGATGGTAGTTCTATTCCAAGTTTTGAAAGGGCTATTCATCCAGTTTTCAAGAATGGCTGTACTAATTTGAAGTCCTACCAACACTGCATTTCCCCATGAATTATTATTTTTTTCTTTTTAAAAATTGTTTTCAGGTGTATGTACAGTAAAGTGTATTTTGACATATTATACATACATGGACTATAACTTTCCATTCTTGTGCTATATATACTGTAGAGTGGCACAGGTTGTGTAATTCATAAGAGTACATAGGAAAGTTATGTCTGTTTCATTCTCCTATTTTTCCTATTCCCATCCTCTCTTTTCCCTTCATCCTTCTATGTCTAATCCAGTAAACTTTATTCTTCCTTTCCCCCCAAATGTTCTGTCTGATATGTGGATCTCTGCACAATATTCTTGATTATTAATATTTTGAGTGGAGTGAGATAAAATCTCCATGCAGTTCTTTTTGAATCTAATAGTTTTATTGAAGTATAGGGAAAGAGCAAGGACATTGTAACAGACTTTATCTTCCTTGTAGTCTTGATTGTCATTTCCCTGATTACCAAAGATGTTTTATGTATATTTATACACTCTCACACACACACACACATACACACACACACAGACACACATACACACACACACACACACACACACACACACCACTTGTATTTTTTCTTTTAAGCAATTTCTGATTTAGATTTTGTGCCTATTTCATTTAGTAATTGAGGTTTACTATTTTTTAGGTTTTTTATTATTCTGTATAGTAATTTCCTGAGGAACAGATGAAAAATATTTTATCACATTGGTAAGCTCTTGGTTTACATTCTTGTTTCCTTTGTTGTGCAGAAGTTTTGAAATTTGATTTCATCTCATTTATTGACTGTTAGTTTTATTTCTTGTGCTTTAGAGGTCTTGTTAAGTTGATGATTTTGTCAATATGTTGGAGTGTTGGGCCACATTTTCTTTAAGCAACTGTAGAGTTTCTGGTTAATTCCTAGGTCTTTGATACACTTGGAGTTGGCTTTTATGCAGGGTGATAGGAATCAAGTTTTATGTTTTTCACATATGAATATCCAGTATTCATACCACCACTTGTTAGAGTGTTTCTGTTTTCTTCAACATATATTTTTGGCCCCTTTGTCCCATATCAGGTCACTTTATCTATGTGGGTTTGTCTGTGTTTACTTTTCCATTCATCTTCAGGTCTGTTTTGGTGCAATATAATGCTGTTTTTTTTTATTAGAGCTCTGTGATATAATTGGATATCTGGTAGTGTGAAGATCTCAGTATCACTCTTCTGTTTCAGGATACATTCGGATGTTCTATGTCATTTCTGTGTCAAAATGAATTTGAGAAATGTGTTTTGTCTGTGTGTTATGAAGAATGTCTGTGTTGTGAAGGATGCCATTGATATTTTGACTGGGATTCTACTGAGTATGTTCACTGGTTAAGGTAGTATGACCATTGGGATAATATTAATCTTTCTTTTTCAAGTATATTGAAAGTATTTCCACTTCTTAAGATTGTCTTTGATTTGTTTTACTTCACCATTTTATAATTTTCATTGTTGAGGTTTTTCATCTCCTAAGTTAGATATTTTCCAAAGTATTTTTTTAGGGGCTTTGAATGAGACATTTTTCTCAATTGTTTGGAAGAGGGTTTGCTATTGCTTATAGGACTGCAATTGATTTATGTATTATTGTCTTGTATCATCTCTTTTAGTAGATTTTTTATCAGCACTATAAATTTTCTGATGGCACATTTTAAGTCATCTAAGTCAAATGTTCATGTCATCAGTAAACAGAGGCAACAGGACTTCTTTTTCCTATGTGTATGAAATTCGTTTCTTCTCTTGCCTATTTGCTCTTGCTGGGGATTCAAGGAGTGATGAAAGTTTACTTCCTTATTTAGTATTTGTTTTTAGAAAAAATGTTTCAATTTTTTAAAAATTCAGTTTGATGTTGGCATTTGATTTCTCCTTCTATCACTAGTCCCTCTGGTGTTTTTAACCTGAATGGGTGCTGAGTGTTGTGAACAGGCTTTTCTGAAACTGCTGATTATATCTTGGTATTTTTGTACTTAAATTTGTTTATACAGTAAATTTTGTATATGTGTGTGTGTGTGTGTGTGTGTGTGTGTGTGTGTGCGTGCATGCATGCATGCATGTGTGTGTGCATATGTATATATGTACACATATATGTACTTAAATTTTTTTTTGGAATTGGGGAATTGAACCAAGGCATGATTTTCCAATTAGGTTCATGTGTCACTATCCACTTTTTAATTTTTTTCATATTTTTGTAAATGCATTATAGTATTACAGAACAATGGATTTATTGTTACATATTCACATATAAATCTAATATAAAAATAAGCAATATTATACCCCAGTGTTTCCCTTTATTTCCTTCCCTCCCCCAGGTCTTTTTACTCCTTTTTTATTTCTTCTTTTTAGATATATGTGACAGTAGAGTACATTTGGAGATATTATATATGGATGAGATATACCTTATTCTAATTAGGATCCCATTCATGTGGTTGTACATGGTGTGGAATTTCACTGGTCATGAATTCATATATAAACATAGGAAAGTTATGTTCAATTCATTTTCATGTCTTTCCTATTATCATGCTGCTCACTTACCTTCATTTCTCTTTGTCTACTCCAATGAACTTCGATTATTTCCTCCCTGTCCCTTATTGTGTATTAGCATCCACATATAAAACAAAATATTTGGCCTTTGGTTTTTGGGACTGACGTATTTTACTTAGCTTGATAGTTCCTAGTACCATCAATGTATTGCCAAATGTTTTAATTTGATTTTTCTTTAAGGCAGAGTAATTTCTATTGTGTATATATAACCATATATTCTTTTGGATATTTGATTTTAAGAGAGACTAGGATGAAGAGTCAGAAGCTTGAAGAGAAAAGATAATGGTATGATTCTGTAATTCCCAGGTGTCCTTATGGAGAATAAAATTGACACTTTCATCCCAGGCCATCTGTTCAAGACTACAATAGTACATCTCAAGTAGGGTACATGACAGTCACTTGGAGAGCTCACTCAAACTCAGACTTCTGGGCCTCAACTCAGAGTGTCTGACTCAGGGCCCGGGGTGGCCCTTCTTTATTCCTTACAAGCACCCAGGGTTTGCTAAAGTTCCTGGTCTAAAGACTTCCAACTGATGGCCCTGATCTAGAAATTTCAGGGGCAGTGAAGGTGACATAAGGTCCTCCTTGGGTCCAGTCTTCACCTTCTTTCCCTACCTCTTTTCCCAGTGCCCTACAGAGAAACTTACTGTAGCTCCTACTTAGATCACACCTGCATATGTCCATGAGAAATTGGAGCACATGGGATCTTCCAGTCTCATGGGTCTTCCACAGTTTCAGATTTTTTTCCCTGAAGACTGCAAGCCCTATCTCTGTACTTCAACCACTATCTTCATATCAGTTTTTAGAATCTCATCTTTTGGATTGTTGATTTCCATGTGAATTTTAGAACATCGTTTACTCTTACAATTCCACACTGCGTTTTCATGATATTTTATCCAGGACTTTGTGGACACAGGATATTGCTGATGACAATGGGATTCCTCTTTTTCCCTTTTATCAAAGGAAGCTACCAGTCTGCGACTAACTCCTCTACTGAGTGTCAAGGAGGAGCCAAACATGGGCCCTTTTGGGTTCCTAGGACTACTCTGAAAAATAATACTTACTGGGTGTCCAAAAAAATCAATTTATTATACCACAGTTGTGGAGTCTAGGAGTCCAAACCGAATTATTACAAGGTATCTGCTCTGGAAGGTCTAGGGGAGGATTTTTTCTTGTCTCCTCTAGCTTTCAGTAGTTGTAGGAAATTCTTGGCATACCTTGACATGTAGATTCATCTCTCCTTTTTCTGTCATGATTATCACATGTTGTTCTCTCTGCACAGTTATACTTGTCCAAATTTCCTCTTCTAAGGTCATGAATCATTAGATTATAGCCCACTCTAATTGACTATGAACTCATACAACATTTTTATGTGCAAAAACCTCATTTCCAGATGAGGTAATAAGCTGATATGCTTGGAAGGACATGATTATTCAACCCAGAGCATGTATTGAGCACATAATGTGCCCTATTCCCTGTATTTCCCATGGTAGCACTGTGAGGCACACACAGGCATCACTCACACTGAATAAACTAGGATATGAAGCTCAGTAAAGTTTTGCTCCAGCCAGAAGCACATGGAACACACAAGGTTGTATTCACAGTGTAGCTGTAGCATGGGTTCACCTCTCCATTGAATGCACCAAAGGCCAAATAATCTTGATGATATGTGGATACTAACAAATAATCAGGAGGGAGAAGGAAGAATGAGACATGTGTAGACATGAGACTGCTTCCCAGAAATAGTCCCAGAGTACTACAAAGGACTTCAAATCTTTTAGTAGCTGCCTCTTTGAGAATCTTAGAGCAGGAATTGATGCATGAAATAACAATGCTCAAATTTACTCAACAATTATCCCAAAAGTTGCAATATTACTTTTCTAAATTTAGATTACTAGAATTTCATTGAACATCCTATGTGGGTTTATAGTATGGAATTAAAAAAAATATTTTTTTTCACTATTTAGATATATAAATGACAGTAGAGTGAATTCTGAAATATTATATATACATCGAGTATAGCATATAACTTATTCTAATTAGGATTCCATTCTTATGGTTGTAACATGATATGGGGCTTCACTGTGTGTGTGTATTCATAGATAAACATAGGAAAGTTATGTCTGATTCATTCTGTCTTTTCTATTCCCATTTCCCCTACCTTCTTTTATTCCCATCTGTCTAATCCAATCAATATGTATCCTTCCTTCTCCCCCCTGATTATTTGTTAGTATTCACATATCATTAAATTATTTGGCCTTTGGTTGATAGGGTCTATTATGCTGATTTTATGTCCTTTAGGTGTATACTGAGAAGTGGGATAACTTGGTCAATTGGTGGCTCCATTACAAGTTTTCTGAGGAATCTCCATACTGCTTTCAAGTATTGGTTGCACCAATTTGCAGTCCAACCAGCAACGTATGAGTGAACTTTTTTCCTACATCCTCTCCAACATTTATTATTACTTGTATTCTTGATAATTGTCATTCCAATTGGAGTGAGACAGAATGCCTGTGTAGTTTTAATTTGGATTTTTCTAATTTGTAGTGATGTTGAAATTTTATTTCATATATTTGTTGGCCATTTGCATTTCTCCTGTGATGTGCCTGTTCAGTTCCTTTGCCCATTTGGTGATTGAAATGCTTGTTTTTACAGTGTTAAGTTTTCTGATTTCTTTATATATCCTCGAGATGAATGCTGAACCTGATGTGCAGGTGGCAACAATTTTTCTCCCATTTTAGGTTCTCTTCACATGCTTGATTGTTTTCTTTGCTGTAAAGAAGATTTGTAAATGGGCAACTCATGTCCCTCTTGAAGCAGTTAAATAATAAATGATACATGGAAAGAAAAATATAAATTACATGTGTGTCATGCTCATTTAAAGAGTCATAATACCTTCAAGAGATAAAGGCAGTGATAATCCTATTTAAAATCGTAAAAGTAGGTTCATAAAATGTAGGCCCTTTAGCCAAATCCCAGTTTCAGTAAGTCATAGAGTACAGATAGAAACCTAGTTCTGCACTGTTATTTGTGTTTTCCCTGAGCCAAGCTGTAGTAACAGGCCCAAAAATCTAATGAATTCAGTTTGTTTGAATAGAGATAATAACACATTCTTATTAAAACTCACTGGCCCAGATAGTATGATGGTTTAGCATTATGTCCTCTTTGCCAGTATTAGATGTTGACAATTTAAAATATTGTTTAGGATTCATCATTGATTTTCTAAATACAGATGTTTGGTTTGGGTGAGGTAGGGAGAGAGGCTCTGCTTGTAATATAAAAAAAATTGCCTCATTCAAAAGTTGACATATATAGCTGAAGGATGTTTCAACACTCAGTGAAAGAACTCAAAGAACTCAGAAGTAAGCCTGTATTCTCGTTTCAATTGATTATATATATATATATATATATATATATATATATATATATATAATTACAAACTGTCATTTGTTTTGCCTGTTTTATTCCCTTTTTTTCCATTTTGAAATCAGAAGAAAAAAATAAAGAAGAAAATGCATAAAAAAGACACAGGAACAGATAAGAGAAGCAAAATCGTAAGACCAAAAGCATATGGAAGAGTAAGTAAAAAGGGTCTTCTCTCCTGTACCATATATCTGGGAATGATTTTATTGTGCTTCAGACTAACAGGTTTATAACTAGACAGGGCCCCTCTCTCTGTGAATTTCTCCACTGATTAACTTTTGAAATGATCACTAAATTTAATAGAGATCAATCAGTGGGTAGTTGAACAAAAGTTTGTGGCGCATGCAGTGCTTTTTATATAAAAAGATAAGAGGTTAAGAGATGGCTAAAACACCACTATCTGAATTGTTCAACATCCTTCATTCAGAGCACATGATGAAAACAAAACTAGTATCCTGGGAGACATCTGACCTTTGTCCAACAGCTGGCAAATAGTACCCTCCTAGGAGTAATAAGAATGTTGGAAGTTCATTTTGAAGTGTGAGGTTCCAGATTAGTTGGTAAAATGATCCGTTGCTTCAGGGAGAAGATAAAGATGGTCTCCTACACCCTAGAGGTGGTTCATCAAGAGGTATGTGGGCTCATGATTCTTTACACTCTGTAAATGGTGTGTGAGCATTTTGTGAGCTTGTTAGCACTTATGGAAGTATATACAATGCCTTGCTGTACCTTTTGAACACTAGCACCCTAAAGAGTTGCTACAGGGTGTAAGCACTCCATAATCAGTGTTTCTTCACAAACCATTGTCTGTATAAAAGGGCTACTTTGAAAATAGAAAAGAATCATTTGTTGAAACATGAACCTATAGACATGATGTAAAAGGGAATTTTTTAAAAGGAATTTGGAGTCATCATCAGTGATAGAGAAAACTGGCAGACTCGAGGTTACCAGATCCAGGTCCAGGCTCCTCGTTACTGAAAAAGCAGTAGTCAGGAGATGTGAATTAGTGGGAAAGAAATCACATCCAGCACACTGGTAGAGGGAGGGTGCTGTCATCCTCATAGTGTCCTCTTGGGAATCTCAGGGACACAAAGGATTTTTATAGGGAGAGAAAGATGGGATTGTGAGGCAGTGGGAGAGGTTTCTTTAGCAGAACTTTTGTCATTGAGGGTGTGTTTCCTTTTCTTTCTTTCTGAATGGACCATCACAATGGAGCTTGACTTTCTGGGGCTAGTACCTATACTTTTTTTGAATCAACATATTTCTTTCTGCATGGTAAATGTCACAAAAATTTGCTTGTTTTGTGTTGGTATGTAGCTAAAGACTAAAAAGAGGCATGACACATTCTGATTTTATCTGAGAATCACCAGATATCCTGGGTTTTGTAAATCTAAAGGAACATTATACAGCAGTTCACATCTTAATCAGTTAGCCACAGCTTCTCTCCAAAATTGAGAAACCTGGGTGGAAGAGAGGGTGTAACTCTGTGGGGTGCACAGGAGGAAAGCTGAAGTAACTACCTAGGCCAGCTCCCGGTGGTGATGTCCTCCCCACCTTTTTCTTTTTTTTTTTTTAAAGAGAGAGTGAGAGTGAGAAAAAGAAAGAGAGAGAGAGAGAGAGAGAGAGAGAGAGAGAGAGAGAGAGAGGGAGAGAGAGAATTTTTTAATATTTATTTCTTAGTTTTCGGTGGACACAACATCTTTGTTTGTATGTGGTGCTGAGGATCAAACCCGGGCTGCACACATGCCAGGCGAGCGTGCTACCGCTTGAGCCACATCCCCAGCCCCTCCCCACCTTTTTCATTGATATTTTTTAATGAATCCAGAGGCCCTTTACCATACAACTGAACTTATGTTTAATTTTAAAAACATTTTTGTTCCAATCTCTCATTAAGTTGTTGAAACTTGCCTCACAGTTGAGATATTCTGTTTCGGCCTACTGAATAGATGAGGTGACAAGTATACACCAGTGCACCTGGATAAGGGTGGCAACTGTTACACAGAAGCAGTCCTTATTTTTATTTTTTAATATATTGTTATTAAAATGTTTAAACACTCACAAAAATATAAGTACATGGAATACCATCCCACCCTTTTCTGTTATCACACTGTTTAAAAACTTAGCTCTTAAGTACTAAATATGGAAGGATAATTCTTGACCAGGCCAGCATATGATGAAATATACAGTATAGATTCAAAAAACTTTTAATTTAAAGAAATGTACAAGCTTTTGAATTTTTCTGAAAATGAACCTTTTTTCATATGTACTTTGTTATGGATAGAAGAGGAACGATGTAGATGACAAGAAGAGCTCATGGGAAAACAGAAGGTAAACTTTTAGCAGATTCTGGATGGGGAGCCAAGGTAAATACAAATGACATTTAATCTCAATTCAGTAAGAATTAAAAACTTTCTGCTTTATGTAAGCAGGGTTACATTCCCAAGAGGCTGGCCTGTGGTACCTGGAGTCTTCTGTACCATCCTGGATGATATCACCTGCCAGCCCAACCCCATCCTGGAAAAGCATCCAGCAGCAGGTAGGGAAGGCTCTAGGGTGACCAGGGGGAGTGGGAGGTGTTTGTTTGTTTCATTCTTTGTCAAAAGAAATTCCAGGGGACCAGCACAGTTTTGCTGAGGAAGGTTGGGGTGAGAAAGAGATGGGGGAGGGGAGACCATTGAAGCCTGTTCAGGGGTTCTGTGCAGAGCAGAGGAAGTGGAGGCTGGGTGTTTGGTGGGGGCAGCAGCTTTTCAGAGGTGATAGCATGCCAAGCTTGGGAACTGGGAGGGCTTCAGGGTGTAGGAAGCACACTTGGACTGGAATAAAGGAGAGATTTCTTACATAAATAAGTGTCCTGAAGTTGTGTCATTTGAAGTCAAGGTTCAGAACGTGAGCTGACAGTGGTTGTGTTTCCTCTGAAGAAGAACTTGCAGGTTTTTAGTGCAGGTCTATACTTCACCGGATTAGTCTCAGAAGTGGTTATTTTCTTCTTCACTGATCGTTCATCCCAGTTCAACTGAATGGCAGTGGTCCACTCTTTTGTATGCTAAATATTTCCACATCCATGCACAACTTAATGTTGTCAGAAATATTTAGTGTACTTCTTTCTTGACTTTTATTTGGTCTTTCCCAATTAGCAGAGTAGCTTTCCAATGTTGTTCATTAACATGGTCCCCAATGTCTATACAGACATTTAGACCACTGTAGATCCTTTTTTGAAGTGTGTGATTCGATGACTTTTAGTCCAAATAGAATTCACACATGTGCAATTAAGTACTCAAAAGTATTTTGAACCTGAGGGGGAGCATGACATTCTCAAGTAGAAAAGATAAATGATACTGCAGTATGATCCTTCAAGATATCTCTGAACAGAAAAGCATTATATGTTGAGAAAAAAATTAGCTATATATTGAGATTTGTGTGTATCTTTTCTAGGTAGAAGAATCTAGAATTGTTTTAGTTTAGCCTTGATCTGTTAGTACTGCAATAATGGTGAGGACATTGCCTTGCCTTTCCTTATCTTTCTTGCTTCCAGTTTTCTTCTGTATGTAAACCTAAAAAAAAAAGTCGAGTGTGAGTGAAGTTCTTATTTTCTCTCTCTTTCTTTTGTAAATGATGCTTACATTTTGACCAGTAGAAACTTAGATGTACCAGAGTTGTACATATTCATGGTAGTTAAATATATTAACATGGTTATTTTAGCTCATTCTGTTTGTGCTCAGTTTTGATAAATGTATCCCTGTTGTCTGAATGCTCAGTAACACGCTGTGGTTGGTATTAAAAATGTATGGAAATAGCAGCACCGTTGCCTCTGATCCTTGGCCTGGTAGTTTTCAGGGCTTGCTTGCTGAGTAGGAGAAATTTAATGAGCCTCAAGTCAGTGAACTGGTTTCCTGTGAAGAGTATTTCCTGGTATGGTTGCACTCTAAATTCCATTTCTGTGTATGACAGGTTGTGTTGATGGGATGGGACACCAAGTATAATGGGAAGAATGGTGCTCCAATGATAAGGGAATGACTCCTAGAAACATCAGTTCTCACACTCAAACCAAGTGTGATCTTGCAGGTGCTGGAGAGAGAATCTGAGGCTGACCATGAATCAGTGGATTGGAGACACTTGGAGACCCTGCTGCAAGCTAGGAGGCACTGGTTTGCAGTTGAGCAGAAAGGCAGTGTGGGCTCTGGTTCAACATCCACTTGGCAGACACCATCACCAATGCTTAAGGATGGAAGAGAGCCCCCCGATCTGGATTCTGCTTGACTCCATGGGAATGATGCAAATTGGAGGTTAGTTGTGGCCTACATAATGGGGAAGTTTGCTCCTGAATATTGCTACTGAGAGGACCATCTGCCTTCTACATGCACCACAGTGCTTTGGATGCCTGGAAGCCCTGGGATGTGTGTCTAGGTATTAGTGAGCAGCAGGAAAGTGGGAGGCAGTGGGAGATTCCAGAAAGGGGAATTAATAGAATGCAGGATCCTGTCAGGACAGGGTTCTTGTGAGGATTAGGCTGGGAGTCCTGGGAGGGGAAGCAGTGGGAGGCAGTGCAGGGGCAACTGGCTGAGGAGTAGCAGTTTGGGTCTGGACATTGGCTGATTGATCTTTGAAGAAGTTAGAGAATGCCAAGCCTGGGGACACACACCAGTAAGGATGTGTGTCCTCAAGGATATAAGGCCTGTACCTGGGGATGAAGTAGGGTTATTACATGGAGGAGGAAGTATTTTATGGTGACTGATTGTGGGCATTGGTTTCTGTCCCATTAAATTTTACAAAAAGTGCACATTTTACTGTATTTCATATACAGAAATTGGCTTTTCATTATTTGTGTTTAGTGAGTTTTTACTTTCTTTTTTCATCACTTTGTTTTTCCTGTATTTTCTAATATTCAATTTTTTTGTGGTGAGAAAAATAGATCACTAAAATCTTCTAACTTTTGCTACATTCAATCACTTGACTATTGACTAGCTAATATTTCTATTAAACCATCATTTTAAATGTAGCACTGAGGTATGCTAACAAAACTATTTTCCAGGTCTACTGCAGAATCAGCATAACTTTCTTGAGCTCTGCAGTTAGAGCCACTGTTTCTCTAAACAAACTCTGCTCCCTTTTTTTAAAAAAAATTCTTCTATACTGAGTAACTCTCTTTGAAATGAGGCATGGAAATGGTTTTTTAGATGTTTATTATTTATGAAAATCTATTTTTATATATCATTGAGGGACAATCAGCTTCATTTTAGAATACCAGGTTGAATACTATTTTTCCTTTAAATGTTGAGGTTATTCTATATTTATCATCTATAATCCATCATTATGGATAAATACTTGGGTTTTATTCTTGCTTTCTTGAAGCTGACCATGGTTTTTCATTTCAGGATATTTTCTTTGTTTTAAGCATAGCTACGTGAGAAAATCTGGAGATGTATTTAGCATATTTAAATTTTATTTTCTTGATTATAGCACTTAATCAAAATGAAAGATTTCCAGACATAATTTTATTTTCAGTATATACATGTAAGAAAATGGATAAAATATGGAAAATACTATAACTGTTTTTCAGATACCAAAAACAGGCATAGCAGGTGAGTGAAACCATAAGCAATAAGCAAAGACTGGTTAGGCGAACTATAACTTTCTTTTAAAAATGGTTCTTCATAATTGCAGTTTGATAAAATGCTATTAACACTTATGAGTAAAGGGGAAGTAAAAATAATCAAAGTATATCACTGTAAGAAATACTTGAGGTCTGGCACCTGTGAGCAGACTATGGGGGAACTTCATGTTAAGATAGGAAAGAACACCACTTTCCTTTCACCCTCTCACCCACTTAACCTCACCAGAAACCACCAGGATGCCCAGAATAAAAGGTTTCAAGTTCAATAGTCACACTCTTTCCAACTACAAAAAGCAGTTACAATAATGTGCAAAGTTAAGAGGATCTGAGACATCATATAAAAAGTTAGATTAAAGATAATTCGGTTTTTGTTTGTTTGTTTGTTTGCTTTTTGTGTGTGTGTGCGTGTTTTGTTTTGTTAACTAAAATAAAGATATTACTATTGGTCTATGATCATGGTATCCACTGTATTATCATCTAAAAAAGAAACAAAAAGCTGCTGGCCTGGTAGAATTCTTGACAGGTGATGGTATTGCTAACACTAATTAAATTTCACATCATTATATCTGGTTGTGCTAGCAAGAGACACACTATATAGATCCAGGATCCAGAGTGTCAAAGTTTAAGAGTCTTAACTCACCATCACTCCTATTAATGCACTTGGCAATTATATTTTCTTACGCCATGCCTCTGCATCCTCCACTTTTAGAAATCCTAATTATTTAAGAGGACATTTTTCCAACAGGATGTCTAACAAAATTCCTACTAAAATTTAAACTGTGCCTGAGGACTCTAAATTCTATATAGTAAGAAAACAGAAAGCAAGAGGAGAAATTACAATCCTAGCTAGGTCAATTCACCCTCCTCACTAGAAGGACATTGATTCCATGTTGCAATGCCAAGCAAGTGCCACTAATAAAGTGCCAATACATCATGCCTAAAATTGAATCAGACCACACTTAACAAAAATAAAAATATTACTATTGGTCTATGATCTTGGTATCCACTGTATCCAAATATAAAAGTCTATTGTACATTTGAAGATAAAAATCAGATGATTCAATTTGAAAACAGATGATCCAATTCTCTAATTTTTAGTATACAGGAATTGTAAAAAGATCAGTGCAGTAGTTGTGTCTTGAGAAAATTATAGTGAGGAGCCTCAAATAATTTTGGGATGAGTATAGAGACCAAAAAAATTATGTTTAGTGGATCTAAAATGAATAGCAGAAGAGACACAAGATGACTATTAATTTGACATTCAGTCTACACAGCTGTCAAAATTGTAATTAATTGCACTGTTTTCCATTCTTATAAGTTTTCTTCAAGCATAGAGTCTCACAAGTACCATAAAGTAAGTACAGAACTTAGACTGAAAAGTGAGTTTTTGTGGTGTCGCTAATGGGAAATATGCTTTATGGCATAATTAGGACTGAAGGATTCATTTCCCAGACAATTGCTGAAAGTGGTCTTTTCAAAATATTTTCATTAGTAGAAGATCGTTTTTCTGGCTATTACCATTTAAGGCTTCCTAAACTCAAGACTGTTTGAGACTCATGTAAATCACACTCAATGTCTCAAGTACAAAAAATGAAAGAGTACAAGACAGATTCATAATTTCACTTTCAGTAAGTAGAAGCCTCTTTTGACATTAGACTTCAACTCCAGATTCTGTGGGCCCAAATGTGCTTCCTTCCCTTTATTTGCATTGTGCTGATCTGAAGCACACTAACTTATGGACTTCCAAGATACCTAGTCATAGTCTTAATCCACCTCCTGGGAAGCCCTAATTTGGACTCAAATGCATCCTTCATCTACTTCCAGACTTTGCTTTCCAGAAGTTCTTTTAAGTCTTTTGTCACTGGAGATTACCTCCTCTTTTCAATGTGGATGTTTATCTCATTTCATGCTTCTCTCTGTTATTTTAATTAATTGTGCGTAAAATAGACTTGGATATTTGAAGATCCAGATCTCTAAGTCAATTAGTTAGCTTAGTTTATGGGCTTATAATACACAATAAAAAATGTTCAATACATTTTAATATGAATTTAGATCCATGATTAAAATTGGAGGAAATAAAATAGGCTTCATTTGGATGTAATTCTGCACTGAAAAATTTCATTGTTTTTCACAAAGGATAAGAATTTTGGAAGATAACATGACACCAAGAAAAAGAATCACTATTTTTTATATATAGTTGTGCTTGAAAGAGAATAATTATGTCACCATAAATTGATGTTATAATATAAAACAAAAAGCTTTATAACCAAGTTCTCTTTATTTTTGACAAAACATATTTGAAGCAAAAATAACAAATCCATGAATCTCAAAATAATATAAAGTGAATAGCATTTCTACACAAATCATATAATTTTATGATATTATGTAAATTTTCTAGACATAGATGTAGAAGTTAAATACACTAATATTATTTCTCAAGGCACATTTATTTTGAAGCACAGTTCCATAAATCTGCAAATACAATTAAATTTTACTTATATACACAGATCAGTACCTCAAAAATGACCAAATACCTGGATATATTTCCTTTGACAGAATTCTATTTCCTAGACAATAAGGTCAGCTTTAATATCTCCTACCTTTTCAGTGAAACAGAATTTTTAAATTTTAAGTAAACTTCTCCTATAGGCTCAAAATTCACCATATAACTATGGTACTAATACAATTAGTGATGGATGTTACAAGAAAAATTCTTAGTCCTTTTAAGAGAGTTTTTTGAAATGAAACACTATATCAACACATGATCCTTCAAACAAATTATGATAATGCATGCACAGCAATAAATTTGGAATAAAAAAGGAATAGATATTTATTAGCTACAGGGCTTTGAAAACACATGCTTTGGACTTAAACACAGTTATTTTGCTTTGTAATTGCAGCATGTTTTATAGCCATGTGAGGAGTTTTAGGTCTATGTTTTTGTCTTGTGATCTCACTTGCTTCATTGATTCCGATGTATTAATGTAATATATGCTTATATGAGTTATATGCCTCCTTCTAATTATAGAATATTTTTAGAAACTCTTGGTAATCATACAGTTTCTAAATTAGAGACCAATTACCATGCGAGCTAGAAAATGCACAGTGGCTTAAAGAAATTCTCATCCCAGAGTCTAGCCTTAGAGTTTTCACATAGTTGATGATCAATAAATTTATATGGATCATGAAGTTAAGATCTGTTTGATCTTAAAGTAAAGAAATAGGAAGCCAGAGAGGTGCTTCTTCTCAAATGTCAAGCTTTCATTACTGGGAAACCCAAGGAGTTCTAGAGGGCAGTCTGTCCCTCTGATTGATGTAGTTATGTAAAATTCAAGTCCTGCTTTTCTTCCCCACAACTTTGGCTTTTCTGTGTCATCTTGTTCTTTGTGTTTCAGTAACCAGAGAATGAGATAGGTTCACAATTATTTGTTCATGCTAAAGACAAAAAACAAACAAACAAGAAAAAAACTAAAAAACAACTGAGTTTGTGAAAACATCAGAAATTTAAGTACAGTGATCAGGGTAGGATGAGATTCCACTGACCTAAATGTTCCTTTAAGAAAAATTAGATTCAGACATATCCATTGTGACAGAAATGGGAAAAGGGCATAAATGTATGTATATAGTAATATATATATACATGAAACTAATACATAAAAAACAAATGAACACAAATATTCCTCCTCTAAACTTGGAAATTATAATCCTGTGTATTTTTAATCCAGAAATGGGAAATTACTAGGACATTCATTTGATTTTCAAAAATATTTAGTGTTCTTCCAAAACCTTTTTTCATGATCCTCTCATTTGTCACTTCCTAACTGAAAGAGTACAGGATCAAGAAATTTTTAATCTTTTGAGTTAAATTGGATCCAAAGACTTAATGAGAAATACAAGTATTTAATGGCATTGTGATATTGCCTTCTATGAAATGAAGTTTTGAACATAGAATATCATTTCATTCTAAAAATTTAAAAACTTATAATTACTCAAATTATAGACTCCACATCAATTGTAGTTTTATTTTATTTTTTAATATTACAGAAGCAAGTTTACAAATGAAAAATGCTAAATTACAGATGGAGATATGGCTCATTGTTGGAGCACTTACCTAGCATGTGTGAGGTCCTAGGTTTTATCTTCAGCACCACATGAAAATAAAATAAAAGTTTATAAAATAACAAGTTAAAACTCATGTCTTCTTTTATAATATGTATACAAATAAGTAATTTTTAAAATCTCTAGATGACATTCCATATGTAAGTTGTATCACTAGAACTCATTAAACTTAAAACAAATGGAAAACTAAAATTAATCATTATTAACAATTTAAAAAATGACTCATTTTAAGAGGATATAAATTAAAGAAGCAAACATTGTTAGAAGAAAATATTCACAATGTATTATACAGCACAGAGTTTTCTTGATTGAGTAAAACTCTTGGAGCTGAAGTCTCTGTTCTGCATCTACAAGAAACCTCACTAGTATGCTAAAATTTCCTTTTTCCACAGCCTTTCCATGACCCAACTGCACACTACTTCTGAATCTAAGAAAGCAGAGGCACATATCCAGATGGATGATGCAAAGGATGATGTGTGCAGGTAATAGCCTAAAGAGTTGCACGTTTTAAGGGAAGACATCTTTAAGTTCTGTCTCTGGAGGCCTATAACATTTTTTTAAATACTTTATTTTATTGTTTGCTTTATGTGGTTCTGGGGATCAAACCTAGTGCCTTATACATGGTTGTCAATCACTCTACCACTGAGCCACAACCCCAGCCAGCCTATAATATTATTGTCTAGAGAAATATGACAAAAATCTCCCTGGTAAACACATAATTGTGGCTTTCTCAGTGAAACATGTAAGCTGTCTCTGAATTTTACTTCTTCTTTGGTGGATAACATCAATCCTGGGAGATCTGGTCTCCAAAAATTTTTCTGGACATATTTAGAAAGGCATCTCAATTGGAATCATGTCCAAACAAAATTGCTATTGCTCTGACCATAAGTTCAAATTAGTCCAGTAATATTAAACAATTTACAATGCCTCAACTTTCGGGTGAGGGATTTCTGGCACCTCCTTTGGTTACACCATGGCTCTTAGGGTCCTCTCTCTATCATGTGTGATAGGCTCCTCTTCCCTTGCTAAAAAGCACCTGGATTCTGGGTAGTGCTGTTTCTGCAAGCCACCATTTCTAAACTGGCTTTTTTGTGATTCAGGCTCTGTGTAAAATATTAAAATTAATCTGAAATTTCAAAAGAAGAAGAAGAAGAAGAAGAAGAAGAGGAAGAGGAAGAGGAGGAGGAGGAGGAAGAAGAAGAAGAACAACAACAACTTAAGGCCACAGGCTGAGGAGATCAGAAGAAGATTGAACATGGAGCTGAGTCAGAGCCCATGCTGAAAGGCAACCCTAATGTACCTGCGATGAGCCCTCATATTCACTAATGGAGATAGAGAGGAGGCCTGCCCTTTCTCTGAGACAAATTATGTAATATTAGCTTAGTCTTGTCTGTAGTATATATAAAGTTATATAAAGCATAAAAAATAAAATGGAGACTTGTGATGTAGATTCAAAAGAAGTACAAACATTTCAAGCACGTCACTGAAATTCCAGTGTTGGAGTCAGAAGATACTGCTTTATGACAACAATTGCCAATGTGTGAAGAGTTAATAAAATATCAAAAAAGAAAAAAAAGTATTTTGAGAGAGATTTGGAAACTTGAATTAAATGGTAATAAAATAAAATAAAAACTATAACCTCTACAGGTAATTTTTCACATGGTTGAATTTGGAGTAGTTTGAAAGCTGCAGAAAATAATTTATAAAAAATGCCAAAGCATGAGACCTCCAAAGCCATGTGCAATAGGAATATAAAATAGGAGAAGGGCATAAATAGTTGAACAAGCATATGTGTGATAAGGCAAGGGTCATTTGGGGTGGAGGAAGCCCTGGGCTTTATGTGCCATGGAAACATTTATCCTCTAGGCCAGCCCCCATCTTGGCCCAGCCCACTCCTCTGCCTTTGCTGAAGTGGGTTGTGTCCTATTTTCTTGTATGTCATTGTCCATTGATCACCAAGGTACCACTTGGAATTCTCTCCTCTATGTACACTTATTCCCTGGGAGTATTGTGGGATGAGTTCTGTCAGAGGCGTTGGCTTGTGTCCTCCCCCACCCAGCTTCATGGAGTCTTCTTTTGTTTGGAGCCACAGAGAGCTCTTTGGAGAGCTACAGAGATACAGACACACCCCTAGTTTTCCTGTGGACTTGATGCATCACATTGAGCAGGTGAATCCAATCTCATTGTCTAAGTTTCCATGATTTTTAATAGAAAATAATTGCATCCCTAACTGTGATCATTAGAGTAAATTACCCTGATACCTTAACTTTAGCTCCAGTCAGTAAAACAAAAATCTCTGTGGAGTACTCTCACTCATTAGATTTATGAAACTTGCAGGGAGGTTCCTAGATGTTATGACTAGTATAAAATAAATGTTAATGGACCAAGGTCTTGAGTACATATCATACATTTGTATTCTGGCTTTTATATATTCATAGAGGCTTAAATAATTTCTTTTTTCTTTTGTACTTAGGATTGAACTCAGGGGCACATAACCACTAAGTCATAACCCAGGTCCTATTTTGTATTTTTATTTATAGACAGTGTCTCACTGAGTTGCTTAGCACATCATTTTTTTTGAGGTTGGCTTTGAACTCACAATCTTTCTGCCTTAGGCTCCCAATCTGCTTGGATGGCGACATGTGCCACCTCACTTAGCTTGAGTATTTCTTTAATTTATCTTCTATTTATTTATCTTTAAGATGGGGCTAATGCCACTTGCTTCCCAAGACAACAGTGAAAATTAAAGACATAGATAGTTAGTACTTAGTTCCTAGTGAGTACTTCATAACCTAGAGTGATGACAGGCCTTTGTATTTTTGCTTTGTGGGCACCCAGCTTTAGCTCTTTTGGCAAAGCCTTGAACAACTTAGCAAAACCCTGTTTCAAAAAAAAATACAAAAATAGGACTGGTGATGGGGATGTTGCTCAATGGTGAAGCATGCTGGATTTCAGTCACTGGTACCCAAAATGTCATTTAATTTAAGACATAATTATTTCATTAGTATGTTCAATTGTGATTTATACACATATGGGCATAACATCATTGACCAGTGTCTTTTCTCAGTGCCTGAATCATCTCTCTTATCCTCTCTTCGATCAGTCTATACTCAACTATTCTTTCTCCAATTTTTTTGAGATTCACTTATTTTTTAAACACCAATTTTCTTTTACCTTTCACATATGAGAGAAAAGACTTGACAATTGACTTTTGGCATCTGATTTATTTCATTTAATCTGATGTTATCCAGATTCATTCATTTCTTTCAAATGATATAATTTCATTTTTGTTTATGGCTGAGTAGAATGAGTAAATTTTTGAAAAGACGTGTGGATGCTGTTTTCTGGGCATGTCACCTGCCAGCACGGAGGACCTTCAGTGTCCAAGCTCAGCCTGCCATTGTGTGATCCAGGGAATGAAGATGCAGGAAGCAAAAGGTCAATTTTGAGGGCTTCCAATCTGTGTCTCTGACTACTTGTACATGCACCAACCAGCCTGGTAACTTCCAGTGTGTCCTTCATTGTCTGCATTAATGACTAACCTGTCTTAGTGGTCTGTTTTAAGTACAGTTTTATTCTCAACAGGAGGGAGTCAATGTGAAGGTAAAATCTTCTGATTCTCCAAGTGTCAGATGTAAGATTTGGCTCCTTCCCTCAATTCTTTCCCTTTTGACGATTCATGAAACTCCCTTTATCCACTTTACATTAATCCTCTCCTCATGCAGCACCTTTGTATTCATTCTTCCCTGAGCTCTGTTTGGGGGTAGGGAATCTAGAATCAGAGCAGACCTGGGCCCACTGGCCACATGAACTTAATTATTTTATTTTATACTTTTCAAGGATTCATGTTTCCCATGTTGTGAAGTGGGATTGACAGCTAGTAATGGTGACACTTAATGACATCAGGAGCAATTGAAGATCATGTACTGGACTATTGTTTTTGAGAATTTTATCCCTGACCTCTACACTGGCAATAAGAACTCCATGAGTTGAATCCTTGTTTACACCCATGTTGCAGGACAGGATTGCTCAGCTGTGTCGAGTTAACTTGCTTAAGGTCACAAAGCTAGCAAATGGCAGCTTCATTGTTACTTTGGGAACAGAGAAAAAAATGCACATATGAGCATTGTAAAGTGTTGGCACATAATGATCAGGTCATAGAGCAGGAAAATGATGTAGAGGTTCAATGGGAGGCCTGGCTCTAACCAGGATACAGGCAGGGCACCTGAGGAGGTTAGAGTAGAGTCCAGAATGCAGGGTAGAAGGAGGCTTCACTCCTATCTTAAAGAGGTAGCTCAGAGAGTAATACCACGGGAGGCCTGCGCCTGCCTTGTAAGGATGGGGCCAAGTGGGAGGTTCCCAAATTTGACATGTAGAAATGCAGAATATGAGGATCGGGCTTGGCGGAAAGCCCCAAGCTCCTTGCTTTTGTATGTGCATGTACATAGGCACATACATGGTGGGATTCACAGATAGTTGATAACCTGTGTAAAATTCAGGGAAGAGTTTATATAGAAGGAACAATTGAAAAGACAGAATTATCACTTTAAATACATTTTAGTCTGTTTGGACTGCTCTAAAGGAGTACTAGGAACATATACCTTACAAGCAAAAAAATATTCATTTGTCGACTTCTGAAAGCTGAGATGTCCAAGATCAAGTTTCCAACAGGTTTATTGACTATTGAGAACCTGCTTTTTCATAGACAGCTCTAATTTGAAGGTTTGTGTTTCCTTGGGTACCTTGGTTGAACTCCTCTCCATTAAGGTGATGGTATGAAAAAGTTAGTCTTTGGGGAGGTGTTAAGGTCCTGAGGCTGAAGACTTCATCAGTGGAATTAATGCTCTAATGAATAGTGCTACAGGCTAGCTGGCTTCTTCCACCACATGATGACACAGCCAGAAGCTTCTACCTATTAGAAATGACCTTTCCAAACATTGAATTGCCTTGTGCCTTGATCTAACACACTGAGAAAAATGAGTGTCTGTGGATTATAAACCACCCAGTCTACCATTGATTATTAAAGCAGCTTGATGAGAGTAAGGAAGTACACGATCTCTGTCCTCACAAAATAAATTGAGAAGTTTCTTTGCAGCTTTCTTTTAATAAATGACAATAATTCTATAACATGACTTAATAACCTGCAGGACCCCACCTTTGTCTTCCTAGGCTCATGAGAAACTACCACAACATTAAAATACATACTCACACAGGGTCTAGGACTGGTCATTTTTCCCCAAGTGTGTATAACCAAGCTTCTGAAACCTGGACCCAAAAGTAACTCTCAAGTTCTCTCTGTGTTTTGGCATTAAACTTTCAAACAATTCTTCAGTGTATATTAATAGTCATATCTATGTATTCACCAGGCTGCTCACACTAGATAAGAAGTGGCTGCTATTCTTGTAAACTCCAGTCTAATGGAGAAAGCATAAAACCCATCTTGTCCCTTGCTGTGCTGACACTAAACATTGCATATGAATCCTCTGAATATTCATTCCCAATTACTGATCAGTAAATGTTATATCACAGCAAGCATTGCTACTTTAGGTAAACATTTTGTTCACATTGGAGAAAAGATCGTGGAAATTATGCAAGCTTAAGAAATTAATTAGTCACAGAATAGTATGGTTCATATTTGTGTTTTCAGACTCTTACCTGCCTGTTGGGTTTGATTTTGTCTTTTGATTTAATTCTATGTTTTGAACATGGTTTTTGTTTATGTCGCTCAAATATAAACCTATGTTAAAATACACTGAAAACTCACCTATATTCCATCCCCACTAATCTTTAACCTTTGCCCTTAATGAACAACTGATTTAATTGTTTCTAGTATATATTCTTACTGTTTCTTTTTTTTTTTTTGGTAGGAGGCAATTACAATAATATGTTATTATGTAAATTTCTTTCTTACCCAAAAGGGAGTGCTCGTGTATATTCTTTCTTCCCCTTATTTTTTACTCAATGAAACAACCTGGAAAACACTCCACATATGCAAAAATCTTAACTTTCCATGATATAGATAGACGAAAGTTGGAACTAAATAATGATGGATATTCAGGCTATTTCTGAATTTCATTTCTTAACAATATTTGTGTATTTAATAGTTCTGGGAATCTCTTTTATATTCTTGCAAATGTACATTCAATGTTCAGTCCTGCAAGAAATATTGCTTTACCAATGGCTATTTTTTTTATACTTTCAAACAATAAAGCCCAATTAGCTGGAGGGTTGCAACATTTTTCTTTCTCCCAGCAGGTAGGTATACAAGTTCATGCTTTCTGTAGGTGCCCATATACAGAGGCCACATTTGGGATATTCTGTGCATTATCACAGTGTGTTTGTAATTTCTTTTTATTCTGAGAGAACCATTTCCAATTTCTGTTTTTTTTTGTTTTTTTTTTTTTTAACATATGATTGATACCATGTCATGGTTACAGAATAAAACATCAGTATCCTACCCTAAATAAACCCATGGCTTGGTGAGCATTCAATGCTGAAAACAATAATTTCTTCCCAGTATGAAGATCACCAAGGATACAATGCATTTTGGCATTTTGTGTCTTCCACCAAATTGATCTATGTAATCTAAGTCCTTATACCTATTGCTGAACGGATAAAGAAAATGTGGCATATATACACAATGGAATATTACTCAGCAATAAAATGCAATAAATCATGGCATTTGCAGGTAAGTGGATGGAGTTACAAAAGATAATGCTAAGTGAAGTTAGCCAATCAAAAAAACCAAATTCTGAATGTTAACTTTGATATAAGGAGGCTGATTCATAGTGGGATAGGGCAAAGGTGTATCGGATTAATAGGCAAACTCTAGATAGGGCAGAGGGGTTGGAGGGGAAGAGAGAGGGCATGGGGTTTTTAATGATGATGAAATGTGATGATCATTATAATTCAAAGTACAGGTATGAAGACAGGAATTGGTGTGAATACACTATATATAAAACCACAGATATGAAAAATTGTGCTCTAATATGTGTAATAAAAATGTAATATATTCTGCTGTCATTTATGAATAAAAAAGAAATAAAGAAATCCAAAATATGAAAAAAACCCATTTGTTTATATTCTAGGTGCATTACTTCAAATACTAAAAAAAACCCTTAAATAACTGAATACAATATAATAGAAAATAAATTGAGAAATACTATACTAAAAAATACTTGCATAATAACTAAAAAGAATATCTTCTTTTACAATGTAAACATCATGAAAAAGTTAATAAAGTGGAAGTTATAACTTTGTTAAGTTTTAATTTTATTTGTAAATATTTTGGAATCCCACTACATTATTTTTGTATTTGTAAAATTATGTGTATCAAGCAAACTAGTGAGTAAGGAAAGACAGTTATTGAAAAATTAAAAGTAACATCTTTGTAGAGGCTGTCCTACAAACAGGAAAGCTTCTTACTCTGAGGCTAAAGAGAAAATTCAGAGGAAAAGTGGTGCCTATAGCCAAATTCTGAAAACGTTCTGAATTTGTTTTGTTTTTGGGATTGGCTAACTTCACTTAGCATTATCTTCTGTAATTTCATCCATTTATCAAATGAGAATGGTGCATGTGAAGAGTGATCTGGAAATCCAAAGATAGGGCAGGAAGTCTAAGGAGAGAACTGAGCAGCATAAGTAGGGGATTTGTTTAAGTATTACAAGAAGATAGGGTATCAATGAGTTTGGACAATAGTTATGACATAAAGTCATGCATGTCCATACTATAGTGCCATTGAAAACAGATTAGGTCCTATTTTTTTGGAAGGACTAGATCGAGGTTTGTATATACACAAACATGTAAAAAATGCTTATTTTCACTGAAAAAGGCTAAGTGAGGTGGATTTTGGTTCCATGAATAAAAGTGAATTGAATCACTCATCAAAAGAAATTAAAGAGTGTTTTCTGGAGAGAATGAGGTACTGGGAATTCCAATTCAAAATGAAGAGTCCAACAAGAGAACTCCTGATCCTCTTGATTCAATGATTTCACAAGTCTATTGTCTCTTGTCCAAGATTCCTAATTTTTCATAGTGGTAACATGCAGTTTTAAATGTCTCTCACATATCTCTTTAGTTCATAGATTTTTCTCACATTTCCCTGCTATTTTCTGAATGTACAATATACTAATGAAAAAGTATAACCTTAACAAACATACTGTTGCTGGGATTCTTAATATGAGTCAACACTATAAACATCCCTTCATTACTATCATTTTAATATCCACCCATAAATTTCTTTAGAACAGATTGAGGTATAAAAATGTATTTCTGCTGAACAAGGTGACATTCCAGTGCTTCTAGATACTTAGAGAATCTCTCTTGAAAAGAAGATCCATAGCACCAAGTGCTGGGTCTGCTCAAATTTCTGCTCTGCCTTACTGGGATACCTAATCTGTTAGTTTTCTCACTTGTAAAATGAATGATAATTCCTGCCTACTGACATTTTCATGAAACTTAAATGGGATAATTTATGTAAAGTACACAACAACATTTATATCCCAGTTTAATTACCTTTTGAGATTTGCCATATATTAACTTGTATCATGAATATCTTTATGCATCTTATCCCTCATGGGGTAGCTCCATGATGTACTTTCCTGATTATACCAGTAACTCTCACAATATTTCCTTTCCCTAAAGTGACTTTAAAAGAGTTAAGTTTGATATTAAGAATAAAAAGCTGGGCTGGGTTTGTGGCTCAGCGCTAGAGCACTCACCTGGCACAGGTGGGACCCAGGTTTGATGCTCAGCCCACATTAAAAAAAAATAAAGGCATTGTGTTGTGTTCATCTACACCTAAAAAGTAAATAAATAAAATATTTTTTTAATAAGAATAAACGGCTGGGCATAAAGGTTCATGTCTAATTCCAGCAGCTCTGGAAGTTGAGGGATGAGAATTGTGAGTTCAATGCCAGTCTTACAAAAGTGAGATGCTAAGAAAATCAGTGAGACCCTGACTCACAAAAATACAAAAATACAACAGCGGACTGGTTTTGTACACCTGAGTTCAATTTATAGTACCCATTCCTCAGAAATAATAATAATAATAATAATAATGATGATGATGATGATGATGATGATGATGTTAAAAACATCTAGGGGAATAGCCAAGTAGTAGAGTAGTTGCCTGCTATGTGGGAGGCCCTAGGTTCAATGTCCAGCACCATTAAATAAAATGAGAAAAAATTAATGTGACATGACATAAAATGAAATGAAGTACAAAGTTTGAAAATGAGGAAAAGCATATATTTTTTCTTAAGAAAAGTAATATCATATGTTCATTTAAGTGTAAATTAATTAAAAACAAATATGGATGAAATCATAAAATCTAGTACCTAGTCTTTAATACTTCAAAATAACAGTAAAACAGAAACCCATTCACAACAATCTGGATAGAGGAAAATAATATTTCAAATATTGTTAAGGCACTTTTTGAACAAAAACTTCTGAATACTAATGATACATACAGTGAGGCTGGGTTTGTGGCTCAGGGGCAGAACATTTGTCTAGATCGTGTGAGGCACTGAGTTCAATCCTCAGCACCACAAAAAAATAAAATAAAATAAATAAAATGAAGGTATTGTGTCCTTCTACAGCTAAAAATATTTTTTTAAAAAAAGATGCATGCAGGAGACGATGGTGTATACGTATAATGACAAATACTTGGGAGCCTGAAGGATTACAAATTCAAGGCCAGCCTGAACAACATAGTGAGACTGCCTCAACATAAACAATAAAAAGGGGAGGTCATGCAACGCAGTGGTAAAGTGCCCATGAGTTCAATCCTCAGTACCAAAATATAGTTTAAATACATTAATTAGAAGAATAATTCAAACTTCCTTTTAAACAAGTTAATTTTATTGCAATGCTTGCTACTTTGTTATTCCCAGGTAAAGGCTGCTATATTACAGTAAAATTACAAAACAACAGTCCTGAAAGGTGTCTGTGCAAGTTACAATGTAATAACGCTAGTGTCTAGACAGAATGCAGTGGCACCCACCGATAACCCCAGAGACTATGGGAGTTGAGGTAGGAGAATTACAAATTCAAGGTCATACTTGGCAACTTAGAGAGATCCTGTCTCTAATTTTTCAAATAAAATAAAGAGGATTGAAGATGTAGCTCAGTGGTAGAGTACTCCTGGGTTCAATCCCTAGTACCAAAATAAAACAAAAACAAAAATTAAAAATCTAGGAGTCTACAAAATACCAAGTATGCAGATTTGATCTCAATTCTCAAAACAGTGATCCAAAGTTAGAAAGGTAATTATCTTTCTTTAGTGGAGGTAATTATCCTCATTTTCAGAGGAAAACACTGAAGTTAATGGAAATTAACTAACCCAAAGACACATGGCTAATGAAGAGAGGTTAGAACACTGAACTCCCATCATGCCTGCTTATGCATAAACAGGATCAAAGAAGACAGACCAGATACATCAGGAAAGTGTCAAGAACCAAAAAATGTAAGACAAGACTTCAACATATTCCTGGCATGCATGTGGCCCGGGTACGATCCTCAGCACCACATACAAACAAAGATGTTGTGTTTTGTGCAAGCTGGTGCAAAATGACTTGCTACTGCAGGTCAAGGGCACAGGCTCCACAGTCTCCTTCAAGCTCAATTGCCAAAAGCTGGTGGCCAGCTAAAGGTGCGCCCCTTTTCTGTACCTGCAATGCACAAACCCAAGAAGCAGGCAGCACCGCGCCACATGGATCCCTGACCCACCAAGGACGCCACAGCCAACAAGCAAGCACCCCGAAGGTCGCTGCCACCAAGGACAAGGGCAGCAGCAGCAGCAGCAGCAGCAGCAGCAAGGCCAAGAAGGCAGTGACTGGGAGCAAGAAGTTGAAGAAGGCAGCCAAGCCCAGTGTCTCCAAGGTGCCCAAGGGCTGCAAGTGAGCGCCCAGGCCCCACTCGTGACAACGTGGAGGGGGACCGTCCCCGCTGGGCAAGGACCTCACCTCCCCTACCCCATGTGCCGCTCTGGCCTCCCCTCCCCCAAGCACTACCGCTATAGGGTTTTTTATTTTGTGTTTCTATCATCATTTTCTTCAAGAATTTTTTAAAATTTCCATTCTATTTATTCATCAACTCTTGGCTATTTGAGAGCTTGTTGTTACATTTGCAGACACACAGGATATTTCTGAAGTTCCTCCTGTTGTAGGTTCCTAATTTTATTACATTGTGTTCAGAAAAAAAGTTATTTCAAATGATTTTTTGCTTCTAAAATTTGTTAAGGTTTGTTTTATGACTTAACCTATTGTCTATTCTGGAGAATGTTGTTAGTACTATTGCGAAGAATTTGTCTTCTTTTGGTTTTTGTTGGAAAGTTCTGTGAAGTCCATCTGCTCTGCAGTGTACTTTAAATCCTGTGTAAAGAAAGAAGAAGAGACAGAAGCAAGGTGCAGATGCAGAATGATAGAATGGCAGAAAGTCTCCTTGTCTAAGCTGCCAGGTTAACTTATAGTAGTAGATTACATTAGGTCACTGGCATCAGTAGTACATAATTGTTCATTGTGCCATTAGGCTACACATTTAGCAACATTATGCAGCTTCTTTGATAGTTACCTACTAAGGTTGCAATGTGCAATGTTAGGAGATTTGTGTGGCTCTCAAGTAAGTCCATTGTTTAAAGTTACTATTATGTGGACAGATTCAGGTGCAGGAGAGCTTGGCAAATCACTGTGGTTGTCTAAAAACAGAGTCCCCACCCAGGAGCTAATTGCCTAAGGTCACGGTTGAGGCTGAAAAGATTTTAGCAAAGAGCTTCCTCATGCAAGGCATTACCACAACACCTAGTTATTACACATGTATTAGTTATCTTGCTAGTTTCTGAAAGAAAGTGGAGAATATTCCAAACATAGGAAACACGGTGCCTGTTACCTCCTGGGAGTTTGCTCACCATAGGAATGATGTCCTTATTTTTGTATGGTCAAAACACTTACAATCCTGTGTCTCTTTTTTGATGTTTTTAGATGAATGATCCACCCATTTTTCAAACTCTGTTAATAGAAGTCCTCTATTAATATGCATTGAAGTCTCTCTCTCCCTTTAGATGAAGTAGTGTCTTTCTTATGTCTATGTGTTGTAGTATTATGTGATTTTCATATTTATACTTATGATAGTTTCTTGCTTAATAAAATGATTTGTCGTTATACAATGACTTTTGTCTATTTTTTACTTTTGGTATTAATGTCTATTTTGTGTGATATAAGAAAAGCTACTTCTAATTTTTATTTCCATTTTCTTGAGATATTTTTCCCTTATTCTTCACTTTTAACGTATGTGTTATTTTAGAGGTGAAATGAGATTCTCCTAGGCCAAATATAGATTTTTCTTGTATCTATTATAGAACTTTATGACTTTTTACTGGAAATTTACCCGATTAAGGTGGTTCTTGACAGGTGAATATTTATTAGTGCCCTTTTGGTTATTGTTTACTACTTGTGCTGTGTGACCTTTCTTCCTCTCTTACTGTCTTCTATTTTTGATATCTTGTACTACATAGATTTGTTCCACAATTCTGAGATTTGAAAATTAAATGAATATATAAATCTAATTGATATAGCATGTGCAGAATCAAATAATTCAAAGGTCTAAAAAGGTTTAGGTGTCTTACCTGTGAAAATGTTACCCTCCTGAAAAATACTATTTACTCTTTTATCTTTGCTTTTTTATTATCATCATCATCATCATCATCATCATCATCATCATTTCATTAATCTTTATTCATCTTTATACTATGCTTTAAAGAAACATGCATTTATTTAAAATATGTTATTAGTAAATAACAGTGCTTATTTAGGGATCATAACACTAACCTATAAATCAGTTGACTGATTTTAAAGTTTTATATATCAAAATAATAACATTAAAATTAGAAGAAATGAATGTTTTAGTTATTGGGGTAACTGGATATGATTAAATAGTTAAAAAATTTGCATAATTTGATTGAATTCCAACTGCATTAAAAACTAAAGTCAGCTGAGTGTGGTGGAGCACACCTGTAATCACAGCACTTCAGGTGGCTAAGGCAGGGGAATCACTTGGTATTAAGGTGTAATTTTTGTGATATAAGAATAGCTACTTAATTTTTGTTTCTATTTGCTTGAGATAACTTTGTCTTATTCTTCAATTTTGTCTTATGTTTGTCTTTTGGAGGTGAACTGAGATTCTTCTAGGCAAAATATAGATGGTATTTGTTCTATCAAAAATTAGTACCTTGTGGTGGTTGGTGCTTTTTGAAGTGCAAGGATCTCACATTAGATTTCTTGGTTCCTCTTAAGTAGAAGGACAAGGGAGACTTGACATCTCTTGAAATTCTAGCATGCAGAGCAGGAGCTCATGGCTACAGGGTGTGATGTTAACCCCCAACTCTCTGTCCAGCCAGCTCTCTCTGCACAGCGTTGACTTTGATGAGCCATTTTGAATGGGAGTCATACTGGGGTTGCTGGGATTTTAATTTCTCCACATGTAGCTTAAAATTTGTATAATGAGCACCAATTCTTTAAAAATAATATATTAAAGACTTTTGAGGGGAAAATCCACTAGGCGTTCATCTAGTTGTGGGGCCTGCAGTAGTGTGGAGAAGGGAGAAAGTACCTTTCCAGGCTGCCAGGTGCCAGGTGCTCGCTGGACCAGGTGGGTGACAGAAGGGAGCCTATCTGCTCACTCTCAGGAGAGACTAGGCAAAGCCAGTTGGCCTCAGGTGTTCTGGAGCCCTCTGGGGAAGGGGAGAAGGGCACATCTGTGGCCACAACCTGGCATATCAGCACCATGTAGTGGGTACATTAGGGACAGTCACCCAAGATTCCTTTCTGGGAAAAGAAAAAATCAAAGCAGATTTTTAAAAAAAAATGCCTTCTTGACCACTGAAATTTAGAAATGAGTTCTGGGCTTGGCAGTGAGCCAGTCAAGCATGGGGCATGAGGGCACTTGCTATGTGCTTTGAAGCTGGCGTGCAGCTGGTGGGCCCAGGAAAGGGCAGAGCCATCATGATTATTTAAAAGTCGCACATATTCTAGCTGATCCGAGCCTGTGCCACCCATTAGGAACATTTTGAATGCCATCACTGTTCTTGTGTATTTCCTCTTTAAGCAAAAATAAAAAGGAAATATAGCATTAGCATTTCCCATATGTGCCTTATGTGGCATTTGTGTAGGTGTGTTGTGTCTCGCCTTCACAATAACTGGTAACACAACATGAGGAGTCCATGTGATTTTTTGCAGATGGGACAACCCAGGCAGACCTCCTGAAGTCACAGTTTCAGTAGAGAGTGAGTTAGAAAGGAACTGATCAGCTTGTCTTAGTGTGAGCACAGACATCTCCCTGGTCCCCAGCTGTGGGGAAGGGCTCTCCCCCCAGGGCCAGCACAGAGACTGGCAAGGCCATTTGTTGGCAAGAACTCTTTGTCATTTCCAAACAGAAATAGAAAGCTTGTGGAATGCTTCTGTAAGCCACAGTGCCCATGCACAGCTCCCACAGCCATGGCTCCATGCCGTAATAAACAGCCTAGTTCACCTTCCAACAATCAAATGGGTCTTTTGATTTCTAAGAAAAGCACTGTCTCCAGACTGACTTTTCTGATGATTCACCACCTTAAAGGTGGTGTCAAATAGAACCTGTAGTCCCTCACATAATCGCTCCTAAAGTTGTCACTCAGGCCTCATCACCCACAAAACTGAATGCTCCCAGGGTAGAAGCCCTTGATGAATATGCCACACGATGGCCGTTTTTTGGATGGGTTATAAATATTACTGTAGACACAGCCCTGAGGAACACGTCCTCACATTTGTGCACAGGAATATTTATGACCCATTACAGCCATGTGCTGGAAAGATGCTCAGCTGGGCACCAGCGTGGCACCCATGTGGCACCCACTCTGCTGCAAGTGTGAACACCAGCTGCACAAGCTTGTGGCTCCACCAACAAGAGTGGTTACTTCTGGCCATGTGTAAAGTGAGCTCACTGAACACACATTGTCCTTGACAGTTTGAAATGGCTCCTTTTACCTGTGAGTGGGTGTGAGTGTGATGACGATATTAGATGAAAATAATAAAAACTAAATATTATTAACTGCATGCAATGTGCAGGCCAGTGTACAAAGACTGCCTGTAATGTATCAATCCTCAGGAAACTCCACTAAATGCCTGGGGTCCTGAGCATGATGACACCTGACACCAGTGCCCTCCCTCCACAGCACTTTCCAACTGCAGATAGCTACACCATGAGGGCCACTGAGTGAAGATTAGCCAGGTGGGAGTGCTCATGGCCACTAAGTGCACAGCATACAGCAGGATCATGGCCTTGTGTGGTGTCAAGACGATCAGCCTGCACCAGCATGGAGAAAACAGGACAATGAAATTGGTGACAGAGAGTGCACCTCACCCAAGCTGCAGGCAGCCACCAATGGGGGCAGCACCCAGCTCTATCCACTGGCCTCTCCTCCAGTCACCAAGAAACTGATAGCCCCCTAGGACAGTGGTAATGCTTAAAAAAGACTGTCCAGCTGACCTGCATCTTGACCACAGGCCACATACTGTCTGTCACCCAGGCTTCTATCACAGCCATGAAGTTGTTGGCAGCTCTTCCCCCCAATTCTGCTGTATCCCCATCCTGGGACCTGACCCTTGAGTGACATCTCAATTAGCCAGGCACCTGAGTCTTGTGGCCCAATGAAAAACAATGTCACTACTGGTCAAAAAGTGTTGGAGTGCTTTTGGCAAAGTCCCATTTCCTGATGAGAAATGCTGAGAGTCAAGAACAATGTCCCTAACAGCAACAGGACAGCAGACCTCTCCTCACCCACCTCCTCACACATTATTACAAGGTGGTAAAATTAAAGTTCAAATACTCAAATCCATCAGCATCATTATCCAAGCAGCCATAGACTCTAACAATGAACATGGCTGGATTTTAAGGCAACTTTATGTACAAATCAGGCACGAGGCTGGATTCAGCCTGTCCTCTGCACTTGACCAGCCCTGTTCTCCACTCTTGCTCTGGTCCCAGGCCCTGACAGGTAAACACATCTTGCTTCCCTGCAACTCTTGAAACTGGTGCCTTCCAAAGAAGAGAGCATGAAGCTCTCTGCTGAATTCCACCCTCATAAGTGTCAGGAGGCTTTAGCATCAATAGGGAATTGAGAGCTGGAGATGAAGCATGGGACAAAGGGAAAGGACTTGAGTGAAGATATTCCCCAACTGTGGCCCAAGCTTGGTTGAGCTGGAGAATCTGCAGGAGAGCTCCCAGGGTGAGGGACTGCAAGGAAGCCTCATCTCTCCCTGAAATACACACCAGCCACCTCTGTTCCTTAGCAGCTGCTTTCCTACCAAGTTGTGACCCCACCACACCAAAATGGGGATCACTGCTGACAGGATCACATAATTTTCAAAACCTAAATGCCCTGAATCTTGGATTCAAGCATGAGGTCCATTCATTCATTCAACAACCATCAACTGTGCCAGGCCTTGCTATGGGTTCCACAGAGACAGGAGTGGATGAAACTGACCAGGATCCCATCTTCAGGGGAGAGAGTCAGTAGATGCTTCCAGCAATGGCCAGTGGTGACGTCTGTGAGTATCATGAAGCAGGAAGACATGGACAGAAACAGAAGAGCAGAGAGGGGCTGAGAGCTGCAGAAACCAGTGTGGTCAGGGAAGGTGCCTCTCTAACAGCCAATTCACAGGAAAGGAACCACCCCATGGAGAGGCAGGGAAGATGTGTTCCAGGCAAAGGGCACATGTTAGTTTCTCAAGATGGGGGGAGTAAAGGTAGATTAGTTAATGAATAGGGTTTTCATCTGTAATTGGCTCAAATCTGGTATCCAACTTGAGTGACAAATGATCCAAAGCAGCCACAAATTTCCCGAGAACAACTGTGTGAGGTCCCGGCAGGAAGTTCAAATCAGTGCAGAATGTACCTGATCATTTCCAGGACAGAAAAGCATGGAGTGCATGGCCCTCCCATAGACCCACAACACCTTCCCTCTTTTTTATGAACAGGAATGTCATCCATGACTCCATCCTCAAGTATAATCCCTGGGCCTTAGTTGTGGACAGAGTTTCAGCCAAACACAGGGAAAAAAACCCAAGCAACTTCTGACCCATGAAGCAAAACCGCAGGCAGTTTAGTGGGCTTTGGAATCCTGTCTAAGTTAATCTGGGCAGTTGCCAACAAGATTCTTTTGGTCCACCTGCACTTCAAAGTTTGCCAATCGCAGCCCACCTGGGGTGTCACAAAGCAAAGCCAATTGATGAGGGTCTGGTAACTGGGCACACAGAACTCTGTCCCAACACACACCCTATCATACATTTCAATAAAACTATCTTCCCTCAGCACAACACTTGTTCCTGACATGCACAAAGATGGAGACAACAAAGGACAAGGGCTCCCCAGGACACCATTCCACAGCCTCCAAAAATGAAAAGGGATTTACACAGTAGGCCTACATAGTTTCCAGGAGGAACTATGGAAAGCAGGTAAATGAAATGCATTTTTTTTATTAGTTGATCAAAACATTACGAAGCTCTTGACATAACATATTTCATACATTTGATTCAAATGAGTTATGAACTCCCATTTTTACCCCGTATATAGATTGCAGAATCACATCGGTTACACATCCACGTTTTTTAACAGTGCCATACTAGTTCTGCTTGAAATGCAATTTAAGAATATTTTTCTTGTTTAAACAACATGTACCAAGTGCATGGGAGAGAACAGTTGACGTTCTGCTTTATGACATTAGAGTAATCAAAGTATTCAAAGAAAACTTCTCTGTACTTCTTCTCCTAAAGCCATAATTGCACACCATTGCAAGAGGGATGAGGCCCACAAAGGTCATCTGGCTGATAAAGATCTCAGAAATGACCAGCTCACTCATGAATTCCTTGATTGGGTACACCACTTGCCAGCTGATTTGCTGGGTCCCAGCCAGACCACTGCTGTTGTCGATGCCAAAGTCCACTTGTAGGATCTCATAGACTGAGCAATTTGCTCTGGAAAACAAATACATATTAAAGTTCAGTTTGAAGCACATAACTCAGCATAATGTCAAGAACACAGTAAATGGCCCATTCCCCTTTGTCAATAAAGGAAACGATTGTCACCTTCGACCCACACATGGCAGTGTTCACAGAATCTGGCCCACAGTTGCCGGTCTGTGGCAAAATCTCAAGATGAGCTTTCAGGATTCTCTGTGGACAGAAGACTGCTTCTCACTGAATGAGAAGTTGCAATGGATTCCTTCCCAGAACATGGTGCCAGTTCCCTCCCCTGTCCAGCCAAGGAGGGAGGTGCCAGTTTCTCAGTGAAGGTCACCTTATAGCCCACATCAACCACCACTGCAAAGGCCCATTTACCAAAGATAGGCAAACAAGTTCTGGAGATGAGAATGTCGGCCTTTCTTTGGAGGGGCCACTGTGGCCTAGGTCCATGTGCTAGATGTCTGCTGGCACTGTAGGAGCTGCTGCTACTGAGCATTCCATCCAGTGGGACAGAGATCTGCAAGATGGGGACCCATGTAGGGACCCATTGAGTAGCATCTTCAGAGCCTTGGCCAGTGGTCCAAGCACAGGCTTTGGAGTCAATGGCTTTGACCACAAACTGACTGTGGTACCATGAGAGTTGCTGAATTGAGCCTTCACTCAAACAGCTATCAAGTGGGAATAATGACAGGTGTCCACTTCAAGGACTCAGGTTTCTAATTTTTGAAATGTTGTTCCCCTGAAAGTCTTTAAAAATGATTCCTGGCTCCTGACATATATATGATTTTATATAAGTCTGTCTATATACGTGTTTGTGTTTGTGATTTTAACAAAATCTTTTCATAAAATAAGGTATAGATGATGAAATGACACAAGACGTTCCTGAGAGACAGACTAAACCTTCCATGTGTTCTATCACTTTGTTCAGTTAACCCATTAATAGAAGGAGAGGAGAAGCTAACACCAAATGGCGATGAGGAGGGGCAGTTACACTGGCTTGCTGCAGAGGTGGCTTGGTGAGGACCGGCCGGCAACTGCCTCCTTCTTTTCAGCTCAGGTGTGAAGTGTAAGCCCACTGGGTGACACAGCCTGATTCATGCCCCATGCCCCATGATGTGCTGGCTGTCTTAATCAGCATTGTATTTTGGTTTTATGGCCAATGGTTAAATATTAACAAAAAGCAACTGGGTTCGTCAAAATGATTGACAGGGTGACCCTCCCTGTTTCATTAGTGATTGCTTCCATTTAGATCTGGGTTGTCCCCAGAGGCCATTTGTTGATGGGGTTCCTAGTCTGGTGTTGATGGGGTGGGGAAACTTTGGGGACTTTGCAGAAAGCTCTAGATCATGGGCCTTGAGGGAGGCTGCAGGAAGCCAGCTCTCTCCTCTTCTTTGTTCAGGGAAAGAGTGAGTGGACATTTTCTCTACCCCACGCTCCCAGCCGAAGGGTGCTAACTCACCACAAGCCCCCAAATCTGACCACAATCTAAATCCTCAAAAACTATATGCCAACAAACCTCTTCTCTCTGCAAGTTGATGTCTCAAGTGCTTGCTCCAGTAATGGAAGCAAGCGAACTGTCACCATGTTGTCTGGACTACAGCATCAAAGAAAAATCCCAGAAAGGAGCTGAGGATGGATTCCAGATTTCCAAACATGGTCACATTTCCCAGCGCACGTTGCACCAGGGAAACAGCATGGGGAGGGCGTCTCCCTGCAGAAAGCCTGGGCTTTGCTTCCCCTCTTCCCTGTGGACAACAGAGGCTTCCTCTGCCCCAACCACAGTGCTCAGAAGAGGAGGGCTTTGAACTATGGGCCCAGGTGGCTCACCTCCTGTGGTCTAGGTCCAACAGCCAGACAAGGTAGGGAATCACTTGCCCCCACAGGCCAAAGGCAGGTGGCTTCAATACAGAGAGCCATGTCCTCTGTTGTTCCCTTGGCTTCAGCTTATCTGTTATGAACCTTTCCAATTTGCTTCTTTTTATAATCTTTTCTCTTTTGGCAACAAAACCCTTTGTCTTCTGGTTTTATCCTTATTACTCACATTCACTCAGGATGAGTATTCAGTACAATATTTTAAATTAAGACCTGCACTGCCCTCCTAGCTGTGTGCATCAGGGCTCTCCACACAACATGTGTAATTCTTATCACAGGATTTCAGGCAGTTTGTACATTATATTCTATTAAAAACTCAGCTCCACTCAAGGTTGTCACAACCCAGGGATCACAGCTTCCTGCTAAATGATGTGCTGAGATACATTCACACAATCCTGTTAGCAGCAAGTTTCCTCCACAGGCCTGTGTTTCACATCTCATTTGATATAAAAATGGAACATAAGGCATAAAAAGAAGCAGTTATTTATTTACATTATGGAATGGATTCTAGGGGGATTCAAAATAAGCATAAATTATCACACCACAGCCACAATCCCTGCCCTTCTTCAGCCCTGGGGAGGAGGGTGAGGCCAGGAGCTGTCAAACACAGCTCTTTCTCAGTCACTTCTAAGAACTGCAGACTCTGCTCTTAGAAAACAACAGTGACAACCACCTCCAAGAACTTGTGTGGTTCTCTGCATTTGCAACATTACCATTTGACTAAATATTTTTTAAAAATTCCCTCTGAATGGAACCTGGACACCATCACCTACCCAGTGTCCCAGGATGAAAGGACAGATGGCACCCACAGCATGCTCTGGGGGTATCAGGAACCCTGACACTGTGGTGACTGTCTGCCTCACTCTCACTCAAGTCCCCATCAGAGTCCAAGGCCCCCTTGAACCCCTCCCACCTTCCATCCCAGGCCTATAGCTGAGGTTGATGGGAAACCCTGACTTCAGGGCTGGCTATGGCAGTTGCTTAGGGGATCATATGTCATAGTTATATCCCCAGGGCCATGGTTGACCAGGACCTGTGCGGGGCCTGTCTGCGAAGAAAAGCTTCTATCAGAGTGACCAAATCAGCAGATGGATGCAGATGTAGTCATTTTCCACCATCCTCCTCCAGGATGGAGAGCACCTGAGAGGAATACAACCATGGGTATATGGGTACAGGCTCTGAGGAGAAGGTTGGAGCCCCAATTCAACACTCCTGGTGCCTGTCCACCATGAACTCAAACTGCCTGATGACCTTCAATGTTACAGGACCAAATGGACAAAACCAGCTGATAAACCAAGAATCTGAGAGGAACTTTTCCACCAGGAATATGCACAGCAGTGCTGTGCATTATGGTTTGGGTCTGGAAAGTCGCCCAAAGTATCATGCATCTAAAGGCTTTGTCCCCAGTGCAGCAATGTCCAGAGGTGGGGATCATAGGAAATGACTCCAACCCCAGGTCCTGACTTCCTTAGTGGAATAATGCAGCAGATTGATTGAAGATGGGAATGGCTAATTGGGAGGGGGACCCTGTTGTAGGAAGGTTATCACTAGGCATTTGGCCTGAGAAGGTTCATCTCATCCCCAGCTCCTGCCTTCTTCACTCCCAAGGTCTGGGACTGAGCAGCTCTCCTCAAAACACCCTCCAGCCATGATGTTCTGCTTCACCTCAGGAACAAAGCCATCTATTTGACCAGCCATGAACTGAAGCCTCTGATGTGGTCAGACAAAGTAAACTTTCTTTTTTCATAGCTGTAGGGGTCTGGTATCCTGGTCACAGTAATGAAAAGCTGCATCACACACTGTGCAAAACGGAATAAAGTCATAGACCTTGACAGACACCAACTCTGAAGAGTACTATTGGCTACTCTCCCCTCTTCATTCCATGATGGCAGAGACCATCTCCCACTACAAAGCCCAAAATATTACACAACAGGTACTTCCCAAGAGTACCTGCTTCTTGGGCAAAGGCATAGATCCCACAGCTTACTAATGAGCTCTGAAGGGAAGACTACCTTGGAGACTGATTGTAGAACAAAACACTAGGACAAGTCTCGCTCAAGACTTGGGGTGCTCAGAATTTGGGTATGTTCAAGATTTGGGGATGCTCTGGACTTGGGGTGGCCAGCATTTGGGGGTGCTCAGCAGATAGACATAGATTTCCAGGGACATTGTGGTCACTTGAAGCTGCTGGAATGAGTTTGAAGGGAGAGGTGTATAGATGACCCAGACAGTGGTTCCTAACAGGCTTCTAACCAGCACTCATCTGAGCCCCTCTTGCCCCTTAAAGAGCAGGCAGAGGGAAACTGCAGCTGATGCTGTCAGGTTCACAAGGAAGTGGCAGCCACACCATACCACTCCAGGGAACATGTTGCCCCCACCACCCACACACCCACCGAAGCTCCTGTGCACATGGTCCTCAAAAAGTCTAATAGAGAAGAAAGGAAAGAGAAAAGACTATGACAATGCAGGGTGACAGAGCAGTTGCCGAAGGGGCGCGTGTGCCCAGATGAGGAGCTTGTGCCTCACCTAGGGTGAGGCCTCAGCTGTGATGGTTTCTGCACAGCTGTCATCATCATTTACCTGAATAACCTCGCTCCACAAGATGAAGATGCTTGCTCTATATATGGGAGGGGGCAGGGGCCGAGACTTCAGGCAAGGAATCCTGTCATCCACCAGGTGTCCTGATACAACATCATCAGTGAGGACGTCTCTCTGCAGCACAGCTGAGCACAGTCCACATACCTGTGGCTCGAGCCCCAGCTGGAGAAGAGAGGCTGCCAGCCAGCAGCTCCAGGGACCTAGCTTAAGACCAAAGACATGCACTGGTCCTCACTTGTAACATGAGAGCAATGACTATTTAGGTGGTAAGGAACAATGACCAAAAGCCAGAGCTTCCCTCTGTCTGCCAGAAAATGTCCACTTTCCTCTCACCTCTTATGTCATTTCTGCTTTCCCCACTACCTTCATCAACCCTTAGTTAAAAACAATAATAACAACAAAAATAAAGATTTTCTGAAACTAGATATTAAAACTCGCACCGTAATAAATGTGAACTCAGTGGCTCTGGACAATATCCACCTCATTAGGCCTTTGTGCATGAAGAGCAGAAGAACCAAGCTCTGCCCCATGTGTTCTTCACCACAGATCTTCAGAAGCCAGGCTACTGGGCTGGGAAGAGCACATCTCCACATGGAGCTGCATCAGTCTAGACGCCACATCTAGGCCTGTATTCCCACACAGTACCCAGTCCCTCGACTGCCTTGGGCCTTGGGCCTCTCAGCATTCACCTGCCCTGGGTGTCTGGTGGCCCACGCAGGCCAGGGTAGCCATCATCTGGGTGCTGCTGTGGTCCACTGCCCACTGGTCTCCATTGCTATTTCTCAAGGCTGTGTTCTTCACACCTGCTGCCAACTTAATTCTGTGAGGTAGGAAACAACATGTATAAGAACATGTGTAAGAAAACATGTATAAGAACATGTATAAGAAAACATCCCAGGTCGACTTTGCAGGTCAACACGACCCCATAGTGTGGGCATACTGTCCTGCCCCCAGGAGACAGGAAGAACACTGTGAATGTCAGATTAAATAAATATGAAAAAAATTTCAACATCTCTAGCAATTAGAGAAACACAAATTAAATCTACACTGATAGTTCATCTTACTCCAGTCATTACATTAATTGTCACAAATACAAGTAATAATAAATGTTGGCAAGGATGTGGGAAAAAGGCACACTCATACATTGCTGGTGGGACTGCAAATGGGTGTAATCACTCTGGAAAGAATTATGGAAATTCATTAGAAAACTTGGAATGCAACCACCATTGGACCTAGTCATCCCACTCCTCAGCTTATACACAAAGGACTTAAAATCAACACACTACAGTGACACAGTCACATCAATGTTTATAGCAGCTCAATTCACATTATCTCAGCTATGGAAACAACTAAGTACCCTTGACCAGATGAATGAATAAAGAAACTGTGTTGTATATACACAATGGAAGATTACTCAACCATAAAGAAGAATGAAATTATGGAATTTGCTGGTAAATGAATGGAACCATATACTGTCATGCTGTGTGAAATAATCCAATCCCCCCAAACAAAAGGCTGAATGTTCTCTCTGATATGAAGATACTAACACAAAATAAGGCAGGGGGAGGGAAAAACAGACACAATTTACATTAGACAAAGGGGATTAAAGCAAAGAGATGGTGATGAGAATAGGTAAGACAGTAAATTAGATGGACATGACCTTTTTATGTTCAAATATAAATACATGACTGGTGTATATGTAAATCATGTACAACCACAAAAATGGGAAGTTACACTCTATGTATATATAATATTCCAAAATACATTCTACTGTAATTAGTAACTAAGAAAAAAAAACAAATAAAAAATTTGATTAAAAAATATTAATAGCAATGACTTTCCCAGATAATAAGTGCACCTCTAGGTGGTGAGGGGCACACACTTGTGCAGCATAGTCATTTAAATATTCAACAGTTATCCTTACCTTATTTGCATAGTAAAATGCACACCATAGCAGAAAACCTAAGGTGGAGACTTAAGGTGGAAATGAGATATGAGATATGGGGACACATGAAGAGGCATGATGAAGAAGGATGCAGAAAAACTGAAGTTCCAACACTACAGTTGATGACATTAAGAGACATGCACATATATCTATATGCATACAGATATATTTTTAAAATGATATGAATTAATACTTACATGGAGGTTTAGGAAAGGTTAAAATCACCATGGGAGTTAACTGACTTTTACACATTACATGGCAGGGGGTAGAAACAACGTAAGCAGACACATTTAAAGCTTCAACTCATACATAATATCTATTCACATTTCAAAACAAAGCATATGATCACTGCCATTCAGAGACACAGAAAGTCACATGACTAAGGGTCAGAATGCACAAGGATCCCATAGGGGAGAAAGTGGATATCTGGGAATAGAAATACAATTTACCAAAGACAGTTATTCATGTCCTATAATTGAGAAGATATAGCACACTCTGTTTCTGTTTACCTTCAGAGATCATATCTATGGGCCATGCAAATGGAGAAAACACTTTGCCAGTGGACTTCCTAAGCAAATGAGATTACCATGGAACCTCAATCATGAAGGATGATTCTTGATCTCTGAAGTCATTACTGCTGAGATGCAGATAGTTGGTTGATCTCCATGTTCATTTCCTCCAATGTGTTTTGGTCCTTCACAATATCCTAGAAATTCAAATTTGTGTTTAGTTCCTTATTTTTAAAAAGATGGTTTCATTTAGTGTTCATAGCCAGCTACCAATGACCTCACTATGAATTACAGTGCATCATGGGCTTTTCAGAAGCACTCTCAGATCTTTTAAGTCTTCTGATGTTGAAGATTATTTTTTTTGCCATTTGTGAGCAGTTTGGGGTATCAAAATTGGGAAAATCCTTGGCTTAATTTTATAACTATACCTAGAAATAGAGATATATGTGCAATAGGCATGTTTATTTTTCAAACCTAATACCCAGGCCTTGTCAAGTAAGAGTATAAGATGGCTTCAGATTCTTATCAACTCAGAAAAAGCAGAAGGTCAGAGACAGTTCTTTGGATTTCAGTGTAGGCTAAATCATGAAGAACACTGAGGATTTCTGTAATATTATTATTGAGATAACATGCTCCCTATGTAAACATATGTCAGAAAAACTAAATTCCAGCACTAGTAAACTCAATAGCTTCAGGAAATAGCTAGGAAAACCCTTATAACTAACCAATTTAAAAAGACCAAGAGGTTTTATCTGTTTGGTTCACATATAACCTGATCTTAGAACTTGAGCCAGTAGAAGACACTCTATATATGGATTCAGAAGGAAGGAGAACATAGAAGTTGAGAGAAAGTTGGGGAGGAATGAAATCACTCTCATGTGGCAGCCAGGGCAATGTGGGAGAGCACAATTTGTGGATCCTGTTTGCAATCAGGTCTTAGCATTTCTGACTTAATATTTTCAAAGTACTCCTGCTCTTTTCCATAATGTGCCTTGGTTTAATTGATTTCTGTTTTTCCAGACTTTTTTCTTTGCATTACATATTCAGTTACATAAATATAGAACCTCGTTGGTTGTTAACTCCTTAAGTATTTGAATACTATTAATTCACTTGGCAAGCTCACTGAGGCTTACCTGATATTGTTCTAGAAATGTACTAGTTTACTAGTGTATAGAAAATAGTATAATTTTCTTATACTTTCTTTATAAAGTAATTATATAAGAGTATGTGTTCTCTCCCTGTGGTTGTGTAAACTTCTCTGTTGCTTCTAATGGGGGAACAATGGGATCAAAACTGCCTTCTTGCTTTGTTTCACATGATTGTGCTCATTATTTATTTGCAGGAAGCTTACATGACAAGGAACCTTTTCAGAAACTTTGTTCCTTGTCTGTTTTGAACAACTGAAAAGAAGAAACAAAAAGGTACAGAGTAGATGTAGATAAACTTGTGTTATTTATGTTAAGATATTTTTCTAGATGATGTGTAAAATATTATTAGTCAAAATCTTGTCATAGTCAATGTTATTATTCCAGAAAACTTGAACTGCAAAAGTGTAAGTAAGACCCAGGATATAATGGGGAAGGATCTAATGAGTTTTATTATTACCATTCTGCAATTTGAAGGCTGATGTTTATTTTTAATAAATTTTGCTAATCTAAAGGAGAAACTGTCTTTCTCATAGTCACATAGGATGTAACTAAACTGAGAAACATCATTACATTTTTAGTTAGCCTAAGACAGTCTTAGACTTCATTATTCTTCCTGCTAAACACAGAACTTACCCAGAGGTTTAACCATTATTCTAGGTGATAATTCAGAGTTGCAGTATGTTTTATATGAGCAGCACCTATTGAATGGTGTCTGCATACTGCCGTTTTTCTATGACATGCACATACAATCTCATGGGTCTGGCATTTGGGTTCACTGATTTTTTCCTTGGATTTAGATTTTTTTCAGGTCTTCCTTGTGTAATATATTCAGAGGACAAGGAGGAAAGAGCCCCTTTAAAGCAAGATGTAAAACAGGAGTCACACTTTCATGTGCTGCTATTCACTTGTTTCTCTATAGCAAGAGTTATTAACCTATATCCTTAGATGTTGTAGAATTCACTGAAATAATGTTTAAATTTTTTGAGAGAACATATTTTCTAGGAGTAAAGTCTACTTCAACATAGTCTCAAAGAGGGACTGTGAACAAAGTAAAGGATCATTGTGCTTCAAGTTAGGTAGATATATTTCCCTCTGTTTCCTGGTAAATCAAGGGGGAAGCTTCCTAGGAAACTGGCACTTTAGCTGCATGTTTGTTGATTAACAGAAGGTGGCATTGCAGGCAGGGGAGCGGGTTTCATGTACAGAGACATCATGTCTGATAGCTAGAGGATAGGAATGGAGGATGCTTAATTCCAGACTCATTTTATATTCTTGTTTAAACTAAGACTGGGTAACATTAAGAACTTCCACTTAATCATAATTTCCATTCGGTTTGTATGATAGTGTTACTTACAGAATTCATGGTTATAACATTTTTTTTACTTAGTAAACAAGCTAAAAACTTTGATCCTTTAATTTAAGAAAGTTAATAAGAACTAAAGAACTAACTTATTAATATTGGAATTTATCAATACCTCTCTTTTTAATTTAAAAAATTTTAAAGATTTTTTGGTTACTAGGGATTGAACCCAGGGTGCTTAGCCATAGAGCCACAAACCCAGCCATTTTTATTTTTTATTTTAATGTAGTATTCCACTACGTTGCTTAGAGCCTCACTAAGTTGCTGAGGTTGGCTTTGAACGTGCCATTTTCTTGCCTCAGTTTCACAAAGCTGTTAGGATTTCAGGTATGCACTACAACACCCAGCAATGCCACTTTTTAAATGTGTCTTCTAAAATTTTCAGATTTGCTTGAAGGATGCACCATTTCTAATGTTGTGAGTATATTGTACTCTGAGCCATATTCCAGCCCCAAGTCCTGTATTTTAAATCTTTTTTTAATGGGCAGAAAGTCACTTGCATGTGAAACTTTTAAAATCAATTAAAGAGACAGGAGGAGGAAGACGCGCCAGGTGCCCAGCCAGACCCGAGGAGGAAGACGCCAGGAGCCCAGCCAGACTGGAGAAGGAATTCCGGCCCCGTCCCAAGTGATAGTCTGGAGGAAGCCCATCAACCCTTAAAACCCATCAAAGGGGGTGGGGGTGTGGCTACCAGAACGGTTGTGCAGCTCATCCAGGTACCCGGTTTCCAACTTCCCCACCCTTAGCTATGATAACTCAAAGTATTTCCCACAATCTCTTGGGGGTTGTAGCTACCAACACAAAACAACAACTGTACAGGCACCTGGTTCCTACCTCAGAGACTAGAGCAGGGAAGATACAGGTAGAAACTCATTTCCTTTCACACTGGCTATACCCACCAACCTGAATACAGAGGCTCAAGCTAGGAATAGACAATGCCACCTACTGGAAGCAAGGAAAACAGTGTTCTGAGAGCCTTTTTTTTCCTCTCCCTTTCTCTTTTCTTCTCCCTTTTCCACAACTTCAGCATATGTGAAACCAAGAACTGTGCATGAACAACTGAATTACCAAAGTAATATAATATAGAGGAATTGCATATACCCCACCTCCCCCCCATTTTTTCTTTATTTCTATCTTACTTCCCTTTCCCTTCTATTATTTCTCTTTTCTTCCTTGTTATTTTTTTTCTTTGTTTTAAAATTCGTATTCTCTCTATCCCACTTTCAATCTCCTAACTTTTGCTACCTATACATATGGTAACTACCTAAATAGATAGGAGGTTGAGTCTATACATTCTTCCATAAATTACCAGTCTAGTGGTTAGAGTTCTCCAAAGGTGCTTAGTTAGTTTAACCTCATACCCTCACTCCTTTCGCTCTAAGTATAACATCTTTCGTCTGAAATTAAGTTTTCTATATGCCACCAGATATAGTATGACTTTTATGAAACTAAGGAATATATTCTTAAGTAAGAATTAAAACCAATATCTATAGTCATAGAATCTAACTATAAATGTATTAATAATGAAAACTTGTGCTTAGATAATGTACTGTTAATATTGGGATCTGTTAACATTGTCTTTCCCCGCAAAAGAGGGATTTTGAAGCTATACAAGTACAATACAAATATATAAGGGGAAAAAACATTAGCACAACAGTTTCACAAAGCTAGAAAGAATCATGAGCAGTATGAAAAGACAAGGAATGAAATGACCACAAACAATACAGGTCAATTCAACATTAGATGAGGTAATATCTGCAGCTGATGGAATGTCAGAAAAAGAGTTCAGGATATACATGCTTCAGATGATGTGGAGTCTCAAGGAAGACATTATTCATCAAATTCAGACAATGAAAAATCACTTTGACAATGAATTACATAAACAAATCCAAGAAGCAAAAGATCAACTCTATAGGGAGATAGAGGATATAAAAAACAAATAAACAGAAATCCTGGAAATGCAGGAAACCATAAACCAAATTAAAAACTCAAATGAGAGTATAACCAGCAGAGTAGAACACTTGGAAGATAGAACTTCAGACAACGAAGACAAAGTTTTTTCAACTTGAAAAGAACATAGACAGCTCAGCGAGAATGTTAAGAAATCATGAGCAGAACATCCAACAATTATGGGATAACACCAAGAAGCCAAACCTAAAAGTTATTGGGATACAAGAGGGTACAGAGGTCCAAACCAAAAGAATGAGCAATCTATTCAATGAAATAATACTAGAAAACTTCCCAGACTTAAAGAATGAAAAAGAAATCTAAATACTAGAAGCCTACAGGACACCGAATATACAAAATCATAAGAGATCCACACCAAGACACATAATAATGAAGATGCCCAACATACAGAATAAGGAGAGAATCTTAAAAGCCACAAGAGAGAGGAAGCAGATTACATTTAGGGGTAAACCAATCAGGATAACTGCTGATCTTTCAACACAGACTCTGAAAGCTAGAAGATCCTGGAACAACATATTTCAAATGCTGAAAGAAAAAAGGGTTCCAACCAAGAATCATGTATCCAGCGAAATTAAGCTTCAGGATTGAAGATGAAATAAAAATCTTCCACGATAAACAAAAGTTAAAAGAATTTGCAGCTAAAAAACCAGCTCTTCAAAACATCCTTGGCAAAACATTACAGGAAGAGGAAATGAAAACCAACAGCGGGAGGTAGTACAGTAAAGGAAAAACTAAGCATAGAGGAAAAACAAATCATGTTAAGTATCGTACATAACCAAATATGGATGGAAATACAAACCATATCTCAATCGTAACCCTAAATGTTAATGGCTTAAGTGCACCATTCAAAAGACATAGGGTAGTAGAATGGATTAAAAAAAAGATCCAACAATATGCTGCCTACAGGAGACTCATCTGATAGGAAAAGACATACACAGACTGAAGGTGAAAGGTTGGGAAAAATCATATCACTCACACGGACACCAGAAGCAAGCAGGGGTGTCCATATTTGTATCAAATAAAATAGACTTCAAGCCAAAGTTAATCAAAAGGGATAAACAAGGACACTACATACTGCTCAAGGGAACCATACACCAACAAGACTTGATGATCATTAATATATATGCCCCAAACAATGGTGCAGCTACATTCATCAAACAAACTCTTCTCAAGTTCAAGAGTCTAATAGACCACAACACAATAATCATGGGAGATTTTAACAAACCTCTCTCACCAATGGACAGATCTTCCAAACAAAAGTTGAATAAAAAAATCACAGAGCTCAAAATACAATTAATAACTTAGACTTAATTGATATATACAGAATATATCACCCAACATCAAGCGGATACACTTTCTTCTCAGCAGCACATGCATCCTTCTCAAAAATAGACCATATATTATGTCACAGGGTAAATCTTAGCAATTACAAAGGAGTTGACATACTACCATGCATTTTATCTGATCATAATGGAATGAAATTGGAAATCAAAATTAAAATGAGAAAGGAAAAACCCTACATCACATGGAGATTAAACAATATGCTACTGAATGAAAAAAGGGTTACAGAAGACATCAAAGAGGAAATTAAAAAATTCTTAGAGGTAAACGAAAACTCAGACACAACATATCAAAATCATTGGGACACTATGAAAGCAGTACTAAGAGAAAAATTCATTTCATGGAGTTTCTTCCATAAAAGAAAGAAATGCCAACAAATAAATGACCTCATACTACACCTCGAAGCCTTAGAAAAAGAAGAACAAATAAGCAGCAAATACAGTAGAAGGCAAGAAATAATTAAAATTACAGCTGAAATCAATGAAATCGAAACAAAAGAAACAATTGAAAAAATTGACCAAACTAAAAGTTGGTTCTTTGAAAAAATAAATAAGATTGATAGACCACTAGCCACGCTAACAAAGAGAAGAAGAGAGAGAACCCAAATTACTAACTTACGGGATAAAAAAGGCAACATCACAACAGACAATTCATAAATATAGAAGATAATTAGAAATTATTTTGAAACCCTATACTCTAATAAAAATAGAAGATAGTGAAGGAATCAATAAATTGCTTGAGACATATGAACTACCCAGATTGAGTCAGGAAGATATAAACAACATAAACCGACCAATATCAAGTGGGAAAATAGAAGAAGCCATCAAAAGACTACCCAACCAAGAAAAGCCCAGGACCAGATGGATATACAGCAGAGTTTTACAAGAACTTTAAAGAAGAACTAATACCAATACTCCATAATCTATTTCAGGAGATAGAAAAAAAGGGAGAACTTCCAAATTCATTCTATGAGGCCAATATCACCCTGATTCCCAAACCAGAGAAGGACACCTCAAAGAAAAAAAACTACAGACCAATATTCCCTAATGAATTTAGATGCAAAAATCCTCAATAAAATTCTGGCAAATCGTATACAAAAACATATCAAAAAGATCATGCACCATGATCAAGTAGAATTCATCCCTGGAATGCAAGGCTGGTTCAATATACGGAAATCAATAAACGTTATTCACCACATCAATAGACTTAAAGATAAGAACCATATGATCATTTTGATGGACGCAGAAAAAGCATTCAACAAAGTACAGCATCCCTTTATGTTCAAAACATTAGAAAAACTAGGGATAACAGGAACTAACCTCAAAATTGTAAAAGCTATATATGCTGAGCCTCAGGCTAGCATCATTTAAATGTTAAAAAACTGAAGGCATTCCCTCTAAAATCTGGAACAAGACAGGGATGCGCTCTCTCACCACTTCTATTCAATATAGTTCTCGAAATACTGGCCAGAGCAATTAGACAGACAAAAGAAGGCATTAAGATAGGAAAAGAAGAACTTAAATTATCACTATTTGCGGATGATATGATCCTATACCTAGAAGACACAAAAGGGTCTACAAAGAAACTACTAGAGCTAATAAATGAATTCAGCAAAGTGGCAGGATATAAAATCAACACGCATAAATCAAAGGCATTCCTGTATATCAGTGACAAATCTTCTGAACTGGAAATGAGGAAAACCACCCCATTCACAATATCATCAAAAAAATAAAATACTTGAAAATCAACCTAACAAAAGAGGTGAAGATTTATACAATGAAAACTACAAAACCCTAAATAGAGAAATAGAAGAAGATCTTAGAAGATGGAAAAATATACCCTCTTCATGGATAGGCAGATCTAACATCATCAAAATGGCGATATTACCAAAAGTTCTCTATAGGTTCAATGCAATGCCAATCAAAATCCCAATGGCATCTCTTGTAGAAATAGATAAAACAATCATGAAATTCATATGGAAAAATAAATGACCCAGAATAGCAAAAGCAATTCTAAGCAGGAAGTGTGAATCAAGAGGTGTAACGATACCAGATTTCAAACTGTACTACAAAGCAATAGTAACAAAAACAGCATGGTATTGGTACAAAAACAGGTAGGTGGACCAATGGTATAGAATAGAGGACACAGAAACCAATCCACAAAATTGCATCTATCTTATATTCGATAAAGGGGCTAAAAGCATGCAATGGTGGAAGGATAGCATCTTCAACAAATGGTGCTGGGAAAACTGGAAATCCATATGCAACAAAATGAAACTGAATCCCCTCCTCTCGCCATGAAAAAAGTTAACTCAAAATGGATCAAGGAGCTTGATATCAAATCAGAGACACGGTATCTGATAGAAAAAAAGGTTGGCTCTGATCTACATATTGTGGTGTCGGGCTCCAAATTCCTTAATAGGACACCCATAGCACAAGAGTTAATAACAAGAATCAATAAATGGGACTTACTTAAACTAAAAAGTTTTTTCTCAGCAAGAGAAACAATAACAGAGGTAAATAGGGAGCCTACAACATGGGAACAAATTTTTCTCCTCACACTTCAGATACAGCCCTAATATCCAGTGTATACAAAGAACTCAAAAAATTAGACAATAAGATAACAAATAACCCAATCAACACATGGACCATGGACCTGAACAGACACTTCTCAGAGGAGGACATACAATCAATCAACAAGTACATGAAAAAAATGCTCACCATCTCTAGCAGTCAGAGAAATGCAAATCAAAACCACCCTAAGATACCATCTCACTCCAGTAAGATTGGCAGCCATTATGAAGTCAAACAACAACAAGTGCTGGTGAGGATGTGGGGAAAAGGGTACTCTTGTACATTGCTGGTGGGACTGCAAACTGGTGCAGCCAATTTGGAAAGCAGTATGGAGATTCCTGCGAAAGCTGGGAATGGAACCACCATTTGACCCAGCTATTGCCCTTCTCGGACTATTCCCTGAAGACATCAAAAGAGCGTACTACAGGTATACTGCACATTGATGTTCATAGCAGCACAATTCACAATAGCTAGACTGTGGAACCAACCCCGATGCCCCTCAATAGATGAATGGATAAAAAAAATGTGGCATTTATACACAATGAAGTACTACGCAGCACTAAGAATTGACAAAATCATGGAATTTGCAGGGAAATGGATGGCATTAGAGCAGATTATGCTAAGTGAAGCTAGTCAATCCCTAAAAATGAATGCCAAATGTCTTCTTTGATATAATGAGAGCAACTAAGAACAGAGCAGGGAGGAAGACAGGAGGAAAAGATTAACATTAAACAGAGTCATGAGGTGGGAGGGAAAGGGAGAGAAAAAGGAAATAGCATGGAAATGGAAGGAGATCCTCATTGTTATACAAAATTACATATAAGAGTTTGTGAGGGGAATGGGAAAAAATAAGGAGAGAAATGAATTACCATAGATTTGGTAGAGAGAGAAGATGAGAGGGGAGGGGAGGGGGAATAGTAGTGGATAGGAAAGGTAGCAGAATACAACAGTTAGTATTATGGTATTATTTAAAAATGTGGATGTGTAACCGATGTGATTCCGCAATCTTTGTAATGTTTTGAATAACCAATAAAAAATAAATATAAAAAATTTAAAAACCAAAAAAATAAAAAATAAAATCAATTAAATAAAAAAAAAACTCTATAGCATAGAGCAGAGGCAATTTTAAGATTAGATCAGTACATACCTACATCAGAAAAGAAAATTACCAAGACTTTCACTTCAAGGAGGTAGAAAATCAAGAACAAGCCAGACTCAAAACAATTAGAAGAAAACATACTAAACATCAGAGAAGAGGTAAATAAAATAAAGACTAAAATATTATTTTAAAAATATCGACAACATATAGAATTTATTTATTTATTCATTTATTTATTTATTTATTTGTTTATTTATTTATCCCTAGCATTGAACTCAGAAGCAACCACTCACTGAGAGATGTCTCAAGCCATAGTTTGTTTTTTTATTGAGAGACAGAGTCCCATAGAGTACATCAGTGCCTTACTTTTGCTGAGGCTGGCTTTGAAGTTGGCTTCCTCTTGCCTCATCCTGAGGATCTAAATTGTTCATGTCAATGGTTGAGAGCACAGCATTGCCATTTAATTCACTTAAGCAGTGAGGAGATTATGATTCTGCATAATATGAGGATTCCCAGACGTGAAACCTATGGACATCTTCGCATCAGCTTTGTTCACAGAAAGCATAAGACTCACCTTTCAGGACTCTGCTTGGTGCATGGTTTGGCTTCTTCTATTTTGGGGGGGGGGGGGTGTCTGCTGGAGACTGCACCAAGAGCATCATGCATGCTTAGCAAGTGATTCCCCAAGAAACTGTGCCCCCAGCCCTCCTTGGCCTTCCTTGGTGATCAGAGAAAGGGTCTGTGAAATTCCATTTTTATTGACTTACTGGAAAACTTCATGTCCTCTGATTCTGCCTCTTCTGCAGATCCAGTTGAAAGAGAAGGTGCTGTGGATGGCCATCCCCCTCTTCACTTTCTTAGTCTGCTGTCAGGTCAATCCAGTCTTCTGTGCTGGCATTGGGGCAGGGGAGAGAGGCAGGACACACATGCCACTTTTTTGTTTCTGCTTGTTTCCAGGTCCTCTGTTTGTTATTATGGCCTCAGATTCTGTGAACCCTTTCTACTGGATGTGAGGGATTCTGGCCCTCAACAGAGGGAGGTTCAGACTCACGCTGCCTCTTCTCTGCTAGACCAGCACCATTTAGTTGAATGACAGCCTTTCTGTGGAGCTCAGAGAATGGGCAGCTCTGTGGCCTGGAAAGTCTGCATGTGCCACATCAAATAGGCTGATCAAGAGTGCATTCAGTCTGAGCAACACCATCTTCTTTGGAGTTGGGTTTGAATGCAATACAAAACCTGGAAGAGCAAGATAAGTCTCTGCTTGAGAATTTCTGAAAACTTTAAAAAACTAGAGTGTTTGAAATTCCTGAAACAAGATGGCGAGTCCACCAAGAACATTCTCCATAACTTTCCATTGGTTTCTCAGCTGCATCTTTTTCATATCTAGGGGTGAAATATATGCATCAAAACCACGAGTGACAGTGGAGGGTCAACTCTAACCAGTCACCTGTAGGTCTGGAAATTATTTTCTTGTGTTTGTTGATGGTGCATTTAATGAACACAGTTTAAAAATGGGGTTCCAATGAGGTTCTAGTCACTCAGAATCAGAGTTCATCTGAACCTGATAGAAAGGGAAGGTTGATTCCTACTAGATCCAATTGTGTCAGCTCCATAAGCAGACTCAGGAAATGATTGAAATGTTCTCCAGTATTATGAACTGATGAAGGATTGGCCTCTCTGACCTCTGTCCAGCCAGAATGGATCTATCCAGGGTATGGGAATGCCACACGCTGTTGAGGGGTTTGTGACTTTCCAAACAGAATGACACGGCAGGGTCTGGCAGGATTGACAGATGGATTCAGTTGTATTCTAATAATTGGTTTGGGGAGGTTATTCTATAATTGCTGCCAGCAACCTGAAGCCCATCCAATGTGGAGAAGGGGTCTCATGCAATTCTATAGGTACATTTTGTTAAATAATGTCTTGCTTTCCTGAGCTAACAGGGGCTTTGTGACTGCCCCTTTCCTTAGGCACACTCATGGAGCTGGGTATCTCTACAATTGTCACCTTGGGCCTCATCATGCAGCTCTTGGCTGGTGCCAAGATGATTGAAGTGGGTGACACCCCAAAAGACCAAGCTCTCTTCAGTGGAACCCAGAAGTGTAAGAAAGATTATAGGTACAGTTCTGGTGTCTAGTTGAGAATTTGAATTGGCTCTAAAATTGGGGACATTAAAACAGCCCTGTTTCGCCTGTGTGCTTTGCTTGCTGACCCTGTAGGTGCTCCATGTCCTGTTAGTGAGAGAGCACTTCTGGGAGGTGTTGGGTATGGGGGAAAGCCAGGCAGGGCAGGGAGGGCAGGAATTCCCCAGAGGATGGACTTGAAGGATCAGGGCATGGAGGTCACCCCTTCACCAGCCATGATTTCCACACCTCACCAAGGAGGTGACGTCTACTTCAGAGCTGTCATAAGAATTCTATCAAATCCAGATGCTGTGGAGTATGCCTGTAATTGCAGCAGATCTAGAGGCTGAGGCAGGAGAATTGCCAGTTGGAGGCCAGCCTCAGCAACTTAGTGAGGCCCTAAGCAACTCAGTGAGACCCTGTCTCTAAATTAAACACAAAATAGGGCTGGGGATGGGGCTCAGTGGTTGAGTGCCCCTGAGTTCAGTCCCCAGTACCAAAAGCAAAACAAACAAACAAAAAAAAATTTGCATTATTTTTCTAAAGCCCAAATCAGGTGTTTTTTTTCCTCTTTCCCTCTGTTTTTAATATTAATTATTTCCATACCTGGAAATGAAACTCGATGCCTCTACCACAAAGCTATATTCCCAAAAGATTTCTCTTTACCTTTGACAATTTTTAAAAATGTTTTTCCACCTTAAGAATTCAAGGTTATTTTTAAAAAATAGGATGACTAGGCTGAGGTTTAGTAGAGCACTTGCCTATGGTTGCAAGGCCCTGGGTCCAATCCCTAAAGCCACAAAAATGACCAAAGTTGCTTTCACTAGAAAGCCTCTGAGTTCTCATGCACTTTGAAATATGACAGTTGGACACTCTACACCAAAGTCCCCTGAGACAGTGTCAGTATTTGTCATCTGTGTTCCTGCCACACTCTGCTCAGGGTTTTCTTGGGATTCTAGTGTTCAGCATGATCATGACCATCGGCCAGTCCATCATGGATGTGATGACAGGCATGGACAGAAACCCCTCAGAAATGGGCGCTGGGATCTGCCTGCTGATCACCAATCAGGTGAACCCCCACTCTCACCGAGCTTCCTGAGGAAGCCCAGAGCCAGCTGGCCACCTCGCCAAAACCTGAGGAGCAGGTACAAGAAGACCACACACCCTTCTGGTCACCAGGACACCTCTGTTTCAACCCAGAGCTGGGGACTGCTGTCGCTGCGGCCTCTGGACTGTTCCTAGGAAAGATTGGGGCCTTGATCAGAGGAGGGTCCAGGGTGAAACCTGTCCTTAGAAGTCATATCTGAAGACACGCAGTGACCTCAAAATACCCAGGACTCAAGTGATGCCAATTCCATGCACTAAGAAAGGGGGTGCAGCCCAGTGCACTCTGGTCTCTCACGTCCAGTTGTCTTCAATTATTTTGGGGGGGGGGAATCAGGGAAGGAACCCAGGGTCACTCAACCCTGAGCCCCATCCCCAGCCTGAGTTGCTTAGGGCCTGGCTAAATAGTTGAGGCTGGCTTCCAATTGTGATCCTCCTGCCTCAGCCTCCAGAGCTGCTGGGATGATAGGCCGGCCCCTTCTTGGATCTTTTGACGACCATGTGAGGCCCTGAGTTTGATGCTCAGTGCCACAAGGGGGGAACTTAGAATTTTAGAACAGTTTTAGATTGGCAGAGCAGTGTGACGGTGGCAGTGCATTCCTGTGTGTCACCCTTCGTCTTTTGTAGTTGGCACCCAGTCACTGCCTGCACCCATTGCCTTCTGTTTTACCTGATGCCACTTTTTCTGTTCTAAAATCCCAAACAGAGGCCTTGGTGTCCCATCTCTAGAGGCTTCTATGGGCTGTGACCTTTTCTTCGAAGGCCCTTGTTCTTGGTGACCTCAACAGTTTGCGGGAGAACTGGTCAGGTGCTCTGCTCATGTCCGTCACCTGAGCTCATAGCCTGACTGAAACTCTGGGTGTGAGGAGTCTACCGTACCCTTGTGTCTGCCAGGGCACTTGCTGTGGACATGTCCAGGTGGCATTGACCACCACCTCCTGGCTGCATCCAGGGGATGCTTCAGACCCATATAATCCCTCCTCTCCTGTCCACCTATGGAGGGAAGAGTCATGGGCTTGGTGTCCTGGGCTGCACATTTACCTCATTAACTTGGAACCTGCAGGTGGCTGAGCCCAGCCCCCTGTGTTGAACAAGTTCCTCTGATGTCAGTGTGACTTATGTCACTGTGCACTGCGTGACAACCCAGAATGACTCTCTGGTTCCTCAGGCTGGTCCAGCTGGGCTGTTGAGAGCCTTCTGTTGGATCCTGGTCCCTTCATCCTATCCCCATCACTGACCACCTCAAGGTTAGAGGGCCACTGACTGAGTGGAAGGGGGCAGCCCTTGACAGCTGGACATTCCAGAAGGTTCCTTCCCCTATAGGCCAAGCACAGTGTGCATGAGCACACAGATGTGTCCCCCACGTGGAGAGGACCTCAGCTGCCAGGATGTGGGGACATGGGATGGAGTGGTCAAGGAGATTGTGGGCAGAGGTGGAGGTAAAGCTCAGGATTCACCCTGGCCCCCACTATTCCCTACAACATGTGAGCTTGTCCCAGGGCCTGACCTGAGAGAAATCCCAACAGTGCACAGTGGTGGACATGAAGGTACCATTCCTGGGGAGAGTGCCCAGAACCCACACTTTTGGCTTCAAGCCCAAGCCATGTTGGAAGAAATATATATATATATATATATATATATATATATATATATATATATATATATATATATATAGTAGATAATTAAGATATGGCCAGCTGGGTATGGTGGAACACACCTGTCATCCCAATGGCTTGGGAGGCTGAGACAGGAAGATCGCAGGTTGGAGGCCAGCCTCTGCAACTCAGCAAGGCCCTGAGAACTCAATGAGACCCTGTCTCTGATTAAAAATGCCCTTGGGTTTAATCCCAGTTATTCATTGCCCCTATAAAAATGTTTAAAGAGAGAGAGAGAGGGAGGGAGAGAGAAAGGGAGATGGAGGGGGTAGGGGTGGTGTCATCCAAATAACATTTAAGATTTTATTTAAAAACACCTCAGGGGAGGGAGGATTCCACTAAAGGAATTCCGAAATTTATAGTTTAAAACACAAAAAGATCTTCCGACAGAACTAACCACACCACAGAACTCACAGGAGAGTGGAGGCCTGGCCCAGGCCATGCACGCTGCCTTCGTGGTGATGTAGTCTTCTTGGAGTGACACACGGGTCCCTTCATGGACTTGTCCTGATGGTCAGCCAGGATCTTGGTCAAGGATTTGGCATCATGAACAGCTCATTGGTCTTCTCCATGGACTCTTGCTTGATGCTGTCCTTCCCCGTGATCTTGGCCAGCAGGATGGCTTGAGTCAGCAGTTGCACCAAGGATCTGCAGTGGACAGTTGGGCAGGGAGTCCAGCCGGGCCCAGAGGGAGTCCCCCCCAGGTATACAGGCGGCAGGACTCTGCAAACTGGGCCCCTTCCAGGCTCTGGCTGGTTGTTGTGGAATCAGCAAAGGACAGAGCTTCCATGACTGGGATTATCACAGTCACAACCCCATCAAGGAGGAAACCAGTGTGACATAAGTTCTGGTTCTCACATCTTCACACTAATCTAGAAATTCCCCAAGCTGGGCACAGTGTCTTCCCAAGGGCTCTGGAGGCTGAGGCAGGAGGATGGCAAGTTGGAGGCCAGTCTCCACAACTTAGCGAGGTCCTGAGCAACTCAGTGAGACCCTATCTCTAAATAAAATGCAAAAGAGGGCTGGAGCCGAGGCTCAGTGGTAGGGCGCCTGCCTGGCACTTGTGAGGCCCTGGATTTGCTCCTCAGCCCCATGTCACAATATGTCAACAAAATCAAGGCCCCGTGTGTCTCCAGCTAAGAGAGGTTAAAAGTCAGTGAAGTCACCACCCTGCCAAGGCGGCTTCAGCTGTAGGCTCAGCTGGACGCCAGGGACACATGGGGGACAGGGAAATGGGTCACAGGGCCTCACAGACTGTCGGGGACACCCTTCCTGGTCTGGAGAGCCCACTGTTCTCATGAATCTGAACAGGAGCCAGGGGCCAGGGGAGGGGGTTGGCTGGTGAGGCCCCCACAGAGCACAGGATCTGGTTCTCTCCATCTCCTGTCCCAGAAGATGATGGCAGAGTTTGTGACCTCCTGCAGAGGGAGTGTCAGCTGCAGGACAAGGGTGACCTCTCTCGTCAATCTAACTTTCACAAGACACCTCAGATGCTCAGTAGTCTAAGCCACGGTGTCCCAGGACTTGTCACACCTGGAAGACCAGAGACAGCCTGAGCCCTGGGCAGCCTCCTCCTGGGCCCAGGAGGCCACCACCTCACCTCAGAGTGGTCTTGGTGATGATCTCCCCCAGGTGGTTGAGCGCCTCCTCACTGATGTGGATATCCTCCACCTGGTCTCGGATCTTAATAATTTTTCAGAGGAGAAAAAACATGATCCACAGTGACGGGGCCCCAGGCACAGTGGTGCACGCTTGTGATCTCAGCTCAGGAGGCTGAGGCAGGAGGATTGCAAGGTGGAGGCCAGCCTCTGCAACTTAGCGAATCCCTGAGCAACTCAGTGAGAAGCTGTCTCTACATAAAATAGAAAAACTGCTGGGGGGGGACTCAGGAGTTAAGTGACCCTGGGTTCCATCCTTGGTACCAAAAAAAAAAGTGACAGAGCCCAAATGTCCCCTTCATACAGTGCTTTAAAATGACACTGTACAGCATCTCGTGTTGCTGGACTGGGGAGCAGGCGGCTGGCTGCACCCTCCAGGGGACCTGGGCCACCTGCATGGCCAATGTCTCTGTCCCTGCACCCAGGCCCCCAAGGCTCCAGCCTCCCTCCACAGCCTGGGACTGAGAGAAGTCATTTTTATTTGTGAGGCAAACGTGACAGTACAATAAATCAGAAGGTGTCCCCAGAATCTGGCAGCGTGCACAGCATCAGCAGGGCTGTGTCATCTGTCATGGTGATACCTGTCGCTGGTTCCATCTGGGTGATAACGGCCGGGGGATGTAGTGGCATGTGCCACGATCGAGATCACCTGGACCGGGCGCCTCATCCACCATGGGGTTTTTTCACTCCGGCAGCTTTGTGAACAAAGTCTCAAGGATCCCTGGCTTCAATTAAAGCCATCAAAATACTCCAGGGGTGGAGGCGCAGGGACCAGGGACACCCAGTCCTCCCTGCAGCCTTTGCGAGAGGTGCTGGAACAGCCGTGTCCAAGCCCACCCACCGACTGTCCAGAGGGACAGAGCCAGGGATCAAGGGAGGCCAGGCATGCTGGGGCCTGCACACAGAAGAGAGCCTGTGAGACCAGCAGGGTGGGGTCCAGGTGACCAGGCCAGCATGCACCCTAGGAAACAGCCCCCTATGCAGGCCACCACTGCTGCAAGGTCCCCAGCAAAGCCCTTCAGCTGGGCTCAGAGAACAAGCCTGTCATCCCAACACTTGGGAGGCCAGGGCAGGAGGATCATGAGATCAAAGCCAGCCTCAGCAAAAGAGAGGCCCTGAGTAGCTCAGTGAGACCCTGTCTCTGAATAAAAGGCAGAACAGGGCTGGGCATGGGCTCCTAGTCAAAGGCCCTGGTTCAGTCCCTGGTTGTTGTCAGGTCCCTGTTTTTTATTCTCTCCCTTAAACTTGACCAAAGGTGGTTAAATGTGAGAACAGGCAAGACACAGGAGAATGGAGGCTCTGGGACACTGGACAATGTCCTTGTAACCAACCCACCCTGCAGACGAGGGGACAGAGCCTCTGGTTAAGAGGAGCTGCCCAGGGTGGTGAGAGGCCCAAAGTGAAGGTGGGAGGAGACAGTGGCATGGGTGCACCTGCTTCATCTCCTGCAGGGTAGCAGACCATGGTCTAGAAGGTCATCCCATGGTCCAGCAGGTCCAGGGGAATCCGGTGGAGAGAGGGGACATCCTCGGTGCCCCTGTGAAGGCCAAGAGGAGTCCCGTCACCTATGCTTGTCTGAGACAAGACACTGGAAACTGGGAACTGGGTTGGGGGAACTGGCAGCCACAGAGAGCTAGGGGGTGACCCAAGGAAAGCAGAGCCTGGGATAGGAAATAAACTGACCCTCAGGTGGCCCCAGAGAACCCTTTTTTTTTGTTAATTTTGTTTGCTGGGAGACTCCACCACAGAGCCACAGATCCAGCCCTTTTTAATTTTTGTTTAGAGACAGGATCTCACAGGGTTGCTTAGGGCCTTGCTGAGGCTGGCCTCCAACTCGTGATCCTTCTTCCTCATCTTCCTCAGCTTCCTCAGCCTTTGGAATTACAGGTGTGCACCACTGCTCCTGGCTCGACAATGATATCTTAAATATGAGGCCAAAAACACAAAAGAAAAAGCAGATAAACTGTGTATGTGATGCTGGATGTGGAACCCAGGGCCTTGCACATGCTGGGCAAGCACTCTACCACTTAGCCACATACACCTCCAGCACAATCAACTGGAGCTTTAAATCAAAATTTTAAACTTATTTATTTCAAAGACTCTGTTCAACACTGAAAACACTACTCAAAGAATAAAAAATACTCATCAATCAAATACGTGGAAAAGGTCTAGTATCCACAATATATAAAGAGCTCTTACAATTCAATAATAAAAAGACAACATAATAAAAAAGGGCCAAGGATACAAAGATATATTTCGACAATGATATACAAATAGCCAGTAAAACAAAAAATACAGACTCGTTGGCCCTTGGCAAATGCAAATCAAGTTAGAAGCCACCACACACCCACCAGGACATATACGGTGGACAGTAACAGATGTCAAGTGGTATGTGGAAAAACCAAATCCCTCAGATATTCCTGGTAGGAGTGTGGCAATAAAGCCATCCTACTGGCAGTTCCCTGGAAGGTCAGAGGTGCCTTGTGACACAGCATCACCTCTCCACACAGATACAAAAGAAAGAATCTGCGGTCCCTACACGTCTGTGGCAGTGTCAGTCCCACAGCCAAACCCCCCGATGGGCTTGGGCTGTTGAGTGCACAGATCCATGAGCTGATGAAGGCCCGATGCAGTTGGCACTCCTCAGCCACGGGGGATTCAAGAGCCTGGAGGACAGGGGTGAAGCCTGTCAGTCACACCCCACACAGCCACGGAAGGCTAAGGGACAGAAAGCAGCCTCCTGCTGCCTGAGGTCGGGTGATGGACGGGGCGCAGCAGCAGAGGTGCTGTGGATGGCTGACGGGGGTGGCAGCATTCTAAAACCAACTGTGGTGGCAGTTTTGTGATTTTGTGGACACACTAAGTGCTGCTGGAGTTTTCCAGGGTGTAGGAGCTGCATCTCCAGAGGGCTGTTCAAAGCTCCACCTGGGACTGGGCCACAGGCTACCACTGGGACCAGGCCACACCACTGCCTATGGCTTCTTGCCTATGGCCTGATGCCTATGGCCTGGAGCTGGCCTGGCACAGGAGGCCCTTGGCTCCCTCCTGAGCCCCAGACAGAAGGAAATGAGGAGGCCAAGACTGTCATCTAGACTCACCACATAAAAATTTTTAAAAAGACTGGATGCTGCAGCGGCCCACGCCTGTCATCTCAGCAGCTTGGGAGGCTGAGGCAGGAGGATCGTAGCTTGAGGCCAGCCTCAGCAAAAGCAAGATGATAAATAAGCAGCTCAGCAAGACTCTGTCTCTAATGCATTGGGTGGGGGATGGGCCTTGAAGCCAGGTGCTGCTGGGGTGAACACTTGCTGGCTTTGGCCTGGGCAGGTCCCCGAGTCAGGACAGCCCCACAGGCTCTCAGCACGTCAAGACGTCCCAGTGACCCAGAGGGCGCATGTGGGAAGCCAGGAGAAAAAGCCCTCAGCCAACACTGTCCCTTCTCCCCCTGTCCCTCATGAGCCCTGGGGTCAGACGTGGGTCTGCGGGGCAGGGAATTGAAAGGTTCCCTTGGGAACAGCCTGTGGGCAGCAGGTCAGGAGTCACCCACAGTGTGCCCATGTCTCAGATACTCCTCAGCCACCACCCCAAACTCATCTTGCCCAAAGCCCCACCTCCTGGCTCAGTCCAGCCTTGGTCACAGCCCAGCCTGCCTCTGGGCTACACGCTCCCTGGACACAAGGTCACATCCCCTGCTCCTGGGCTCAGGGGGCAGTAGCCACGTCTCTCAGTGCTGCTCAACCATGACCCCGGGACTAGGCACCAGAGTCCTGTTCTGGAGACCACGTGGCTCCATTCCCACAGGCACGTTCTCAGGTCAGAGCCACCTTCCCGTGGAGCTTTCTCTGGGGCTCAGTGTGGACAGAGCAGCATCCTATTAAGACACCTGCTGGCCAGGCGAGGGACCATGGAGGGGGGGGGGCTGTGAGCAGGGCTCCCCAGCAGGGGGTGCCATTTGGAGCCTTCAGCCAGCCAGGTGGGACCAAATTAGGGGACCCAGAGAGGGGAATCAGTAAGGGGGACACAGTACGGGGTCACAGTGAGGGGACCCACTGAGGGGACCCAGCGAGGGGACTTTTACAGTATCAGGTGGTGGCTGCAGAGCCCCCATCCCCAATGCCACCCAGGGTGCACTGAATTTCCCCAGCAGCTGGCCAGGCTGACACCAGCTGCCCCCAAGTGTGCGGGAGGCACTTTTGCCCTGATCTTGGGCAGTCACGTCACAGGACTTGAGGGGACCACACAATGCTACCCATGAGCCTGGGTCATTTGCTCAGATGCCAAGGGCAAGGGAGCAGCCAGTGGCAGGGACCCATGGTTGGCTTGGTGCTGTGGTCCCCTGGCTCCTGAGATGGGGGTTCTCCATCGAGAGCCACTGAATTTCCCACTGTCTGTCACTCAGCAGCCAGTCTAGAAAAATGGGGGATCACTTCTGGCTCTAGCCATCCTGAGACACTTGGACCACAGGGTTCTTTTTGAATTTCTACCCCAGCGTGCATTTTCGGGGACTCGTCACCATGGCCCTCGGCTGCTGGGGTGGAAAAGGCCCTCCTGCCACCTGCGCTGAGCAGGCCCAAGCCCAGCCTCTGTTGAACCTGGAAGACAGAAAACCCCAAGGGCGCAACCTGCCTACTGTATCCGCCGGGCCTTAGGGGAGGTGGAAGGCCTTTAGCGCAGGGGCCCAGGGAGGAATGTCCCCCAGCTTTGGCACAGATAGCAGGGCCACTGTACTAAAGATGTGTCCACACCATTCTGCACCAGACTCCCTGTCCCTATGGCCTGGAAAAGCTATAATCAAATGCAGGCTGAGGCCAAGCAGGGGCCAGAGGCCCCACTGTGTCTCCAGGAATATCTTACTGTTCTTACTGGTTTTGTTTCTAGAGAGATCTGTGTTCTCCTTAGTGTTTAGAGCAGCTCAACTCACAGTAGCCAAACTACAGAAACAGCCTAGGTGCCCCAGAGCAGATGGATGGATAAAGAAACGGTGATTTCTATACACAGTGGAATATTACTGAGCCACAAAGAAGAATTAAATGATGGCATTTGAAGGTCAATGAATGGAGCTGGAGAGGATCGTGCTGAGTAAGTAAGCCAATTCCAAAAACCAGAGCTGAGTGTCCTCTCTGACATGCAGAAGCTGACTCACAATAGGGGAGAAGAGGATAGAATTTCATTGAATGAGACCACCGCTATATACCCATCCCGTCCAGGGCTTTTTTTGGTTGGTAAATTTTTGATGGCTTCTTCTATTTCTTCCTTTGTTATTGGTCTGTTTAAATTGTGTGTGTCTTCCTGACTCAATCTGGGCAGATCGTATGACTTAAGAAATTTATCAATATCTTCACTATCTTCTATTTTATTGGAATATAGGGTTTCAAAATACTTTCTAATTATCTTCTGAATTTCCGTAGTGTCTGTTGTGATATTGCCTTTTTCATCCCGTATTTTAGTAATTTGAGTTCTCTCTTTTCTTCTATTTGTTAGCATGGCTAAGGGCCTGTCTATCTTATTTATTTTTTTGAAGAACCAACTTTTAGTTTTTTCAATTTTTTCAATGGTTTTTTTTGTTTCAATTTTGTTGATTTCTGCTCTAATTTTAATTATTTCTTGTCTTCTACTACATTTGCTATTCTTTTGCTCTTTCTTTTCTAAGTTTTTGAGGTGTAGTTTGAGTTCATTTAATTGTTGTTTTTTTCTTTTTTTTTGAGGAAAGAACTCCAAGAAATGAATTTCCCTCTTAAAACTGCTTTCATTGTGTCCCATAGATTCCGGTATGATGTGTCTGTATTGTCATTTGTCTCTAAGAATTTTTTTTTATCTCCTCCTTTATGTCTTCTGTAACCCATTGATCATTCAGTAACATATTGTTCATTTTCCATGTGATGTAGGATTTTTCCTTTCTTCTTTTATCATTGATTTTCAGTTTCATTCCATTATGATCAGATATGGTGCATGGTATTATCTCCACACCTTAATATTTACTAAGAGTTGCCCTATGGCATAATATATGGTCTATCTTTGAGTAGGATTCATGTGCTGCTGAGAAGATCGTGTATCCACTTGATGATGGACACAGAAACCAATCCACAAAAGTACAACGTTCTTATATTTGATAAAGGGGCTAAAAGCATGCAATGGAGGAAGGATAGCATCTTCAACAAATGGTGCTGGGAAAATTGGAAATCCATTTGCAACAAAATGAAACTGAATCCCTTTCTCTCGCCATGCACAAAAGTTAACTTGGAATGGATCAAGGAGCTAGATATCAAATCAGAGACACTGCATCTGATAGAAGAAAAAGTTGGCTACGATCTACATACTGTGGGGTCGGTCTCCAAATTCCTTAATAGGATGCCCAAAGCCCAAGAGTTAATAACAAGAATAAACAAATGGGACTTACTTAAACTAAAAAGTTGTTTCTCAGCAAGAGAAACAATAAGAGAGGTAAATAGAAAGCCTACATCCTGGGAAAAAATTTTTACCCCTCACACTTCAGATAGAGCCCTAATATCCAGAATATACAAAGAACTCAAAAAATTAAACAATAAGATAACAAATAACCCAATCAACAAATGGGCCAAGAACCTGGACTGACACTTTACAGAGGAGGACATACAATCAATCAATAAGTACATGAAAAAATGCTCACCATCTCTAGCAGTCAGAGAAATGCAAATCAAAACCACCCTAAGATACCATCTCACTCCAGTAAGATTGGCAGCCATTATGAAGTCAAACAACAGTAAGTGTTGGCAAGGATGTGGAAAAAAGGATACACTTCTACACTGCTGGTAAGACTGCAAATTGGTGAGGCCAATTTGGAAAGTAGTATGGAGATTCCTGGAAAAGCTGGGAATGGATCCACCATTTGACCCAGCTATCTCCCTTCTCGGACTATTAACTGAGGATCTTAAAAGAGCGTACTATAGGGATACTGCCACATCAATGATCATAGCAGCACAATTCAAAATAGCTAGACTGTGGAACCAACCCAGATGCCCTTCAATAGATAAATGGATAAAAAAATGTGGCATCTATACACAATGGAGTATTATGCTAAGTGAAGGTACCCAATCCTTAAAAAACAAATGCCAAATATCTTCTTTGATATAAAGAGAGCAACTAAGAACAGAACAGGAAGGAAGAGCATGAGGAAAAGATTAACATTAAACAAAGACGAGTGGGGGCAGAGAAAGGGAGAGAGAAAGGAAGGCATATGGAAATGGTAGGAAACCCTCAATGTTTCACAAAATTACATATAAGAGGTTGTGAGGGTAAAGGGGGGGAAGGGAGAGAATTGAACAACAGCAGATGAGGTAGAGAGGGAAGATGGGAGGGGAGGGGTGGGGGGATAATAGGGGATAGGAAAGGTAGCAGAATACAACAGTCACTAATATGCCATTATGTAAAAACGTGAGTGTGTAACTGATGTGATTCTGCATTTTATATTTGGGGTAAAAATGGAAAGTCATAACCCAATTAAGTCAAATGTATGAAAAATGATATATCATGAGCTTTGTAATGTTTTGAACAACCAATAAAAAATAATGATAAAAAAGAAATATTAAAAAAAATAAATAAAGTAGGTATGGAGTATGCTCCTAAACATTATATATATGGGTTTCTGAATGGACTCAGGTAGCAATTCAGTTACAACAAGGATTCATTTGTTGCAGGATAACAAAGTGTGAGTTACTTCTTCAAGCTAAAACATTCTTTAGCAATATATACTTCTCTAAACCATAAAGTGTAATGATTCATATATGAATACATTTAGTACTTGATAGATAACTTTTACTTGAAGTATTTTGTGAAGCTTTTCAACTAAATGAAATGAGTGCAATTTCTCTTTGTCCAAAAAATTTATCTTTTTTTTAAAGTTTGACTAATTATTTGGTATTATATTAAATCTAAAGCAAAAGAAAACTCATTAGTATTGTGAAATAAATAATATCAAGTGTTTTATAATCACAGATAGTTGTCCAGATACCAGGAAAAATTAGTCATGACAAGTTCAGAATTACAGTAAGAAACTAAAATCAGACCGGGGAAATATATTTACAAAAAAAAAAATTACTTTGTTACCTCTTAAGAGAAAATAAATCTCATAATATATGGCAAAATAGGACTGATGGAAAGAGAAGCTCAAGGATGAAGTATTTTGGGTAAAATTAAATTTCAGATACTCCAGTGTATTGGAAGAAGAAAAAGGAGTGGTAATATACGTGGTCTACATTTATCAAATCACAAGTGTTCAGTTTGCCCTGGATCATGTATGAGAAAATAAATAAACAAATCTTGAAAAAGGCTAAGTAACTAATTAACCTTGGATAGTAAAATAAATTTTATTAAAATTAATATTACCAAATGTGTTATTAAAGTGATGCATCTTCTGCTGTGCCATCTTAGGTCTTGTGATCCTGATTTACTTCCTTGGCAATGAATGAGGAATAATATACTTTTCTGAGGATTCTTAGAGGGATCTATTGACAGAACGTTTGATATATTTGATAAACTGTGAATTCCCACTCAAATTTCAGAAATGCCAATTTTGACTCCAATGTTCATAGTAATGCAATTTTGAAATGCAGTAAAGACATAAAACCAGACCCCCTCCAAAAGTAAGGGAATATTCACAGAGGTGCTGAGGCATAGACACACTTTGAGTTAATAGACTCAGAAAGTGCCAAAACCATTTCTTTTTAAGCAATATTAACAAATGTATTAAGAGTGGCTGGGATTGTAGGTCAGTGGAAGAGTGTCTTGCACATGTGAGGCACTGGGTTCAATCCTCAGCACCACATAAAAAATAAACAAATGTATAATATGTCAAGATCATTGTATTGTCTTGAGCAACTAATAAAAATTAATAAATAAAATAAGGTTGTGTCCTTCTACAATTAAAAATATTTTAAAAATGTATTAACAAGAATAACAACAAAACAACCTGTGGAATTTTTTTTAGCATTTATCACATTATTTCTTCTAAAAGCTCCAACAGATGCAAACTAATTTGTCTTTTCTAAAGATTTTAATCTCAAAGACTTTTTATTCTATATCCATTTGAGAGAAATACTTGTATGAATGGAATTAAACTAACTTATCTTTTCTCTTGTCTTATTTGATATTACAAGATTGAGTATTTTAAATATTTACTTGCCACAGCATTTTAAATATTATCATCACCAGTACTCATAATAATATTAAATAACTTGAGTATAGCAATGTAAATCATTATTGTTATAGAATTAATTCAGATAATCAAATATATTTAGAACTACATGCATTTTTAAAACTAGGAGTTAATTATATTTCAAACAATAATGTCTATTTTTGTGGTATCTTTATAATGACATAGTTGTGTCATTTTAAACTAAATTTGTAATTTCTTACTGTTTTAGTAAATGCAATTGCTCTGTAATTTTGAAAATGTTTGTAATAAGTATATACAAATGAGCAAAAGCTCATTTTTATGTAAACAGAGTAATTAGTAATCTCAAATACTGTTAACTTTTAAAATGTATATGCTTATAGAAAAATTTTAGCTTACTGCTTTGAACAACTTTGAAAACATAGCATGTAAATGCGATTCAAGAAGGCATTATATAAGAAATGTTGAAGGATATGATATTGAATTCTTTTTTTTTCTCTATGATAATAAAAAAGATAAATTATGACAATCTTCATTTGAATATAAATAAAGGTAATTGATATTAATACAAAAGAATAAAAATTTATGTAGTTGGTCACAATTCAAATCTATTTTTCCTTTCTCTTGGGGGAAGTGTCATTCTTATATATGCTCATTAATATTTAATTGGATTAAAAATGTATTTTTTATGGGCATCCCTTATAGTATTGAAAATATTAAGTATATCTCTAAATACCAAGCTATAGTCAATTACAAGTCCTACTTTTGTTCTTTAAACATTTTACTTTGGATATATCAAACTTTGAATATTACTATATTTTAGAAAATAATTTTAAATCCCAAAGATAGAATGTTAATGAAAAGAGCACAAATTTATCTTTTGTTTTATTCTATTTTCATCCTTTGGTACATTTGACATTTTCCAACATGGAAATTCACATTGTCTTGGCACATTTTATTTATGTCTGTTTTATATTAATGTTTTATTTCTGTACAGTTTCTCTACTTTCCATTATTTTTTCCTGCCATATTCTTTTTTTTAGGATTGATATTTTATTTTTGCCTCTTTCTATTACATAGGATTATATAAATCACGTTTTCAAAGGTACAATATATTGTACAAGTGAGCACCACTTTCTGTAACTGAACAGGCAAAGAAATTACACCAAGCATCAGAATTTGGCAGTATTCTGTTGGGAAAAATGACTAAGATGGGTTTAAATTGATTAAAACTATTAAATCACATCTAATATTTGATACTACATGATTCCAGACAACTATAAAACACAATCATACAAAATGTATTAACATCAAAGAATAAAACCAAAATTAAGATAGCAATTAAAACCTATACAACTTTTTTCTATCTATCTATCTACCTATCTATCTATCTATCTATCTATCTATCTATCTATCTATCTATTTGTCTATCTATTTATTTATTTAGGTACAGGAGATTACTTTGAGGTATGCACATAACTTTCCTTGAGGTTGATTTTCTTTAAAAAATGAGCAGTTATCAACCTCCAGAAAAATCACATATAGCATTACTAAGCATATCCTCCAAAAGTGTATAATATGCACACTTGTAAAGTGCAATTTTTTTAAAAATTGTAAGCAACAGGTGAGATTCATATTTATTTTATTTTTATAGTAGAGGAACACAATACCTTTATTTTTAATGTGGTGCTGAGGTTCAAACCAATGCTTCACATGTGCTAGGAAAGAGCTCTACCAACTGAGCTATAAGTTCGAGCTTCATATTTAGAAGAATGTGAAAAGAAGTCCCATTTTAGCACTGCTGTTTAAAGAACTGTCTTCTGATGCTGAGTTCATGAATTGTCCTGCTGGGACCACACTGTACAAAAATACTGTTTAAAGTTTATTTTTCCTTTTAATTTTTTTTCATTATCAAAACCATTCTGTTATGTGTGTAGGATTCATTATTAAAATTCTTACTAGAAATAATATACAAAGGAGAGGCATATTCATTCCAATTACACTCCTGGAAGGTGCTGCCTGCAGTTGAGAAGGTATTCTCTCTTCTTTTCACTGGTTGTGATTGGCTTTCTCATATGCTAAAACTTGAGATTTAGGGTTAGGTGACTGAGGAAACTTCTTATGAAAACCATGGAAGAGGCAACCATAGGGCCCATCTTTGTATGGATTCATACATGTGTGAGCAAGTTGAAGTCCAGTGAAAAGCATTTTCCGTAGCCATCGAATGTGCACTGAGGTCCACATGGTGACCCCTGCACTGGCCCTCCAGGGTCTTGATCTTCACCTGCTTCTACTTCCACTTTTGGTTGCCAGGTGTACAGGCTGCCAGCAGGTGCACTGTTCCCGCCACCTAGGTGACTCTTCTGGGGGCTGCTCATGTTGCCAAGGTGACCAGTGTCTCCTCTATGTAGTCCTTATGCTCCCCATCTGCACCAGAGTCACCACCTTGTGGTGCTGCACCAGGGTCAAGTCCTCGGTGACCAGGGGCTGCAGCACGATCACAGGCTGGGTTGTTGTTGGTGATGGTGGTGGCTTGCCCCTGGCAGCCCTGCCACTGTGGTCAAGGCTGCTGCTGTAGCCACCTTCATCCTTATTCTCTCCAACACGGTAGTTTCCATGGTCTCCACTTTTATCTTTATGTATTTCCAGGATCTCAGCCAGCATCTCCGTGGCCCTGTAGAGGGTGTGGGAAGCAGGCCAAAGGGAAGGAAGTCAACAGTAGGACAGGTATGGGGAGCAGTAGGAAGAGGGGAATGCATGGTACCTGGGCTCCTGGCCACGCTGGGAAAGTGGCCCCAAGCTCACTAGGCCAAAGCTCCTCAGGCTCCTGCCTCTTTGCGCAAGGTTTTGGCCGCCCCACCCCTCTCCTCTTGCTGGGCATCCTCCTATTTTCCATTATTGATTGTCTTAGTATTTAGATATTGATTGTCATGTCCATTTTCCATTTCTTTCTGAGTAAGAACTGGTCCAGATTAAATTTGAAAAATCTGTTTATGGATACTCTTATATTCTCATACCTCTTGGTTTGGCTATGTAATGAACTTTAAATGGTCTGTTGTTGATGTGTGAATTTTTATTCTTTTTTCCTTGCTTACATTTTGGCCAGTTATCCTCAAATCTATCTGGTTTTCTATAATTCACAGGATCTAAAGGATCATGTCCAAAGCATAAAGCTTCAGTCCTCAGTCTAGACCAGGAAGAGAGCATGGAGTTGAGAATTATAAAATATAATGGAGATAAACACACACACATACACACATACATACACATACACACACATATATATTTAGCTAGTCCTAGATATAGATTTTTAGATTTTTCAGGTCCTTTCCATACTTGGTGCATCTGAAAAATCTTCAAAATTTCTCTAATGGTATTTCTTCTCTTAAATTCTTGCTAGTTCATTTATAATGCTAAAAACATTATATCACTGATTTTATTGGAAGCACTGAGAACTGGTGTCTTTTTAAAAAATTTACCATCCTTTACCTGAAGCATCCTTTAATTTTAAAAGTGTGAAATATAATTTATTGTTAATGTTGTACTTAAAAAGGAGAAGTATCGTTTCCAAGTCAGGATACTGGAGAAATCTTGGGCTAAATTCAGTATTAAAAATTTGTAATACAATACATATAATTAAAAAATTGTGTTAGCCCTATTGATAATTATGAAAATGGATAAGAGATTCTACTCCCAAAGATCAGCATTAACATTAAGGAGATTTGACAACTATTATAAAGTAATTAAAATGTAAGGAGGAGGGAAGGAAGTATTACTAGAAATGTGCCAATACAAATCCTAAGGTTTGCATATAGTAAGGTATATATTTTGAAAAATCCCAAAAGGGATTTTAGGGAGAAAATGTTAATCAATGTGAATTTGTAAATGTTAGTACATTTACTGTCATTAGTGGTTAATTATGGAAAAGGTTATGCATGAGAATGTCACCTGGCAAGAACATGATTAAAGCATGGGATGACAGTGTATGAGTTTGAGGTCTCTAACTTGGTTCATGGGGCTGAAGTATCAAATACATGTGGAGGTTAGGAGTTGTGGCTGGAAGAAATGCAGGTAAGGGCTTTTTTCCTGCTGGGTATTGTTATCCTCAATATATTTTCTTAGAAAGTTAAAACCTCAGGTAAAAAATGGTTTCTCAATTCACATGGATAAGACACTATTGAGCATAAATCCACCAAGGAATATCTGAAATTCTATTGAGTACATTGGGGAACTTTTCCTATAAATTCCTATTGATAAGAAAGAAAAATTCCTATTCATAAGAAAAACAAATAACTATGAATATGATTATTTATCTAAGATACTAATAAGAAACTAGTAATAAACAAATGATAAATTATTCACATATGTAGATATTGTTCCACCTACCCTTTATTCTTTCCATTCCTTTTCCATCTGGATTCCTCTTCCTTTGTAAGAATCTCATTAATAGGTATCACCCTTATATTTTGTTTTCTTGTTATAGAAATAAACCATGGTATTTTAATGTATAATTTGATGGGGTTGCCATGGATTTGAATTATTGCTTATATCAGACATAAAAACACTGTTTTGTTTATAAATGGAATTTCCCTGAACTTAAACTTTGTTCCCAACTTCAAGAATAATAAATTAGTAAGTTTACAGAAAGTATTCCAAATCTGTTCAAAGACCTCTCTCTTAATTTTTAGAAATTTTTATTCCTTTTGTCCTTTCCTTAGGAAACCTTGTTGCATTATGTACACTGAAGGGATATTCATCCTAATCAATACTGAAGAATTTCCAAAAGACAGAAAAAAGTTTTACACATTTAAAACAGTAGCTCAGAAGGAAATGTTTAACTTCGAACTTGGCATATGAGAGTAGAAGCCTCACATCCATAAACACCAAGTGGCACACACAGATGAGATGACTATATCAAATCAGCCTATGTGCTCTGAACATATTTTTCTTTTTTTTTTTCATTTTTCCTCTTGTATCTTGTACTTTTTTCCTTTTGTACCACCTTAGTGTACTTCAGCATACCTTAGGGCAGTTATGATCAATCTGTTAGTGTCTCCCTGCCTATTTAATTCCATTCAGGATAATTTTATTTTGATACCTTAAAAATAGCCAAAGCAATATGAAATACATGCTCATAAGAAAAATATTTAAATTGTTTTGGTTTTCTTTCATCTAGATCTGTGATGTCTGAAAAAATAATACACTATTACCTTGATTAAATATAATAATTCACATATTTCATCATAAAGAAATTAGAATATATATAATAATGAATATCTTTTTTTCTACTTTTCATAAAGATGAAATAATAAAATGCCTATATTGTTTAATGCAGTGATAAGGTTATACTATACGCATATTTGCACATTCCACATATTTAAATACATACTTGAAGTTTAATTCAAAAGTTTATAATTGATAAAAATGACAATAAATAGAAAATTTGAGACATAGTGTAATTTTTTGAAGCTCAGGAAATGTGATTCTTTCTTGCTTAAATTCATCATACACACATTATTTTAAATAATGAATCATTAAATTGTATTGAAAAATAGAATGATTCTGTTCATAAAGTTATATGATTAAGTCAACTAAAAACTCACTTGGATTTTTTTTGGAAAGTAGAATTTAGGTGTTTTTCTGTAAACTGTCTTAAGTTACCCTGTACCTAAGTATGAGAGTCTGTTTTATTACCTAACTGTTAACTACTTGAACTTTTGACACATTACTAGGTTATTTTGAGCAAAGTGCCTTTAAAAAGATACTTACCGAAAAATAATTTATTACTAATACTTGTTTTAAATACATTGTCTGTAATTATTTTCACTTTGTTTTTATGGCTTCTTTCTCTGAAATCCCTTGATTTTTTTTACTAAAGTTCCTTTATTAAGATCTATCTATCTTTGTGTTTGCTGTAGTGGTCTTGACTAAAACCATATTACTGGATGCCCCTAATGACTGGCACTGACTTTGTGGAACAAGTCCGTTTGTTGCTGTTTAATAATTCAGCAGGACTTATTGCCATTGTAAAGTGATAATCATTTTTGACCTCTGACTCAGGAGAGAGAGAGAGAGAGAGAGAGAGAGAGAGAGAGAGAGAGAGACAGAGAGAGAAGAGAAACAGGGAGAGTGGAGAGAGACAAGTTAGGATTTCCTTAGATAATTTAATTTTTAAAAGGACTAAAGTAGCATCTTTCTGAGTTAAAAAGAAAAAAAATTACCAAAGAGAATTTTTGCAGCATCTACTTCTGCTCCCCAATTACTTTTTAAATGTATTATAACAGGCATGAAAGTAAGCAAATATATCCTGCCACAATTTAGAGAATATATGAACTAGAGAGAATCACTAAGAGTGTCAAACTCATCATCATATAAGTTCATGAAATTGGGTAAGCAGTAAAAAACAGAGCTATTGAAGAAATAATAGTGTCATTTGAGGTAAAGTATATGATGTCTTAGGAGAAGGCAATTTTATTTACCTCCCTGTAGATTTACTTTTATATAGGATATTAATAAAATTTTAGAATACAAAAATTATAAAATTAAGAATTTTTTAAGAATTCTGAATTTACTCTTGTGGGTATTCTTGGTTGGTGAATAAAATATGTTCTTATTTTATTTATGCTCTCTTTGCTTCTGCCTTACAAGTGAAATGTGAGTTTATGATGAAGTGGCCAAACAAAGATTTCAGGAGAATTCAATATTTCTGTTCAATTAGAGTATTTCAATATTTCAGTCCTTTTACAGGATTCAACTACTGATGCTGCAGAAAAATAATAATAGAAAACCAGCACTGATTTTTAGAAACTACCTTCAGAAAATTATCACTTGTCTGATGTAAACACTGTACAGTGGAGAAAATAATCAAAAGTCATGTTTCATCATAAAACTGCTGTACCTTCTAGCTTAGGCAAGGGAAAGGTAAAAGTGAAGTGACCTAATAACTGACAGTAACATAATTCCTTGCCCCTATGTTAAATAATTCTGTGACTAAATTAAAAAATATTGTAGCTGCTTTCCTTAAAAAAAAACAGTGGTTCTTTTAATTTAAGGCATGAATCAATTGAGGAGATAACCCGACTAAAAAATTATTCTACAACATGTTGTACAAAAATTAACCTGAATACTTTCCCAAAAGTTCAAGGATATTATGTGATAATTCAAGCTAATGCCATATAATTTCTAGCCTTGCTGTATCAGTGTGGAAATGCCAGGACCTAAAATCAATCTTATAAATATTTCAACCTGATTTCTCCAGTTAAAGAAATACATAACAACATTGGAAGCTGGTATTTTTCCTTATAGAAGTAATTCTAGTAAACTTGTTTGATTAGTTAACAGACAAAGTCTAACAGATCTGTTATTTAAAGAGATTCACCCCAACAAGATTATAGGATTTTTACATTACTGTGCAAACAGAATCTCAGAACATATAGGAAGTCAAATTTTGTTTAAAAATTAATAATCTCCATTCATATGAGTTTTATTTATACTTCGTGTATATACAATGGAAAAGTACCATTTATTTGTAAAGCTAATAGAAATAACAAGGGTAGAAAACTAAATTGTATTAATCCCTAATTAGATAATTTGATTAATCAATAAAGCATGTTAAGAGGAGTTAAATTGTTACAGGTCACATGGAATTTAAATTGAGGATAAAAAATAATTGAAAGCAAACACATTAATACAATTCCTGGATATTGTAAAGATTAAGAAAATATTTCATATAATGATCAGATAAGAACATTAATCAAGATTACAAATTCTAAGACAACATGAAAACATTCTAAGTGTAGATTTAATTTTTAGTAAACTAGTTTTTGCATACACCCTAATTCAATACATCTCAACAAAGTACAATTTTATAGCACATTATGCAGAGTAGTCTTAATACTTATAAAGTTGAATTAATTTTGGAAATTCTTAAAATAACAACAGCTTTAATTTCACACAGTCTACCACCATTGAAATGTGAAATATTTTTGATAAGGTATCTAAAGCTTAACTAAAATATCTAAAATATAACTCCTCTTTGTTAAAATATATTTTTTTCAATTTAGTTGGACACAATACCTTTATTTGATATAATTTTATGTGGTGCTGAGGCTCGAACGCAGCACCTTGCACATGCAAGGCAAGCACTCTACTGCTGAGTCACAAACCTAGCCCCATAAAATATAACTCTTCTGATAACTCTCAAATGCAATTTAATAGATACAATGAATGCAATTATGGAAGGAGTATTGAATTGCTATGAAAACCTACAGTTAAAAAGCTTACACTTATTTTTGTAATGTTATCACAAAAAGGAAATAATACAAAAAATGAACCACAGTTGGAGTTTAAACAAATTGTCATCCATTAAAGTATTTAAAAGCATTTTAAAAATCTTTTATGATTTTTGAAAGCTGAGGACAAACAAGATTCTTCTCCAAATTATGACTAAGCCAATACATAGAAAGATTTTCTGAGATTTCTGTAAGCTCCACCTAAAATCCTATTTCTTTATGCTACATTTGGGCATTCAAGAATGATGGTTTCCTAGGTGGCTATCTGTCTTCCAAACTCATTTACCTGAATGTATTAAATGAAAAATTATGAGTATTGGAAAATGAACTTAATATTTGGCACATTAAAAGCTGAATAAGTATAGATTAATATGACCTTAAAAATGCCATCTTTTCTCTTTTTTATTTTACTTCTCAAGTAAAAAGACCTTATGTGATAAGGACAACCTGACCTTAAATAAGTTACATATTGTAAGTTTCATATACATGTATAATATACACATGTAATTCTTAGAAAGTTGAAATCTATGTGTAGCCAGACATCTAGATCATAATAAAGATTTAACTTTGATTTTAATAATTAGGTAAGCTTTACTGTTTTGGTTTATTTTCCTTCTATGACTTAGATGATACATAGTTTTATGTTGGTTCCACTGTTTGAATGATTCTGTCTTCTGAATATTCATGTTTCCCCATACTGATATTCTTCCTCTACAACGACTCCTCACTCAAATAAAAATGTCATGGTAACCCTAAGCTTATTAAATTACCTCAGTTGAATTTCACAGAAGAGCATATATAGAGTGAATGTTGTGGTAGAGGTGTATAGGGGATTACGGTCCTGTTGAGAGGCTCTAAGATAGATGCCAGACTGATCCCTAGGGTATATGAAGGCAGCTCTGTAGGTCCCAAGAGGACACCTTCTAGGATAAAGAACATGGCAGAATGAGAGGATGACTCTGAATCAAGCTCTGTCTTCTCAATCAGGAAAGATGGACAGAACCAGGCCTGTATGGATACCTGACCTTGGGTATGTTTTTCTGACTCTTTCAACTTTTAAAAAAAGTCATGGGAAGGTGGGTGCAGCCTTCTCCTCATAATGCACTTGAAAACACTTGATTGGTGAAAGTGGTTGCTAAGGAAGTGACCTCATCTCACTTTCTTCAGTTGAGTGACCTCACCTCACTTCCTTGGTGATGGAACTTTCTGAACTAAGAGTAAAGGTAGCTAGGAACTCAGAGGCAGACAGAGTCCCAATCTGCTTACTTGTTTGGCCTCACCAAATACAGAGTCCTACTTTCTTGGTATCTACTGCTCCATGGATGGCCAACTATAATTAAAGCACTGAGGAGGAGGCTTTGCTGACAATGAAGGCACAGAATCATGACAGAGTCCTGAAAACTCTGGTGAATTTGCCCAAGGACACTAGAGCTGAGCATATAGAGACTATTACATGTGAACATGGTTTAACATACAAGTCAGATGACACTGTGCATGGACACAGGCCCTTTTCAGGTGTGTGTGTGTGTGTGTGTGTGTGTGTGTGTGTGTGTGTGTTTGGACATGTTTTTGATTTCTGACTTTGTCTTTCATTGCTTGAGAATATGGAGGGGAAAGCATTTGTTCCCTTGTTATTTTCCTGTATAATAATGTGTCCTTTTCCTGGAGGCTACCATTTCGGTGTTGATCTATCTGTCTAGGATAAAGAGCATGCCCTAGGAAGAAGAAAAAAGCATGCAACAGTGGAGGTGTATACCCAGTGAAAATCTTCCCAGTGTTCATCCCTACAAATTAGTGAATGGACAGCTGCTTGCCTTGTGGATGTGGAAGACTCACTACTTTTATTTGTTCAAGTATTGCTCCTGAAATTCAGCCACCACAGAGTAGATGATGGTGTATTTGATTCAAAAAGGTTTACCACCTCCAAGCCCTCTGAAATGGCCATCTATGGGCTTCATGAAGAGACTCATGAACATCACTGTGAGACTCAGAAATCACTCTGGAAGGTAAGGTTTTCAGAGGAGAACCCTAGCTGGATACATAGATATCCAAGCAGGATGAACAATAGAAGAAATTCACTGTCCTAGTGTTGGTCCTGTAAGAAAACTCTGTCCAGAGCTTTTTTTATCTGCTATTGTTCTGCTCTCCTCAGGTGAAAAAGTTCTTTGCCTCAGGGCTCTCCTTGGTGAAGCCTCAGGAGAAGAACTTTAGAAATTTGCTTGAATGGGCTGCATCTTTTATTAAGTGTTAAAGCACTTGCCACACCTGAGTGAGGCACTCATTGAGAGCCTCCTCACAGCTTTAAATTATTAATCATATTTTTTCTCTGTCCAAATGTAATAGTATACCAAAAACAAATTGGGTGGAGACTCTCCATTGCATCACAAGAGATTCCAGACATTCATGAAATTAAAACAGTGACCCTTTAGGCCCAATATGTTAGTCTTTGCCCTTAAGTAGCTAGGACTTAGGTGATTGAGTTTCTTCTAGCTCAAATTTACATAAGGGAAAAAACCCCTATCATTGGCAGACTGGAAACATGTGTTTTTGAGTTGAGCAGTATTAACTCTGGGCTCATTTTAACTTCCCTGGATCTGGGGATGTTATATAGCCCACCATGAATTTAGGCAATTGAGGGGCCTGGGTACTAAACATTCTCAGCTTTTCCTGAATATTTTTGCATTTTCTATTTATCCTTAAGACTATTGCCATAGCTTTATATTTGCTTTCTTTTTAAAATGATTTTTGATTAGTTTTACTGGATAAAGAGCCCATGGACTTGAATACTTTCATACCTGCTGTCACGTTTTCTACATTATATATTTATAATCCCCAAGTTAATTGGTAGTCTTAATTGATATTTGTGAGACTCTGTATATCAAATAAGACACTCAAATTATGTCAGAGATTAGATATTCATGGTAGTTGGATACAACTATTTGTAAAAAATTAGGCATATAATATATGTGGAAATATTATTCTTGCCTATATATATTTACAAATTAATTCATTTTGCCTATGTTTTCCAAATTAATTTATTTTATGTTCTAATGATTAAAACATGATTAATTATGAAAATTGAACTGCATGCTACAGAATTGGGTTGTTCAGTTAGATGCTAGTATTGCTACCACTAAGTACAGAATGACAATTTAAGACACTTTTTCAATTACATTAGTGAATTACTTCATAGGACTTTAAATTGGTTTAGAAAGAGACAGCCCACTAGTACTTTTCTGGTCAATTCAAATATAATTTTTGGAGTTTAGTTTCCTAGATCATACGTTTAATCCTATAATTTGTTGTTTCATTTCCCAAAGGTCGAGAAGATAGTGTACATATGCAAAGTATACATAGAACAAGAACATATATATATATATATATATATATATATATATATATATATATATATACAGTATTTTCATTGCACAGCATATTCTTTCAAACATCAAAGTATAACTCACATAATAATTTGAAAACTGCAGACTTTTCTAATCCATTCAACAAATACTTTTTGAGATTGATTTCTTAGTATATTTTTCTTTTTGTAAGAGTAATAAACATATTAAAATTCCTAATGTAGTACACAATTTGCAAAAAAATCCTGAGTTCATATTCAAGCACTATTATAGTAAACTCCTTGGGTTTTCTCTAGCTGTTAATATTAAAATACAAAACTTTCAGCTATTTACAATTTCGTGAACTATGTAGATGATAGAATAAATCATTAACTTAGAATTAAGGTAAACATTAAGTCTAAAGTGAATTTAGATGATTACTAAAATATAGATCACTCTGTTACTTATGATTGCTAACAACATTTACAATTTTATTTGACTTCATACTAATAGGAAGCAAAGTAAATATTTTTTAGCAATGAAAAACTATTAGATGTGACTTGATAGAAATCATTTCCCCACTTTTAGTGTATTTTAGAGAAAATTATTAAAATTCTGGAACCCTCATTTTGACCTCTGTCACAAAATCTCAACAGGTTATTTTGATCAGTAAGTAGGATGACATACAAATTTTTAATACAAAAACCATATACAAAGAGATTATGTTTTATTAGTCATAATACTCAGCATAACAATTTATGTGTGTTTTTTGGTTAATATCTATTGAATTTCCTACTGCAAAATATTCATCTAGGCAGCACTGTGAGGAAGAAAAGAAGTTGTCACATTGTCCTGAGCAAGAAAGGCAGGAACACAGTACTGGAAAATATTGATCATGAAAGGATCTCATATAATCATAGCCATGGATAAAACTAGGTTTTTTGTATCAACTCTAAGCAGCTAGCTAGTTATGTTTCAGGAGTGAGCTGCTCAGGACCTGCACTTTAGCACATCTAGTTTTACCCTATGGTGATGCAGAGTGATAGCAGAAGAGAGGTGATAGCACTTACATAGGTGATATTCACTGATTCATCAGAGTTAGTTCATAGTAACATTGCATGGGAATTAAAAGCCTCTATATTTTCTACTAAGTTCATGATTTACAAATGTTCTAATCAGTAATATGAAATAAAATTAAACTGGAGATGGATAAAAATATAATTTTTTACGTAAAGGTATCAAATCACTGTTCTGAGAATAGAAGTGGAGATAAAAAAATATATAGAAGGGGAAAAAGAAAAAATAGATTTTAGCAAAAAATAAAATGTGGGAAAGGTAAAAAAAGATAGATACAACATGACATTTATTTATTATTAAAAAAGTCAATTTTTAAAAGTAATAGCCTATTTAGATTATAGAATCTGGCTGATATTCTAGTCCTTCTCCTACCGGAGTACATCCAAGGTAGGAAAGGACAGACAACTGGTCACAGCAAGTTCACCTTGCTAATGGACTGAAGAAAAGAATCAAGACTGAAACAAAAGAATTATCTTCAGAAAATTTCACAATTAGATGGAATGACTGCCAATCTGAATAATAAGAGAACTCATTGCTAAACTTCTGAAGTTTGTATTTACTTCTTATTTTAAATAGCATATTATTAAAATGTATTCGTAACATAGTCACTAAAAATCAACCAATGGAATTTAAATGCTTATGTGTATCAACTCTAGTATAACTCTCTTGTATTATATATAACTTTTGTTTTAATAGTATAAAAATATCAGTGTGCATAGGTGTAAGAAACTTTGGTTTAATTCAAGGGCAGTGTATCTTCTGTTTAGTTTACTATGAAAAATGAAATTATAGAAATTCCCTTTCATAAACATAATATGGATACTTTTAGTGCCATTTCAAGTTAGAAATGTCTTCAGTTATAACAGAAAAAGCTAAGAATATTTGTAAATTTAATATTTGGTATAAGTAAAAGTTGAGTTTGTAGATACTTCCAAAGGTACAAGCTGTCCTCCATTGTATATTTTTTAGAATTCAAGTTAGTCCATATCAACTTGAGGAAACTCTCGTAATAACTGTGCTCACTACTAAAAAAAAAATAATCTGACAAGTAATTGAAAGAAGAAAGCAATATCTAATTTTTTTTAATAACAGGGCACAGTATATCCACTAGCAATATAACTCATTGATGCTTTCTTAGGGTCTAAAGTATGTTTGATTTTAGTCTTTCTGATTCTTCCACATTAAAAGAGCATCGTACAATTATATTTTAATCTTTTCTGTCTATAAATATTACTATTATTTTATGTATAAAAAGTATGAAAGAAGAAAGTTTTTTCACAAACTGTATCATATATAAAAAATTTATCTGTGTCAATAAAATATGAGGGTCATTCCATCTTTAAGGACTTTTTGCATCAGAGGTCATTCTATAACTTCTTGGCATATACCACACTGTGTGTTGTAAATGCTAGAGAAATATAAGAGAAGATAAAATTGTTAGACTCCATTAATATAAATGCAGCAATTACTTAGGACACAATGCCTTTATTTATTTTTATGTGGTACTGAGGATCAAACCCATTGCATAACACATGCTAGGCAAGCCCTCTAGCACTGAGCTACAACTCTGACACAAGTTTCTTAGATTTTTTAAGAAAAAGAATGATCTAGATAAACAACAGATTTTCTTTTCAGACTGGTTAAATAATTCCCCTCTTTTTATAGCTATTGCTAGGTTATACCAAAGATAAATACTATACTTTTAAAAATATTCAAAATATTTTAATATTTTGTAAAATATTCAAAAACCCTACGATTTTAAGGTAAGTACACTTACCTAGCTTTTGCAACTTAGGTTATTTCCCATGGAAACAGCAGCTGGCACACAGAAACAGAATGTTTATAACTTTGATATTTCAGCTTTGCTTGTCAGGAAAATGATGGAAATGTCATTGTCCAAAGAAGCACCTGCAAGCTTTTGGGTTCCAACAGATGTGCAGAATATAATATTTTAGCTTCTGAAAACTTTTATTTCATAATGTTTCTATATAAATTATAATTATACCTGCTTTTCAAGGAAGCTTAATTGGTCCAGGTCTATTTTAGAAAATGGCATTTTAAAAATAAATATAAATAAATTATATTTAAATAAAATAAATATAATGGTCTACAGCATTCCAAGAATCACACTGAGAAAAATTATCACAAAATTTTGCCTTAGGTCAGACATCTCTTAGCAATAATTTTCATCCAGATACACTTATGTATAGATACAGCATCTCAATTCTAGAAACCCATTTCTCTGTGGCTATGAACTTGGAATTATAGATTTCATTATCAGTGGTAAAACAAACCTAGGTAACGGGCTGGTCACCACTTTCTCAGCTATTAATCAACAAATATCAAAACCTGCTTTATAATGACTGTTATCTGTTTTGTTTAACATATTTATGTTGAGATAATAAAGTGTTAATCCTCTGCTGTTTTAAATACAAAAATGGACTTATTAAAGTGGCATTGAGGTTTAGATATGCAGTGTCTCACCAAAGCTCCTTTATTAATGCAGAAATGATCAGAGGTGAAATGATTAGACAATGAAAGCTGTATCCTAATCAGTGCATTAATCTCTTTGATGAATTAATACTTCAGAAAGACAGTTGTACTGGATGGTAACTGAGGCAAGTGGAGCAGGCAAGTGGAGATGTATATTTCTATTTAGCAACTAAGGGAAAATTGAGAACAAGGATTCTGTTTTTTTTTTTTTTAAATTTTTGCACACCTAATAATAACTTATTGTCTAGTATATATTAATATCATAATAAAACTTTATAAAAAATGATTTTTAAAAGTTAATAACAATAAAAAAAACTAAATACTACATTCCAAACAACAATATATCGTAACCTCCTTGAAAAAATTCTAAAATTCTAGTTTCTAAATTTAAAATTCGAGTCCCCACATATACATATTAAGAACATGGTGTCGTGCTATGACTTTATGTTCTTTAGTTTCATATGCAGTAAATTAACACAATTAATTAAAGTTGGTTTTTTCTATGGAATTATCTGAAAATGGATTAATATAGAAATAAAAATTCTGTGATAACATTAAAGATAAAAATAAACCGGTTTATTTCTTGCCAAACTTGTTAATGTATTTTATTCTCTATAATTTTAACATTAATATATATTGATAATTTTCACTACAGATGTAATGTGTTTGTTTTCTATGCCTTGAATATATAAAATATGGATTTGGCTCATCTCATAGGTTATCAAAATCATTGTGAATACAGACACAGGGCATCTGGCTCAGTATAAATTACCTTGATCATGGAGTTGAAATACTTGAATTCTATCTAGTTTTATTTTTGTTCCTTGAATGTTGGCATTATGGAGTAACTCAAAATGCTTTAAATGATCAGCATCTCGATTCATGAATGAGTATAAAATACTATTGTAATGATATTTTGTAGATATGCTTTAGAATGTGGAAATTGGAATGCAAATAATTTATTTTTAAATACTAATGAGTGTACAACTAACACATGTTAACTAAAAAGAGTACTTATTAAGGGATAAAAAAAATCAATATTTTTCTTTAAAATATAGGCTTGAATTTTAATGGGCTTTTGAAATTGTTTTTAGATATCCATGGCAGTACAGTGTATTTTGACATATTATACATACATGGAGTATAACTTATTCTAATTAGAATCCCATTCTTGTGGTTGTATATGTTGTACAACTTCACTAGTTGTGCATTCATATATGAGCATAGAAAATTTCAAATGAGAAGTCTATCTGTATTCTTTATAATCTTCTTTAGATGACTTTTTGATACATCTTTATCTATATTAATCTCCTGAATTGTCTTGCTCACTTTATACATTCACCATAATGGTTTTATAATGATATTTTACTTGCTTTTAGTATCCGAAGATGTAATACACCTGAACATGAATACTATTTTATTTGAATTATTCATGAATTTTGATTTTGCTTATCCATCAAGAAACTTAATTTTCTTTTGATGTTGTAACATTACAAATTAGAAATATATTTATGTGATAAATTTATTTTATATTAAATTATGTCATTCTTGGAATTGAAGTATTCTACTCATTTTCCCTAAAATGTTACTAATACATTCTAATGAAACATAATACTTTAAATTGCCTTTGTAAACATTGTTATACACAGGCTTAGGCATTTCTGAATATCTACAACCACCTGTTAAAAACTCTCAGGTTGACGTTTATATAAATGTTAATGTATATGTGTAATATCTATTTTTTTTTTCTCTAGGAAGCTTGTTTTCACTCTTCTTTTTAAATTTGTTTTAGATATATAATACATTTAAGTTCTTATAGTCATTAATATACAAGGTTCTTGATTTATTTGCAAATTAGCACAAAAATATGGTAAAATAAAAGTGCTGTTTGATTTGAGGCATTACATTGTACTTGTGACCAATTTCTTATTAATGAACTTCCTAAACTTGATCTTAAATAACACTTGAAGTATTTTTCTCATGGGATATATTGACAGTTGAAATACTTATTAAATTATGGATTATTCAAATTTTATATTGAATTTGTTCTCATTAAATATGTTTTGAATAATTGGTCATCTTTTGTATCTGTATCTTATATTATTCAAAGTTTTTAACTCCAGTTCTTTTCACTCATTTAAAATCCAAGAAACAATTTTTATTTAATTTTTTGTTTATTTTTCACAGGGTATTTATCTCATTTACTTAATTTTTTCAGTTGTAGCACTAATGTGATTGACAGCTTATTTCAAAATGTGCCTTTTATGAATCGGATACAAAAATACATCAAAAAAATTGTGCACCGTGATCAAGTAGAATTCATCCCTGGGATGCAAGGATGGTTTAATATACAGAAATCAATAAATGTTATTCACCCCATCAATAGACTTAAAGATAAGAACCGTATGATCATCTTGATAGACACAGAAAAAGCATTCGACAAAGTACAGCATCCCTTTATGTTCAAAATATTAGAAAAACTAGGGATAACAGGAACTTACCTCAACATTGTAAAAGCTATCTATGCTAAGCCTCAGGCTAGCATCATTCTGAATGGAGAAAAATTGAAGGCTTTCCCTCTAAAATCTGGAACAAGACAGGGATGCCCTCTCTCACCACTTCTATTCAATATAGTTCTCGAAACACTGGCCAGAGCAATTAGACGAAAGAAATTAAAGGCATAAAAATACGAAAAGAAGAACTTAAATTATAACTATTTGCGGACGACATGATTCTATACCTAGAAGACCCAAAAGGTTCTACAAAAAAACTACTAGAACTAATAAATGAATTCAGCAAAGTGGCAGGATATAAAATCAAAACAAATAAATCAAAGGCATTTCTGTATATCAGCGACAAACTTCTGAAATGGAAATGAGGAAAAACACTCCATTCACAATATCCTCAAAAAAATAAAATACTTGGGAATCAACCTAACAAAAGAAGTGAAAGATTTATACAATGAAAACTACAGAACCCTAAAGAGAGAAGTAGAAGAAGATCTTAGAAGATGGAAAAATATACCCTATTCATGGATAGGCAGAACTAACATCATCAAAATGGCGATATTACCAAAAGTTCTCTATAGGTTCAATGAAAAGCCAATCAAACTCCCAACAGCATTTCTTGTAGAAACAGATAAAGCAATTATAAAATTCATGTGGAAAAATAAAAGACCCAGAATAGCAAAAGCAATTCTAAGCAGGAAGTGTGAATCAGGCGGTATAGCGATACTGGATTTCAAACTATATTGCAGAGCAATAGTAACAAAAACAGCATGGTACTGGTACCAAAACAGGCAGGGGGACCAATGGTACAGAATAGAGGACACAGAGACTAATCCACAAAATTACAACTTTCTTATATTTGATAAAGAAGCTAAAAGCATGCAATGGTGGAAGGATAGTATCTTCCACAAATGGTGTTGGGAAAACTGGAAATCCATATGCAACAAAATGAAACTGAATCCCTTTCTCTCGCCATGCACAAAAGTTAACTCAAAATGGATCAAGGAGCTTGATATCAAATCAGAGACTGTGCATCTGATAGAAGAAAAAGTTGGCTCCGATATACATATTGTGGGGTAGGGCTTCAAATTCCTTCAAAGGACACCAACAGCACAAGAGTTAATAACAAGAATCTACAAATGGGACTTACTTAAACTAAAAAGGTTTTTCTCAGCAAGAGAAACAATAAGAGAGGTAAATAGGGAGCCTACATCATGGGAACAAATTTTTTCTCCTCACACTTCAGATAGAGCTCTAGTATCCAGAGTATACAAAGAACTCAAAAAATTAAGCAATAAGAAAACAAATAACAAAATCAACATATGGGCCAAGGACCTGAACAGACACTTCTCAGAGGAGGACATACAATCAACCAACAAGTACATGAAAAAATGCTCACCATCTCTAGCAGTCAGAAAATTGCAAATCAAAACCACCCTAAGATACCATCTCACTCCAGTAAGATTGGCAGCCATTCTGAAGTCAAACAACAACAAGTGCTGGCGAGGATGTGGGAAAAAGGGTACTCTTGTACATTGTTGGTGGGACTGAAAATTGGTGCGGCCAATTTGGAAAGCAGTATGGAGATTCCTGGGAAAGCTGGGAATGGAACCACCATTTGAAACAGCTATTGCCCTTCTCAGACTATTCCCTGAAGACCTTAAAAGAGCGCACTACAGAGATACTGCCACATCGATGTTCATAGCAGCACAATTCAAAATTGCTAGACTGTGGAACCAACCCAGATGCCCTTCATTAGATGAATGGATAAATAAAAAATGTTGCATTAAACACCATGGAGTATTACGCAGCACCAAAAAATGACAAAATCATAGAATTTGCAGGGAAATGGATGGCACTAGCGCAGATTATGCTAAGCGAATCTAGCCAAACCCTAAAAAACAAATGCCAAATGTCTTCTTTGATATAATGAGAGCAACTAAGAACAGAGCAGGGAGGAAGAGCAGGAGGATAAGATTAACATTAAACAGAGACATGAGGTGGTAGGGTAAGGGAGAGAAAAGGGAAATTGCATGGAAATGGAAGGAGACCCTCATTGTTATACAAAATTACAATAAGATGTTGTGAGGGGAATGGGGAAATAAACAAGGAGAGAAATGAATACAGTAGATGGGGTAGAGAGAGAAGATGGGAGGGGAGGGGTGGGGGATAGTTGAGGATAGGAAAGGTAGCAGAATTCAACAGTCACTAATATGGCATTATGTAAAAATGTGGATGTGAAACTGATGTGATTCTGCAATCTGTATTTGGGGTAAAAATGGAAGTTCATAACCCTCTTGAATCTAATGTATGAAATATGATATGTCAAGAGCTCTGTAATGTTTTGAACAACCAATAAAAAATAAATTAAAAATGTGCCTTTTAGAAAAAATAGGAATATGTTAAAACACCAGACACTGTCTTTAAGAATTTCATAGGTTCATAAATGCCCAGGTCTAGCAAAGAAAACAAAAAGCAGAAGTAGAATGAGCATTATCTCAAGGGGTGGTTGATGCTTATTAAATTGGCTGAGAGGCAATTAATTAATAGATGGGGGTTGAGTGTTCAGCCCACCATGCAGCTGACATTTGTTCAGCCTTTTCTGTAACTAACAATTTCCCTTCCTCATATGATGCTGCCTCCTGTGTCTATGACTGCAGTGCTCTCATGACTGGCCTCTTCCTTATGTATTTTTGGCACTGCCACAGATAATCCTGCAGTACTGCTGAGTGCTCAAATGTATTTAGGAACTGCCAATTCCTACTAAATAAAGTTCAACTTACTCTATCTTGGACACAAGATACAATGTAGACTCGGACCTATTTATTATTTATTTTCACCATCCTACAATTTCATTGTATTTAGCAAAACAGAATTTGTTTTCATTATATATGTCTTGAATAATTGATCATCTTTTGTATCTGTATATTAAGGTATAAGTTTATTGCACATCATTGAAAATAAATACGCTCACAGCCTACTTATTTCTGCCCCAAACACTCTTATTGCATACGTACTTCTAAATCTTAGTGGAAATTTTGACTTCTTCAAGATGCCATTCATATTTTGTCTCCTTGATCAACCCAAGGTAATGTAGACTCTGTTGGCTCTAATTCTTGGCTGGCATCTTGCAAATTGTCTTTCACCCATAACTCCATATACTGTGTTTTGTATCTGTTTGCTTCTTTATACTCTACTCTATCAAGTCCTATGAATCAAGAAAAGGACAGTCATTTTCATTTCCTTAAATTTGCATGCAAAGTGTTAATCCACTAAAAACAACAGCATTAAGACATGTAAAAGAGAATGCTAATGGTTGAATAAAATTTAGGTTGAAATTTTATTGCCACCACAGTGCTATTTAAAGGTTGGGCTTAATAGGAGGTGTTTAGTGATGGCATGAAGCCTTATGAATGCATTAATGCCTTTCCCTCAGAGGCTGCCACAAGATATCAGCCCCATTTTTTTCTGCACACACCCAACTGCCCTTCTGTTTTCTGCCATGAAGCCCTTACCTGAGATGAACAGATGCTGAAGCCATGCTCTTGATCTTCCAGATCCATGAGCCAAAATAAAGTTCTTTCCCTTATGAATTTCCCAGTCTCAATTATTTTGTTGTCACAGCAGAAAACAAATTAAAATAGAAAACAAGTCAGGGCTATCAATTATAAACTGAGAGAGGTGGGCCATGGCAATTAGCAAACTTCTTGGTTAAGGATAGTTGATGCATAGATTTTTTGGAACGATTTAAGCTTCCGTGAATATGTAAAGTAGGCAGAGGTGATTAATAAAAAGACATCTAGTCACTGATCACCCACTGAGTGCATTATTCTACTAATTGTCACATCATTTGATTAATACATAATTTATAACAACAACAACAAAAATAGTGAAATCAGTGGGAAAATGAGGGGTTTTGAACTCAAAGATAGACAATAGTTCAGCATCCCAAAATTGGACAATGCCTTCTCAAAATCCATAGCAGCTTAAACTCCAGAGCTTTTAACCATCTTTATGAAAATATTGCTTATGGATGTAATATCATATGAGAAGCACATATCTGCAATTAACTGAATGGAAATAAGAGAAGAATTAATAAATAAATGAAGGGACATTTAGAAGGGAATGTAAAGTCATGTATCATCAGGATATTAAGAAAAGGAATGAATTCAAAACATGTATACTAGTACATTTCTGATTTGTAGATTTGGGGTGATGTTTCTTTTTTGTGTGCTCTGAAATCACAGTAAGTCTTTATCATGCATGTAATTTGAGTTTTAATAGTTAAAAATTGGCATTTTATATTAGGTTAAGCAGAGTTGAACAACTTCAAGTTATCTAAGGACCAATTGTATTTCAATTTGGAGGAACCCATGCAGCAATAAAAAATAATAAGCAATAACAATGTGGGGAGTTGAGTTTTTGAATCACCAAAATCAACTAGTCACTCACAAAACAAGTATTGTTAAACTGATTTAAAATAATCATGTAGGTCTGTAAGCATTATGAAGTAAGAGTTTATAAAATCCACAAGCTCATGAGTGTCTGAGATCCAGAATCCCTGTCATATTTCTTATATAGTTAACTTTCTGATTATTCATTATTTTATGTGAGAAATGAGAAAATAATAACATCACAAAGGATTATAATTTAATATGTATTTTAAGTAATACTATTTTTTTAACCAGAGATGGAACTCAGGGGCACTTAACCACTGAGCCTCATTACCATCACTTTTTAAGTTTTAAATTTATTTATCTACTTATTTTTATTTCAGGAAAGGTTCTCACTAGGTTGCTTAAGGCCTCACTTAGTTGCTGAGGCTAGCTTTGAATTTGTGATCCTTCTGTCTCATCCTTCTGAGTTGCTGGGATTACGGCAGTGTGCCATCATGCCTGGCTTAAGTAATGCTGTCTTATTAACACTTTCACATATAAACTATTATTTTAAAGAACTTTTTTTGATATTGTCACAATGGATAGCTATTAAGAAAGCTTACTAAATTATTTCAGTTATTTTTCCTCTAACTGTAAATTTTCAGACACTTTGAAATAGTTCTCATGTGAAAGACTGGTTATTAGGGTAACAGAGTGGTCACAGAGCCCCCCATCCCATGTAGGATTTGGGGGCTGTTGACAGTCACAGAGATTAAAGAAAAGAGCTTCATTTTGAATATTAGCTCTGTCTGTCTCTGGATGTATGAGGTACTGTATCTCAATAATAAAAAAAGTAATCAACTCTTCCTCTAAATTACCTTCCCATTAAATTCAAGAAAAAGATTATTTTTGTCCATTTTAGTTCCTATAAGAAAATAACAAATACTGGATGGCTTATAAACAATAGGAATCTATTTCTTTCAATATTGAAGACTGAGAAGTCTAACACTAAGGTATCAGCAGATTTAATATTTTGGGAGAGCCCACTTCTTCATACATAGACATCTTCTCACCTCAACTTCACATAGTGGGAGTCGTGAGAGGTCTCCCTCTCTCTTCACAAAGGCTCTGCCTTTCTGATGTAATCATCCCAAAGGTCTTAGCTCCTATACCATCATTTTGGGGGTTATGAGTTTAACATTTAAATAGAACACAATCACTCAGACCATAGTTATCATGCAAATACAAAACATATAAGAAGATACTGTTTTGACACACACTGGAAAAATGTTTTATTTAATAAAAGAATGCTATGTCTATAAATAAAACTTTTTCCTTGTACTTAATTGAATTAGAAGAATTTGCTCCATTTCCACTTTTTTCTACTTAACCTAATGGAATTCTACTTACTTACCAAACTAAGATTTCCATACTTCCAAAACTGTAGGTCAAAGTGAATAAAGAGAGGCACTGCTTTTTAATTGATCTATTTTTCATAAGGTAATTCTAGGGCTGGGGTTGTGGCTCAGCATTAGAGCACTCATCTAGCATGTGTGAGGCCCCAGGTGTGATCCTCAGCACCAAATAAGAATAAGTAAGTATAGTTAGTGTTCAACTACAACTAAAATAAATATTAAAAAGAAGGTAATTCTGTAATTGACTTTTGGACCATTAGTACATTAGTTATTACCATCCTGGGCACAAAAGAAGAAATTCGTGTGTTGACATAAGATGAATAAAATTTGTTTATATATAGCATTCAAATGTAGAGAGAAAAAATTGAAATAAAATATGTAATTCATTAAAGTTAAACTGAAACAAATACAAATTTATTAAGTTATATCATCAATTTTTTGTTAATAACCACATTTCCTATTAAAGAGATGAATATATGAAGAAGCTTAATACTTGTCCACAGAAATAACATATTTCCAGTGTGTTACAAATTCACAATGTCCCTTAATATTGTATTTGCCTTTTGAAGTATGAACCAAGATGTGAAAAATCACACATAGGCAGAGAGCTCTCTATAGACAGCCATTTGAAGAGGTGCCTGTGTATCATCCATCTGGCAAGTACATGAACTAACTTACACTACCCAAGAACAAAATAACTAGTTTTAACATTCAATAGAATACATGACATGCATAAAAGATGTGCACAACTGAAACACTTCTGAGAAATAAACAAAACTGACATAATTCAAAAGGTATATTGGATAGAAAATGTTCTCGTTGCAATCCTTCACAAATTAATATTTTTTGGATGGAATAATAGTGGTTTCCAAAGAACTAGCACCTTCCTTTGCTTTGAAGCACATTTACCCTACCTACAGTTGCTGCATGTCTTATGCATATAATTTCTTATCCTGGATGATTAAAATATTGAGCATGCTTCTAAAGAATAAGCTTAGTTTTAAGATTGTAGAAAAACAATGCATAGTCAATTTGTAAGCCAATTTCTTTAATGACAAAAAAGTAGTGCCTAGATATATATTGGAATTTGTAAAAATATTGATGTATTAAGCAACTGAAAAAGGAAAAGAAGCTTATTATGATATTTCTAGAATTGGAAAAAGATGGATAAAGTATATGAACTAAAATATATTTATTTATCAAAAGTACATGTACACCAGTTTTGACCAAAGTACATTGAGAAATATAGCCTTTGTCCTCAGAAATTTTAATTTCAAGACACATCTTGAAATGAATCATAGAAGAGTAAAAACTGTTTAGTAAAAAATCATCAACCTCATATTTAGAATGAGAAGTGGTAAATTATTCACTATGTGGGAGTCTTCTACTTGGACTAACTTTGGAAGTAAATTGTTTTATCACAAGTAGATTAATCTGAGGTGAGAAAATGATGTCAATAATAATGTCATAATTAAAGGAAAACCTTTAGGAATATGATGAAGCATAATATACAACATGTGGGGACAAATCATACAATCATAAAAGAACAAAATTATAAGTATGGAAAAAATAAAGATGTTTCTGGGAACCAGTGCTGAAATTAAAAGAGAGCAGTTGCATAATTATATAATTTTGTTCAGAATAGTATGTACTTTGCAAGTGGCCAACTGACTACCAAGGTCTAGATTATCATCTGTTAGCAAGCAAACCTAGTTAAAAAATGAAATGATGTAGTATGAGGAACTCACGGTTATCATTTACCTGTTAGTAGTACTTTGGTTGATAGCACTTGCCATAATGCTAAGTCACAAAATGTTCCCCTTAAAATTTTTCACATATGTACTGTACATTTTGTACTATAATATGAAAATTACCTGTGTAAAGATAAGGAATCTCTTCACCAACTCCTTGTATTATGGAAAGGGATTAAGACTTAGGAAATTTTTGACATAATCTCAGAAAGAAGGTGATGAATACTGTCCCCTCATAAGAAACTTAATCATAGAGCAAAAATGGGGCAGAACAACTTGTGTACAAGCAGGAGTAAACTCACAGAGACAAATGGATCACATAGATTATAAAATACTGAGAGGCAAATTCTCAAATGTGTCTTTGAAGAAAGGTCATAAATTAAAAGTATTTTAGGTTTATAAGGCATATTTATAGATTTGGGGAGGCAATATATGAGTACTAATGTTCAGGAAGTTTAACACCAATAGGGATATGGTTCACATCTCTTCCTTGGAACAGAGATAATTAACCTCCTATCAGTGAATAATTCATTTCTTAGGATTCTAGTATTGCTCTTTTCATTTTAATTGTCGGTAACATTTTAAAAATTTCTTGGAAATAGAAAAATAAAAGATGTTTAATAAAGTAATGTAGGATATAAGTAAATATCACAAAGTGTTCCAAGGAATTGCATGAAATGAGAGACATGGACAGCAAGAGGTGATTTTAAAAAGCACTCATACAGAAAAACAGGAACTGTAATTTGGACAAAGTTTTGTTTTATATGTCGTGAAAATTTTTGATTATACCCAGTAACACTAAGAAAAGAAATAAAAACAAGAATTTCTACAGGACGCATTGATGAAGCACAGTGTAGGGTACACAGAGTAGAATCTTTTATGCTGTCTGCCATGTAGCTTCAGTGAAAATTAAGCCATGAATGAGATTTTAAAAGGGAACCCTAAGTGACAGGAGGTTGGCAATCTGTTCCATAACCATCAGAGGGAATCATCAGAGAGTCTTTCTAAATTTCTTTCAAGAGTAGGCAATTTTTAATTTTCTAACATATAATTAATATTAGTGACAAGAAAATATCTGGGAAAATTAACATAAATTAATCCTGCACTACGGAATTTTGGATACAAAATAATAACTATGGTGTACCTCCATGGGGTGACTAGTCGATGCATAGCTTTTTTTTATAACACTTGCCAGATGTTTTAGATTAGTATGGAATGTTTTCCTTTAACTTAGTGACTTTTTTTTGGGGGGGGGCATGATTTTATGATCTATTCTCTGTCCTCTCTTCTTCAGGGACTCTAAATACAAAAATCTTAAACTGCTTGATATTATTTTATAGTGTACTTAGTATCCATTTGTTTTTAAAACTTTGTATATTGAAATATTGTTATTATATCTATTAACATGCTTCCAAATAGTATATAAAATTTCTATACACATTTTATCTAGCTTCTTTTTGTGGCTTTGGGGATTAAACCCAGGGCTTTGTGCATGCCAGGGAAGCACTCTACCAACTGAGCTATATCCCCAGCCCTCCAGCTTTTCTAAATGGCATTAATTGGAACACTATAATTCAATTGTCAAAACCAGGTAATTGCAGTTATTATAGTATTGTCAATAAAATACAAACATTATTACAATTCACCAAATATTTTCCCTTAATGTCATTTCTTTATTTAGGAGAAATGGAATTCCATTTCTGTGCATCCTCTGTTTCCTCTTTACCCTGCTTTCTCTATACACAGATATATACACACAGACAGAACAATGAGAAGTAAAAAAGTTTTGGGTATTTATTTTATTCTATGGGATAATTCAATATTGTTTTCGTTTTTTATCTCAAACTGCCCCAAATTCTACTGAGTGTTAGAGTCTGTAAACAAGTCTGGATGGCGCCTGGCAAAATGCCAGAGGGAGTGGTTTGTAAAGTAACAAAAGCAAGCCATTAAGTGTGGAGATTCCTGATTGGTTGACTGCTGTATCTAGTTTATGCTAATTAAGATAAGCTGTGCAAAATGTATAAATACCTCTGTTATCCTACAATAAACGGCTCCTATTCCTGCTGCATCAATCTACACAAGTCATTCGTCACCCCCCGATATTCTGCTGCAGCCGGGCTGTGGCAGATGGTGGCCCATTACGGGGAGCCCCAGGACACTCGGGGGTAAGTGACAAAAAAAGCTGCCCGTCCATAGATAGGACGGGAGCAATCTGCTCGTCCCTAGGCAGATAGGGCGAGAGGAAAAATGGCCATTTCGAGAAAATGGAGAAGATTGATGCAGTATGTTTGTGTCTTGTTTTGTCTCGAAATGTTGTATTGTCTTTGTGACGAAAATATGGAAGGGGTGAGAAGTAAATTGATAAGGGAAAAAGGCACCCCAGTGGAACCAAGAATAATTAGGGCATGTGTTGATAAAAGGCCAGAAACTCTAGTCAGAAAGAAAAAGAAAGTTCAGAAGAAGAAAGATTATCAGGAAAAAAGTTGCATCAAAAGGCTATTACTGAATACTTTCCGTTACAGGAGGGTGCGTGAATAGACAAGGCGGCTGCCACCTGCCCAAGCCAATCATGGCGCAGCAAGAATTTTCCAAGCAGCAATTGCGGGCTCTTCCCTGCCACCCTGCCCCCCTGCCCGGGGAGCGATCGCCACTGTGAGCCCAAATCTAGACCTGACCTGGAGGCACAGTCTCGCAGGCTCTTGTTCCCTGTGCCCGGAAGCAGTTTGAATTTGGGACTCTCCCCAAGGCCATCTGGGGCTGCCCTGGATGCTACAGCTGGCAGAAGATGCTACTGGCGTCCCTGAAGTTTGATCATTTCCAAGGCCAGTAACTACAATGGGTCTCCCACACCTGGAGGCTGATGAGTAATGAGTACTATTAAGGCTTATTTCAAATGTAAAAAACCTTGAAATAATGTACTAAATTGTTCAGAAGGTTGTTTTCTTAGTGAAATGCTACAGGATTTTATTTAGCCATCTGGAGTTCCTGCCTTCGTCCCAGTGCCGGTGAAAACAAAGGTGAAAGAATTTACAGTGTTGCTGAGAACCAGAGGAAACTTCGGCTGAGAACCCGAAGAGACTTCGAGACTTCGGAGCTGTTGCTGTTTCTGCTGCTACAACTTAAGCTAGCTGCCTGCAGAACTTACCTGGACTGTGATTTACCTGGACTGTGAGTTAATCTATTGAGACACTGCTTTATCTGGACTGAGACAACAAACTGTAATCTACAACAAATTGTAACTCAGTATCTATGCTAAGGGTGTCATTGCTGATATAATTTTTCCAAGGGCTTCTTGCATGGAGCCATCAACTGAGCACTTGATTATTATTCTTAATCATAAAATATTCTGGGCTCACATGTATTTTCTCTGTCCTAGCCCTATTATCAAACTCTTACTTAAGGAGCCACTATTTCTCAGAAGCTACTGTATGCTCAACCCCCTGGAATGTCACTGTGAATACACTGCCAAACATTTGTCTTAGAACTGTGAAAACTTAGTTGTTGTTCTTCTCCATTTTCATGAAGCTATTTCTTTTCTGTTACCTGGACATTTTAGAAACCTCAAATTCTATGTTTTTTAAAATAAGAGACAATTATGCTTCACTTGGGCTTAAAAGCAAAGTTCTGAATTTTACAAATTACCCTGACAGAAGATCTCAGAGAAAAGGACAAACTTCTGTGTTCTCTTTCTTAAGGATCACATTCTCAGAGTACCATTTTCCAGTGCTTAACAAAAGTTCCTCAACATATATTTTGTCCATTTTCATAGATTTTTGGATCAAGAGGGTCAGTATGGTAGAAGTTAGTCTGTTGTGAACAAAAGGATCAGGTTTACACTTTGTCTAAGGCCAATAAGTATCTTTGTAACCTAAAATGGTCACTTGCAATTTTTCAAAATTGAAGCTTAAATTTGAGAAAAATATTTTGATAGCAAAATTAAAGTAACAGTTTCCAGTTAAAATGATTATTAAAAATGACTGTTCTTCCAATATACTATAATTAAACTCCAAAGATCTCTTCTCAAAAACCAAGATGTATCATGTCACTCATAGACTGCAATATTTCTTACAAATATTGAAGACATTTTTTAAATATTTATTTTTTAGTTATAGTTGGACACAATACCTTTATTTTACTCATTTATTTTTATGTGGTGCTGAGGATCGAACCCAGGTCTCATACAAGCAAGGCGATCATGCTACCTCTGAGACACAACCCCAGCCCCCTGAAGAAATTTTATTAGAGTCCAATAGTATACTAAGCCACAGAAAAATGTTTCTGAAACCTTTTATGGAAGGAAAAAAAAAAACTACCAGCTCCATAAGTACAACTTTCCAGCCAGCTGCTCAAGGAAAGCAAAAGTGTTTCTAGTTTTGAAAAGATAGTGTTTATCTTCCCTTCTCAAAAAAGTATACTGTAATAAGAGCACTCTTAAAAGTACTTTATGGAAAACAAAATAACTTAGTATTTAAGAGTATTTTAGAGCTGGGTGAGGTTCCATATGCCTGTAGTCCCAGCAGTTCAGGAGGCTGAGGCAAAAGATGGTAATAAAGAACTCAGTAAAACCCTGTCTCTAAATAAATACAAAATATGGCTGGGGATGTGGCTCAGTGGTTGAGTGTCCCTCAATTTCTGATACATCCTCCAAAAAATAATAATAACTTGGAACAGGATAAAGTATAAGCAACCAATATAATACTTGCACAAAAGTGTTATTGTTAGAATTTACTCCTGTACAAATTGAGAGGATCTAAGCTCAGAGATGGGTAAAGAAACAGTGCATGGTGCATGGTGCATGGTGAGAGATTGGGTTTTAATTTCATTTTGTTGCACATGGATTTTCGGTTTTTCCAGCACCATTTGTTGAATTGAGAAGATCAAAGCTCAGAGATGGGTAAAGAAACAGTGGACTATGAACCACTTAACAGGAAAATATAAAATTCATGAGTTGCCAATATTATTATTATTATGCCCACTAACAGATATGTCTGTCCATGAATAATAATATTTGTCAACTAAAGTATGAGTTTTTCAAAACAAAGTGGATATTTATCTTCAGAGACTGTTCTGTCTTTTTATTAAAGTGAAGCATGAAATGAATAAAAGCTCAATTATTTATCTGGTCATTAAAAGTAAAAATTTAGAATATGGGGATAATTCTATATGGATATAAAGAACATTAAAGTATCCTATTAGAAAATAAGTTTCAACTATTTTAAAAAAATATCTACTTATAAATATTAACCTCAAAAAATGATACTCCTTTATGTGCTAATAATGAAATTCTGTAATTCTTTAAATTTATTTTTTACTAATAAAGACAAAATACATAGATATTAATTTATATATATTAATGGTGTACTGTATGATGTTTCAATAATTGAAAACATTTTGCAATTTTTGCATGAGACTAAACATACTCCTTTCCTCAAATAGTTAAGAATGACTTTATTTATTTATTTATTTATTTATTTATTTATTTATTTATTTATTTATTTATTTCATTTATATATGACAGCAAATGCATTATAATTCTTATTACAGATATAGAACACAATCTTTCATATCTCTTGTTGTATACAAGGTATATTCACATCAATGTGTTTGTTGATACATGTAATTTGGATAATAATGGCTATCCCATTCCACCATTATTTCTAACCCTGTGCCACCCCCTTCCCCTCCAAATGCTCTGCCCTATCTAGGCTTCATCTATTCCTCCCATGCTCCCTCTCCTTATCCCACTATGAATCAGCCTCCTTATAGCTTAGAAAACATTTGGCATTTGCTTTGGGGGGATTGGCTAACTTCACTTGGCATTATCTTCCCCAATGCCATCCATTTACCTGCAGATGCCATGATTGTCTTCTCTTGTATTGCTGAGTAATATTCCATTGTGTATATATGCCACATTTTTCATCTATTGAAGGGCATCTAGGTTGGTTCCATAATTTAGTAATTGTGAATTTTGCTGCAATAAACATTGATGTGGCTGTAGTTTGCTTTTTTTTAAGTTCTATTGGTATAGACCAAGGAGAGAGTTTGCTGAGTCAAATGGTCATTCCATTCCCAATTTTCCAAGAAATCTCCATACTGCTTTCCATATTGGCTGCACCAATTGGCAGTCCCACCAGCAGTGTATGAGTGTACCTTTTCCCCTACATCCTCGCGAATCTTATATAGAAGACTTATATATCTTCTATATAAATCTGTATAGTGCTTTTGTTAGTATGGTCATTTTGATAATTTATTATTGTTTGTATGCTTAATAGCTGCCATTCTGACTGGAGTGAGTTGAAATCCTAGAGTGGTTTTGATTTGCATTTCTCTAATTGGTAGTGATGATGAACATTTTTCAATGTATTTGTTGATTGATTGTGTATTATCTTCTGAGAAGTGTCTTTTCAGGTCCTTGGTTCATTTATTGATTGGGTTATTGGGTCTTTTGTTGTTTAGATTTTTGAGTTCTTTATATACCCCAGAGATTGATGCTCCATCTGATGTGTGGGGCATAAATATTTGCTCCCAAGATGTAGGCTCTCTATTTACTTCCCAGATTGTTTCTTTGGCTGAGAAGAAAAAGAAGTTTGATTCCATACCATTTATTGATTCTTGGTTTTAATTCTTACATTATAGGAGTCTTATTAAGGAAGTTGGGGCCTAATTCCTCATGATGGAAATTAAGGCCTACTTTTTCTTCTGTTAGTCATAGGGTCTCTGGTTTATTAATTAATTTATTTATTTTATTTATTTATTTTTTTATTAGTTGTTCAAAACATTACAAAGCTCATGATATATCATCTTTCATACATTTGACTCAATTGGGTTATGAACTCCCATTTTTACCCCAAATACATATTGCAGAATCACATCGGTTACACACTCACCTTTTTACATAATGGCATATTGGTGACTGTTGTATTCTGCTCCCTTTCTTATCCCCTACTATCCCCCCTCCCCTCCCCTCTCATCTTCCATCTCTACCTCTTGTGCTGTTGTTCAATTCTCTTCCTTGTTTCCCCCCCTTTCCCCTCAAAACCTCTTCTATGTATTTTGTGTAACATTGAGGGTCTCCTACCATTTCCATATGTTTTCCCTTCTCTCTCCCTTTCTCTCCCCTCAATCATCTTTGTTTAATGTTAATCTTTTACTCATGCTCTTCCTCCCTGTTATGTTCTTAGTTGCTCTCGTTAAATTAAAGAAGACATTTGGCATTTGTTTTTTAAGAATTGGCTAGCTTCGCTTAGCATAATCTGCTCTAATTCTCCGGTTTTATTCCTAGATCCTTGATCCATTTTCATTTGAGTTTGTGCATGATGAGAGATAGGGTTTTAATTTCATTTTTTTTCATATGGATTTTCAGTTTTCCCAGCACCATTTGATGAAGAGGCTACCTATTCTCCCTTATATGTTTTTCACAACTTTGTCTAAGATGCTTGTACTTTTGTGGATTAGTCTCTGTGTCACCTATTCTGTACCATTGGTCTACCAGTCTGTTTTGGTGCCAATTTTTCGTTACTATTGCTCTGTTGAATAGTTCTGGTATAGTGATGCCACCTGCTTCACTCTTCCTACTAAGGGTTGTTTTAGCTATTCTGGGTCTCTTATTTTTCAAGATGAATTTTCATGATTGCCTTTTCTATTTCTGTGAGGAATGTCATTGGGATTTTGATCAAATTGCATTAAATCTGTATAGTGCTTTTTGCAGTAAGGTCATTTTGATAATATTATTCATCCTATCTAAGAGAAAGGTAGATCTTTCCATCTTCTAAGTTCTTCTTTGTTTTCTTTCTTTGGTTTTCATTGTACAGATTTTTTACGTCTTTCTTTAAGTTAATTCCCACATATTTTATTTTCTTTTAGACTATTGTAAATTGTGTAGTTTTCCTCATTTCCCCTTCAGAGAATTTGTCACTGTTATACAGAAATTTCTTTGATTTATGGGTGTTGATTTTATAACGTGCTACTTTGCTGAATTCATTTACTAGTTGTACAAGTTCTCTGGTGGAGCTCTTTGGGTCTTCTAGGTATAGAATTATATCATCAGCAAATAGTGCTAATTTAAGTTCTTCTTTTCCTATATGTATCTCTTTAATTTCTTTAATCTGTCTAATTGCTATCACCAGTGTCCCAAGAACTATGTTAAATAGAAGTCACAACCTCCTGGCTTTGAGGGTCTAGGTTGAAAATCTGCTGAGATATGAAATGGTCTCCCCTGAAATGTTATCTGATTCCTCTCTCTTGCAGCTTTTAAGATTTTATCCTTATTCTGTAGGCTAAGCATTTTCATTATAATGTGCCTTGGTATAGATCTGTTTTAATTTTGTACATTTGGTGTCCTATAAGCCCCTTGCATTAGGTTTTGCAATTTCTTCTTCATGCTGGGGAAATTTTCTGATGTTATCTCATTGAAGAGATTGTGCATTCCTTTGGATTGAAACTCTGTGCCATTCTCTATCCCAACAACATTAGATTTGGTCTTTTGATGCTGTCCCATAATTTTTGGATGTTCTGTTTATAGTTTCTAACTTTCTTCACTGTGTGATCAACTTTATTTTTCAGGTTGTATACTTTGTATTCATTATCTGACATTCTTTCTTCCAAGTGATCTACTCTGTTGGTTATGCTTTCTATTGAGTTTTTATTTATTGATTTTGCATTACAATTCTTAATACACCATTATACAATAATTTACCATATCTCTGATTCTATATAAGGTGACACCAAATTCACGTCTTAATACATGTATTTTGTATAATGTTGAGGGTCTTCTTTCACCCTCCATGCTATTCCCTGTCTCCCTCTCTTTCCCTTCCACCCCTATTCCCTTTCTAGAGGTAATCTTCCTACCTTGCTCTCCCTCCCAACCCCATTTTGAGTCACCTCCCTTATATTAGAGAAGACATTTGGCATTTGTTTTTTGGGGGGGGATTGGTGTCTAACCAATTGGTGCTATGAAGCAAGGTCTGCTGCACTAGGCTTGGAGGCCCAAGTCAAGATGGTCACTTACCCGTGTGACTCTAGCTAGGACAGGCCAGACCCCAGGATAGGACCCTGTCCTCTCCCCAATTCGTGATTCTCAGTCCCAAGGTGACTTAGCTTAAACTGCTCTAATGCCATCCATTTCCCTGCAAATGCCATGATCTTATTCTTTTTTATTGCTGAGTAGTATTCAATTGTGTATAAATGCCACATTTTTTTATTTGTTCATCCACTGAAGGACTTCTAGGTTGGCTCCAAAGTTTATCTGTTATGAATTATGCTGCTATAAACATTGGTGTGGCTGTGTCCCTGTAATATGCTGTTTTTAGGTTTTTTGGGTATAGTATGAGAAGAGAAATAGCTGGGTCAATTGGTGGTTCCATTCCCATTTTTTCAAAGATTCTCCATATTGCTTTCCAAATTTGCTGCACCAATTTGTAGTCCCACCAGCAGGGTATGAGTATTCCTTTTTCTCCGCATCCTCGACAGCACTTGCTGTTGTTTGTCTTTATAATGGCTGCCACTCTTACTGGAGTCAGATGGTATCTTAGAGTAGTTTTAATTTCTATTTTCTGATTGCTAGAGATGATGAGAATTTTTATATATATATTTGTTAATTGAATGTAAATCCTCTTCTGAGAAGTTTCTGTTCATTTTCTTGGCCCATATATTGATCGGATTATTTGGATTTTTTTGTTGTTGTTGCTTATCTTGTTCAGCTCTTTATATACCATAGAGATTAAAGCTCTATCTGATGTGTGCTCCCTATTTTTTTGCTCCCAGGATGTACGCTCCCTATTCACCTCACATTATTTCTTTTCCTGAGAAAAAACTTTTTAGTTTGAAATCATCCCATGTGTTGATTCTTGGTTTTAATTCTTGTGCTATAGGCATCTTATTAAGAAAGTTGGGGCCTAGACCAATGTGATAAAGATTAGGGCCTACTTTTTCTTCTATTAGATGCAGAACCTTTGGTTTAATCTGAAGATCCTTGATCCATTTTGAGTTAACTTTTGTGCATGGTGAGAGATAGCGATTCAATTTCATTTTGTTGCATATGGATTTCCAGTTTCCCCAGCATCATTTGTTGAAGATGCTATCTTTTCTTTAGTACATGATTTTGGCACCTTTGTCTAATATAAGGTAGTTGTAATTTTGTGGGTTAGTCTCTGTGTCCTCTATTCTGTACTATTGGTCTTCTAGCCTGTTTTGGTACCAGTACCATGCTGTTTAGTTTATTATTGGTCTGTAGTATAGTTTAATGTCTGCTGCTTTATCAATACCACCTGTTTCACTCTTCCTGCTTAGAATAGCTTTATCTATTATGGGTCTCTTATTTTTCAAGATGAATTTCATTACTGCTTTTTCTATTTCTATGAGGAATACCTTTGGGATTTTGATCAGAATTGCATTGAACCTGAATAGTGATTTTGGTAGAATGCTCACTTTAATAATATTAATTCTGCCTATCCAAGAGCAAGGTGGATCTTTTCATCTTCTAAGGTACTCTTCTATTTCTCTCTTTAGGGTTCTATAGTTTTTATTGTAAAATCTTTCACCTCTTTTGTTAGGTTGATTCCCAAGTATTTTTTTTTTTTTTGAGGGTATTGTTAATGCGGTAGTTTTCTTCATTTCCTTTTCAGAGGATTCTCATTGATATACAGAAATGTTTTTGATTTAGCCTGTTGATTTTATATCCTGCCACTTTGCTGAATTCATTTAGGAGTTCTAGAAGTTTCTTGGTAGAGTTTTTTGGGTCTTCTAGATATAAAATCATATCAGTAGCAAATAGTGCTAGTTTAAGTTCTTCTTTTCCTATAGTAATTTCTTTAATTTTTTTCATCTGTCTAATTGCTCTGGCCAGTGTTTCAAGAACTATTTTTGAACAGAAGTGGTGACAGAGTGCATCCCTGTATTGTTTCATATTTTAGAGAGAATGACTTCAGTTTTCCTCCATTTAGAATGATGCTGACTTCAGGTTTAACATAGATAGCTTTTACAATGCTAAGGTGAGTTTCTGTCATCTCTAGTTTTTCTAATGTTTTGAGTACAAGGGGGTGCTGTATTTTGTCAAATGCTTTTCTGAATCTATTGAAATGATATATGGTCCTGATCTTAAAGACTATTGATGTGATGAATTACATTTATTGATTTCTGTATGTTGAATCAACCTTGCATCCCAGAGATTAATCCCACTTGATCATTGTGCATGATCTTTTTGATATGTTTTTCTATGTAATTTGCCAGAATTTCATTGAGGATTTGCGCATCTATATTCATGAGAGATATTCGTCTGAAGTTTTTTTTCTTTGAGGTGTTTTTGTCTGGTTTTGGAATCAGGGTGATATTGGCCTCAGAGAATGAATTTGGAAGTACTCCCTCTTCTTATATTTCCTGAAAGAGATTGTAGAGTATTGGAATTAGTTATTCTTTAAAGGTCATGTAAAACTTGGCTGTATATTCATCTGGACCAGGGATTTTCTTGGTTGATAATATTTTGATGGCTTCTTCTATTTTCTTGCTTGATATTGTTATGTTTAAGTTGTGTATATCTCCCTGCCTCAATTTGGGTAGATCATATCACTTAAGGAATTTATTGATGCCTTCACGATCTTCTATTTTATTAGAATATAAGTTTTCAAAAAAATTTCTAATTATCTTCTGTATTTCTGTAGTGTATGTGTGACATTGCCTTTTTCATCCAGTATGCTAGAAATTTAGGTTCTCTCTCTCTCTTCTATTCATTAGCATGGCTAAGGCTCTGTCAATCTTATTTGTTTTTTCAAAGAACCAACTTTTAGTTTTGTCAATTTTTTCAATTGTTTCTTTTGTTTCTATTTTATTGATTTCAGCTCTGATTTTAATTATTTATTGCCTTCTACTGCATTTGCTGCTGATTTTTTCTTCCTTTTTTAGGGCTTTGAGATGTAGTATGAGTTCATTTATTTGTTGGATATTTCTTCTTTTAAGGAATAAACTTCATGCAATAAATTTTCCTCTTAGTATTGCTTTCATAGTGTCACAGAGATTTTGATATGTTGCATCAGAATTTTCATTTACCTCAAAGAATTTTCTAATTTCCTCCTTGATGTATTCTGTAACCCATTGTTCATTCGGTAGCATATTGTTCATTCTCCATGTGATACAGGAATTTGCTTCCTTATTTTATCATTGATTTCCAATTTCATTCCATTATGATCAAATAAAATGCATTGTAATATCTGTAGTATTTGCTAAGAGTTTCCCTGTGACATAATATATGGTCTATTTTTGAGAAGGATCCATGTACTACTGAGAAAAAAAAATTGTATCCACTTGATGTTGATATATATACTATATATGTCAATTAAGTCTAGGTTATTAATTGTGTTATTGAGTTCTATAATTTCTTTATTCAACGTTTGTTTGGAAGATCTGTCCAGTGATGAGAGAGGTATGTTAAAATCACCCATGATTATTGTTTTGTGGTCTATTTGACTCTTGAACTTGAGAAGGGTTTGTCTTGTTGGTGTATGGTTCCTTTGAGGAGCATGTAGTGTCCTTCTTTATCCCTTTTGATTAACTTTGGCTTTAAGTCTATTTTATTTGATATGAGTATGGACACCCCTGCTTGCTTCTGAGGTCCGTATGACTGGTATGATTTTTCCCAACCTTTCACCTTGAGTCTGTGCATGTCTTTTTCTATCAGATGAATCTCCTATAGACAGCATATTGTTGGATATTTTTTAAAAAATCCACTCTACTAGCCTATGTCTCTTGATTGGTGAGTTTAAGCCATTAATATTTAGGGTTACTATTGAGATATGGTTTGCATTTCCAGCCATATTTATTTATATTTTTTATTTAACATGATTTGTTTTTCCTCTTTAATTAGTTTTTCCTTTACTGTTCTACCTCCCACTGTTGGTTTTCACTGTTATTTTTCATTCCTCTTCATGTAATGTTTTCCCAAAGATGTTTTTGAAGCACCGGTTTTATAGTTGAAAAGTCTTTTAACTTTTGTTTATCATAGAAGGTTTTTATTTCATCTTTAAACCTGAAGCTAAATTTTGCAGGATACAAGATTCTTGCTTGGAATCCATTATCTTTCAGTGTTTTAAATATGTTGTTCCAGGATCTTTTAGCTTTCAGAGTTTGTGTTGAAAGATCAGACATTAAACTAATTGGATTACTGATGCAGTCTGGCTTGGCACAATTCACAAGCCTCTTGTCAAGCAGAAACAAACTTTATTTTTAGAACACACACACCGCACCACTTGATCTCTTCAGGAATCCCCTCAGAGCCCAACTGCCACCACCAGCTTCCCAGGAGCCTCTCAACCCCCGACTTCTCCTGCCCTTGAGGCTGATTGGCTGGGTGGCGTGGGCAGAGCCAAAAGAGTCCCCCAATGAGAAGCTATGTGTCCGAAAGGGTGGGGAAACATCCCAATGAGCATCACTGCAGAGGAGCCAATCAGCTTGCAGCTGGAAGTTTGCTGGGGCCACGGTGAGCCAATCAGCTGGAAGTTTGCTGGGGCCCCTTCAGCTGTGGCTCTCAACATCTCCCCTCTCTGTTTAAACAACAAGCATGTGGCTTAGGGACCGTGCCTTCCTTAGGTTGTCCAATACTACATATCTTCCTCACCCGTCATTGGATTAGCTTACCTCAAGGCGTCAGCCTCCTGCCTTAGGTTGGTACCACTGCAATTAAAACTTACCCATCAATGACTACCAGTCCAGCATATAGGCACACCTGCAGATAGGCCTTTGAAACAGCGGTGAGGGGGGTGAGGTTCTTTGCTTCACCCCTTTGGCCCCCAAATTTTAGCTGAACGACCATCACAAGCAGAAGAGAGGAGGATACACCAAGCCAATTGACAGCCCCTTTTGGAAAAATTGTACCAACGATGACACCATCAGCAAAAATACCCCAACAGTACCACAAGTCACTGCACAAACAGATAGTTCACAGTGTATACAATTGATACGTATTCCAGGCAAGTTCTGCAAGTAGTTCAGTGATAGCTATTGCAGAAGCTGTAGATTGGTTGTATCTTTGTCTTCATGGGCACTGGGATAAAGATAGGAATTCTGGCAATAATGGCTAAAGAAAAAATTATGTAACATTCCAGCAGGCACTAAAAAAAAAGCAATTTTCTGAACAATTTACATTATCCTGAACAGAATTATTAAATATAATGAAAACGAAAGGTGAAAGTAAACAAACAGATCTGTTAACCTCCTTTTTGTTCACATATTAAAACAATCCTCAACAGATATTTACCCAATTTAAATTGAACCATTTAAATCACGTGTATAAGAAAAAAAAATTGGATCCATTTTTTCATTAGCGTTCATCATATATGATATATGGACATACGTACATACAAATATACAACACAAAACACAAGTGTGCACACATAATATAATACATACAACACATAACATAATAGTAAAGGCCTTATACCTTTTTACAGGTGAAATATCCATTGCAATGTTTAAAAACTCTATAGTCAAAAAATAGAACTGATCAACAAGAAATTAACCTAGATCTGTATGAGCTCAAAAACAAAATAGAACTTCATGATGTGGGAAAGGGCAATAACAAAATATATATTAAAAAAAGCATCCTGGTTCTGTTGCAGATGTAAGGATAGCCAAACTGGAGTTCTGGATATCAGCTGCTATGAATTTGAGCCAAATCATCTTCTTTTTGGTCTGTAGAAATCACTTTAGTTAATCTCTCTGGAATCCAAATGGGCTGCTGTTCTCCCTGTAGAAACACACAAACAGACCCCCAACTCCAGACAATTACTGGGTCAGAATCTTTCCATTGTCCTGTTAGAATATGCTTCCAAACTATCTTGGGCTTATGTACATTTTTTGGACACATATACCTTTCTGCAGCACTAAGCCCTGATGAATCCAAATTTTAAAAGTTAGAGTAAAAAGGGTTATTTAAAGTTTATCTTTGGGGAATATATACCCCTTCCCAATTCCTTCTTTTTGCTTTAATAAGTACATTTTAATTGTTTGATGAGCTTTTTCAACTATGTCTTGTCCCTGTGAATTGTATGGGATTCCTGTTATATGAGTAATGACAATAGATGAGCAAAATTGTTTAAAAGAGTTTGAAGTATAACCAGTGGGCTAAATCATTGCACAAACTAAGGGTTCCAGGCAATCCTGTATGTGCCCTGATATGTCCTATAAATAATGGATCTTTTCTGTAACAGATTAGACATTGAATAGTGGAAAACAAAGAGAAAACAGTAGAGGAAGGGGAAATCCTGCCAGCATCTTCAAGGGATACTATAGCATTAACTATATACTGACTATCAGAAAATAAGATAATACAGAATCTTTAAACATCAATAAAGCTTGTAATACTGCATTAAGCTTTACCTTTTGAGCTGATTGTTTAGGTACTAAAAATGTAAAAGTTTGATCAGGTGTAACTACTGCTGCTGTACCATTATTAGACCCATCAGTGAATATATTTGGAGCATTTATGATAGGTGTTTTTCTTGTCATTTTTGAAAAAATTACAGGATGTGATGACCAAAAAGACAATAAAGGGTTAGATGGTAAGTGATTATCAAATGAAACATTAGATTTGCACATGATTATTGCCCAAGTATTTAACTCATTAGCTAACTCATCAATTTGATCCATAATATATGGAGTAATAATATTATTAGGAGATATTCCAAATTCTCCCTTTGCTGCTTTTATTCCTTTGAGTATTAATTGTCCTACAGCCTCAGGATACCTAGTAAGAATAATGTTAGGAGAATAAGATAAATGTATCCATAATAATGGACCTGTAGGAAAATTTTTTGTTGGTAGTACAATAAGTAACACAGGTAAACTTATATCAATTCTATCCAAATGCCTATTTTCCATATATGTTTCAATGAATTTAAATGCCTTTTTTGCTTCAGGTGTTAACATGCGGGGTGAATTTGGATCTGATGGACCGTTTAGGATATCATATAAAGATCCCAACTCTCCTGTTGGTATGCCTATATAAGGCCTTATCCAATTTATGTCTCCCAATAACTTTTGAAAGTCATTAAGTGATTTGAGTTGATCTACTCGTATTTGAATTATTGGTGGATGGACCATGGTTGAGGATAATAGAACTCCTAAATAATTAATTGGAAAATTTAATTGTACTTTATCTATTGCTATCTCTAGATTATATTTTTTTAATAAGTTTGTAAGTGTGGCATAACATTCTAGCAATGTGTTTTTATCTTTGTGTGCTAATAATACATCGTCCATATAGTGAAATATTTGTGTAGTTCAGGATTTTGATTTCTAAGTGGCTGGATTGCTTTTATTAACATAAATTTGACACATAGTTGGGCTGTTAGCCATCCCTTGAGGGAGTACTTTCCATTTATATCTCTGATCAGGACCCTCATGATTCAGTGTAGGGATACTAAATGCAAAATTTGGACTATCGTCAGGATGAATAGAAATTGAAAAAAAAAATCTTTAATATCTATAACTAAAACTTACCAAGTTTTTGGCAAAACAAACAATTGAGGAATCCCCAATTGAGAAGATCCCATAATAACCATCTCATTATTAATGGCTCTTAAATCTTGCAATAATCATCATTTAACAGATTTCTTTTTGATGACAAAAAATGGGAGTATTATGGGAAGATACAGAAGTTGTATATGTCCTTCCGCTAATTGTTGTTTGATCAGGTCATGGGCTGCTTGTATCTTTTCTTTAGTCAGGGGCCACTGAGGAACCCATACTGGTCTTTCTGATTTCCAAGTAATTTTTATTGTCTCAGTGCCCCCTCATGAAAATGCAATCCATGTCTGTCTTTTCCTTGATCTATTTGTATTGGTGCTGCTATACCTTGTTCTTGTTCTCCTAATCCTTTTCCTTTTCTAAAACCTTGTCTAGCCATAATAGTAGACACATTTGAATTGATGTTATTTGTTAATGTTAGTCCTAATTGATCTAGCACATCTTATCCCCATAAATTTATGGGAAGATTATCCAATACATATGGCTGTATAGTTCCTTCACATCCTTCAGGATCCTTTCAATCTAATACCATTGCACTTTTATGGGGATTAGTCACCACTCGTAGGCCTGGAAGCGTTTGAGTGGCTTGTTGTAACGGCCAATGTTTTGGCCATTCTTGGCGAGAGATGATGCTAAGCTCTGCACCTGTATTCAGTAGCCCATTAAATTCATGTCCTCGAATATTTAGTTTTAGCATGGGGAGAGAATCTAAATTTAAAGAAAGCATAGCCCAATCTACACCTGTGGAGCCTAGTCCCCTGGAACCTCTTTCTACATTATGACTGAAAATTTTATCATGTAGATTGGTTATTATTAATAACTCTGTATTCTATCTCTTGGTGAAATTACTGATATACCCTTTTGAGAACTGGCTATAATTTTTATTTTACCTTCATAATTGGGATCAATTACCCCAGGACTTATCATAAGTCCTTTTAGAGCAGAAGAACTGCGTCCCAATAATAAGCCTACTGTTCCTTTGGGAAGAGGTCCTTTTATCCCTGTGGGAATGACTTGAACTCCCATCTCTGTAGTTAGTACTGTTCCAGCAGAAGCACACATCAAATCCTGCACTTCCTCTGGTTAGTTTAGTGAGGGATATAATGGATAATGTGTCCTGGGCACTACCCTGATGGGCTTGCTGGGTTCCTCCAGTGCCCCGTATATTTGTTGTTGTGGGCCCCGGAGCATTGGGCCCCCCTTTCTGTTTTTTGGCAATGGAGCCCAATGCCTTTCTCCACAATATCTTGGGTAGACACCTGGTCCTTGTTTGTTTTTTCATAATGGAGTACCCTCTATGATGGTGTGAGAATAGCATTCATTATCCCAATGTCTCCCTCTATGGCATTGTGGGCAAATACCCAGTATTCTATTCCTTTGATACCTAGTTTTGTTTAACCCTCCCCTTTTAAAATGTCCTGTTTGTTCACAATGGTAGCATATTTGTGGCCTGGAACCTAAAACCTGTTGTACTGCAGCTGCCACGACTTGCCCTTGTTCATTAATGTCTCTACATAATTTAATATATGTGTTTAAATCTTCATGTTTCCATGGTCTAATGATCTCTCTGCACCAACGATTTTCTTGCTCATAAGCCAGTTGTTATATTAATGGGATTGCTTTTGTTTTGTATTCCCCAAAACTCTGGTAGCTGTTTGAATAAGCCTATTTACAAATTCAGTGTAAGGTTCATTAGCTCCTTGTATTACCTTAGAAAATTGCCTTGTAAACCTTCATGTCCTTGAAAGTCTTCCATGCTCTAACTGCATCTACAGCAATTTGTAAGTATATGGCAGGATCATATGCATTTTGTTGCTGCTTATTCTCATAAGGTCCCTTTCCTAACAACATATCTAGATTTCTCTGAGGATAACCAGCTGGTGCATTTCGTCTAGCTGTCTCCTTGCAAAATTCCTCATTGACAATCTCCCATAACAGGTATTGTCCTCCATTTAGCACAGCTTTACACATACTAGTCCATTCTTCTGGCATCATGTTCAAGTTGGTAATGGATTTGACCATGCTTACAGTGAAGGGTGCTTGAGGACCATAGGTTGTTTTAGCCTCTTTTAGCTGCTTCACTCTTTTGAAATCTAAAGCACGGTGAATTTGCTGCCCTCCTGCCTGCTCAAATACAGGGCATGCTAATATATGAGGTCCTGTCTCAGGATCCCATCTATCAACTACAGGGGTTAGGGGGCCTCCCAGCATATGGAGGTGGCACTGTTGCTTGGACACTTACACCCTCTTGTGTTAGAAAGGTGTTAGTAGCAGTCTCCTGTTGTAAATTTTCCCCTGATGGCTTTTTCTGCTCTAAACTTTCTTCCTATGTCTGACTAGATTGAGAGACCTTCTCTTTTCCATGAATTTTTTCCTCTGACTAACTTGAGAGACCTTCTCTTTTACTTGAATCAATATGTCTTCTCCTTCCTCTACCATTGTCTGAACTGAAGGCTTTGGACTAAGCAAATAAGATATGAACGTCCACAATGGCAATGTGCCAACTGGCAGAGTTCCTGGGTTTTTCTTTTCAATTCTTTTTAAATCTTCACCATGATGGTTCCATTGTGATATATTTAACAACTCCTCCTTAAAAATCCATGGGCTACATTTTTGTATTTTATCAACGTATGCCCTGACTGCTCTTGATTTTACTGGGATGCCTCCTTCCTCTAACAATTTACTTAACACTCTTTCAGTTTGTTTTTTACTAATTTCTGATCCAATATTTCTACTGTAGCTATAATACAACCCAACTAGTTGATGCCAAACAAAACCAAAACAGAATAAAACAAAAATGGAACAACAAAAAATCATTATATCAGCCTTTCTATACTCCTCAAATGTCCATCCGTCCTTTTTCCCTATCTGTGCCACAGACGCAAATAATTTTTCCTCAGATGTGAGCGGTTTTTCTTCAGTCTCACTCAGCTCCAGGGACAGGGAACTTAAAACAAAAGCAAAACAAAATGAAAGAAGAATCTTAAAATGACTACCCATCCTCTCGCCCTGCCGTCAGGGGAGAGTAGTTTAATTTATCACTTACCCTCGGTCGTTCCCCTTTCCCATAAGGGCCACCAAATGTCTCAGTCTGCCTGGGCATCATTCCCAAGCCACTTGTCAAGCAGAAACAAATTTTATTTTTAGAACACACATGCTGCATCACACAAGCTCTTCAGGAATTCCCTCAGAGCCCAACTTCCACCACCAGCTTCCCACGAGCCTCTCAACCCCCCACTCCTCCTGCCCTTGAGGCCAATTCGCTGGGTCACATGGGCAGAGCCAAAAGAGTCCCCCAATGAGAAGCTACATGGTCTGAAAGGGTGAGGAAACAGCCCAATGAACATCACCACAGAGGAGCCAATCAGCTGGCAGCTGGAAGTTTGCTGGGGCTGCTGTGAGCCAATCAGATGGAAGTTTGCTGGGGACCCTTTGGCTGTGGCTCTCAACAATTTACCCCAAATGTAATCTGCTTCCTTTCTCTTGTGGCTTTTAAAATTCTCTCCTTTTGGTATATGTTGGACATCTTCATTATTATGTGTCTTGGTGTGGATTACTTGGTGTTTTGCACATTCCGTGTCCTGTAGGATTTTAGGATTTGGATTTCTGTTCAATTCTTCATGTCTGGGAAGTTTTCCAATATTATTTAATTTAACAGATTGCTCATTCCTTTGATTTGGACCTCTGTACCTTCCTGTATCCCAATAACTCTTAAATTTGGTCTCTTTATGCTATCCCATGTTTCTTGGATGTTCTGCTCATGGTTTCTTATCAGTCTTGCTGTGTGGTCTACACTCTTTTCAAGATGATATACTTTGTCTTCATTGTCTTAGGTTCTATCTTCTAAGTGTTCTACTCTGCTGGTGATACTGTCATTTGAGTTTTTAATTAGATTTATTATTTCTTCATTTCCAGGATTTCTGTTTGGTTTTGTTGTGTAACCTCTATCTCCCTATAGAGTTGATCTTTTGCTTCTTAGATTTGTTTATGTAATTTGTTGTCAAAGTAAACTTTAATTGTCAGCATTTGCTGTCTAAGGTCTTCCTTGAGAGTCCAGATCATCTGAACCATGTGTATCTAGAAATCTTTATTTGACATTCTTTCTGCTGCAGATGTTACCTCTTCTAATGTGAATTGCCCTGCATCATTTGTGAACCTTTCTTTCTTTGTGTTTTTATATTGCTCAAATTTCTTTCCATGTCTGTGTGACTGTTATGTTTATGTTTTTCCCCTATATATTTATATTCCTCTTGTATAGTTCTAAAATTATCTCTGATCAGCCGCAGAATCATGCTGGTAGCAACACCCACTGATAGATGGTGAGTAATGTTTTACAAGATGGATTCCGTCTGTTTCTTGTATAGGGTGTTTGGTGTGGTGGTGGGTGCTAGGGTTACCTTGTGCTGTGTTCAGAGCTCAGTCTGGTGACCCATAAGCAAAGCCTCTGTGTTCTGCATCACCTTCCATCTGCACCGACCACATCACACAGCACCGCCTTCCATCTGCCTCTATTGAGCTTTTTAAATTGATTTATTGTATCCTTCATTTCATGGATTTCTGACTGTTTTCTCTTCAAAATTTCTATCTCTATCTTGAAATAATTTTGCTACCTTTATTTGCTCTCTTATTTCATTGTTGGAGTGATCAATTTTTGCTTATATTTGCTCATTTAGTTATTCTTTAATTCACAGATCATTTTAATTATGAACCTTCTGAATTCCTTCTGTGATATTTCATCAACTTTGCTGTCAGTGGGTTCTGTTATTATAGTGTCCTTGTTTGTTTGGGACACTTTCCTTCCTCATTTTTTCATGTTTGTCTATGTGTCTTCCTTTCTTACATTGTGTATCTGAGATATTACAATTTCTTTTCTATATTCTAGTAGGAACTATCTGTACCTCACCTTGACATTGGACTTCCAGACCCTGCTGGTGTCCCTCAATGAATGCTACTGCATCCTGGATCTGGGTTCTGTGCATTTTTGTGTGGGTAGAATTGGCTTGACCACCCCCCACCACTGGCTTGACTTCCTGTGGTAGTCTGCTGGTTGGAAGGGACAGTACTGTGCCAGAGGCTAGGCTCTAGTCGGTGTCTGCCACTCCAGGGGAAGGCCAGGTCAGGCCTGCTGTACACCTGGGACCCACCCAGGCCAGTGTGGGTAGATCTGGGCCAAGGGTTTGACCCCCCTGGGTAGTCTGCTTGTCAGAAGGGGAGGTTTTACAACAGAGGCTAGGCTCTGGTTGGTGTCTGCCCCTCAAGTGAAGGGCTGAACTGGGCCTACTTAGAGCATGGGTTCCATGAGGGCTGGTGTGCGTGTTCTGGGATGGTCTCCTGAATAATCTTTCTTGATTATACACTTTGTGAATATTTAAAATCTTTGAGTAATTTGCAGAGTTCTTAAAATGTTGATTTTGAAATTGTTTTTCCACTGTTTTAATTATTTTACCAAGAGTGCATTTTTAAATGTTCTTACTTTGTTCCATAAATATTTCCTAATCTTTAATTTTAATGTTCTTTTGTCATGAAAATAGTAGTTGTCTAGATATGACAGTTCCCACCCATATTCATTGTTATAAACATTGAAGTTGCTATATCTCTTTGGTCTGTTGAATATAAGTTCTTTGGATATAAATTGAGGAGTTAGATAACAGGTTCCAATGGCAGTTCCACATAGTCTTCTTAAAGATTCACGTAAACACTATGGTTTATAGGAGACAAATGACATTGTGTTATCACCAGGAAAATGTACTAGAGTGAGTATTCTACAAAAAAAAAGTGTACAAAGTCAAGTTCATAAAAAGATTAATGCTTATAATACACCCACTCCAGAGACTAATATACCCCACTGTGCGTTTTTCAGAGCATCAATTAATGGCCACATGTTTCTGTAATATCCTACATGAATGTGAATTACAACCCTTCTTCTCTAGTGTTCAAAGGTTTGAGATAAAAATGTAACCATGACATTTTTTTCTTTTCATAAAACTACATTTTTAAAATTACATATAGTGAGCTTAACCATTTAATTCTACACCAACTTATTGTTTATTATTTAAATACCTCATCACTCAAAAATAAACCAAAATAGATTAAAGGCTTCAGTGTAAGACCTGGATCTATGAAACAACAAGAAGAAAACAGATTTGGTGACTGCCTACGAGACGCGCCCGGTGTCTGGCGCGGCTATTTAGGAGTCCAAGACAGGAGGATCCAAGGTCAATGCCCGAAACCTGACACCTCCCTCGCCTGCCCCCAAATTCAGGAGCACTTACATCTGAGAGTCAAAGGAGGAAATCAGCTAGCTGGTCCCATGGCGTGGCCTACATCTGCTTCTCCTTGATGCTAAGACCTGACAGAGCTTTATGAAGTCCAGGCTTTGCAGGCTCCCAGAATTTTAAGCCATTAGACCCCACATGGAATCATGTCCAGGTGCTGCATCCTTGGTGGAGAGAAAATTCCATGTTCTTGTGGGTGTCACTGGAAATGTTGCTGCTCTGAAGTTGCCTTTTCTGGTGTCAAAGCTTTTGGACATTCCTGGGCTGGAAGTCACAGTGGTTACAACTGAAAGAGCCAAACATTTCTACAACCCCCAGGACATTCCTGTCACCCTCTACAGTGATTCTGATGAATGGGAGATGTGGAAGCACCGCTCTGACCCAGTTCTCCACATTGACCTACGGAGGTGGGCTGACCTGATGCTAGTGGCTCCTCTCGATGCCAACACCCTGGGGAAGGTGGCCAGTGGCATCTGTGACAATTTGCTTGTGAGTGACTCCCTGGCATCCTCATCCCTCCCTCTCCCACTTTTCTGAGCTGCAGACTTCCTTGTACAAGAAGACCTATTACTTTGGGACCCAGGTTTGCTCAGGAAGAATGTGGTGCCCCTGGCTCCACTGCCCCTTTCCCCCTAGTCTCCAGCAAGTGGGCAGCAGACCTGGGCCTGCAGATCCATTGGACTTGCTGATGCTCTCTTGGTGTGTCCACCTCTTGCCTACCTCCCAGTGCTCAGTCAGATGCCCAGCCTTGGCCCCATGCTTTCTTTGTCATCCATCATGGCTGCCTTCTGCTGTCCATTCCCTCCCCCTTCAGCTCTGTCTCACCATCTGGATATATGCACATGTGGGCAATCTGATAAGGGTGCTTACTTCCTCATAGATCTCCAATAGAAACATATCTCTTGTAGCTCTTTAGCCCCAAGGCTAAGATTCAGTTTTCCTGTGTATTAGAGAAAGTTTAGAGAGAAAAGAAGAAAAAGTCAGAACAAGAGATAATTGCCTATGAACGGTGGAGGAGAGGTTCAGATATACAAAAGTAGGAATTGGCTTAGGCCTCTGTGATAGCCAGGGAGCTGTCACTCTTAAAGAGGATCTGCTGGTCTCCTGATTTGATTATATGATCATCCTGGAACTATTTGGGTGTGATTTTTCTACTTCCTCTCTCTTTCTTATTATCTTTCCCCCATATATTAAGCTTTCACCTCCCATGTCCTAGGGACTGTGCTAAGGACACAGAGGGCTTTCATTATGGAAGAAGAGTAGTTTTTTGTTTTTTGTACTTGGGATTGAACCTAGGAACATTTTACCACTGATATACAACCTCTTTTATTTATTTATTTATTTTTTAAATTTTGAGGCAGTGTCTCTAAGTTACTAAGAATCTCACTGAATTCTTGAGGCTGGCTTCGAACTTTTGATTCTCCTGACTCAGATTCTGTGTCACTGGAATTATTATAAGCCCTGGCAGAAGAGGGTTTTTATCATAGTCACGTGTATAGTGACTGATGGGTGATGATGGTCTTAAGTGACCATTAGTCAGTCCATTTTTTAAAAATTCAGTACTGGAAATTGAATTCAGGGGTACTCTACCACTGTGCTATGTCCCTAACCCTTTATTTTTAATTGATTTTTATTTTGAAGCAGAGTCTCACTGAACTGCCCAAGCTGGCCTTGAGCTTGAGATCCTCCTGCCTCAGCCTCTTTAAGTAGCTGGGATTAAGGTCATGCACTACCACACCAGGCCCCAGTTAGTCCTTTGATAGCAGAGTCACTGCCTTGCTTTAATGAGAATGTGGTAGACATTCAATAAAATACTGTATGTATGTGGTCAGAAGTAATTTTCCATATGTCAACCGCTGGGAGTTTTTTAGTTTACCATGGTGAAAAAGGTGAATACTAAAGTTGGATTAGGGTTTTGTGGGGGTCAGATAAGAGATAATTAGTGAGCCTGTCAGTGAGCCCCACCGTGCTGACTGTCAGGGGGATCTTGAGGCCTTCCTGGGGAATCTACTAGTGACTTAAGCATCTCTTGACCAAGAGCACAGGCTGAGCAGAACAGGCCTGGATGGTGTGGCCCTGAGCAAGTGCAAAGAAGGAGATCTGAGAGCAGCATTATCAAGATTGCCCAGTAGGAGTGGGTGCAGTGACGCAGGCCTGTAATCCCAGCAACTCAGGAGGCTGAGTCAGGAGGATCAAAGCCAGCCTCAGCAATTTAGTGAGGTCCTAAGCAACTTAGCAAGACCCTATCTCAAAAAGGGCTGGGGATGTGGCTCAGTGATTAAGCACCCCTGGGTTTAATTCCTGGTACAAAGGGAAAAAAAAGGGACTGGAGCTATAGCTCAGTGGTAGGGTGCCTGCTTCACTCGTGTAAGGCACTGGGTTTGATCCTCAGCACCACATAAAAATAAACAAAGATATTGTGTCCATCCACAACTAAAATAAGAAAGATAGAAAGAATGCCCAATAGTGTTGGAACCTGGCCAGCAGGCACTAAAACAAAAGAAATACCCTGTTGCTTTTCTTGAAGCAGCTCAGAGTGGGGTGGTCTGTACCATCCCACCAAACTCTCAGATTCTCACTGCCTGGTCAGGGGCGTCTGATGTGCTGTAGCACACCCACCTCAGAGTTCAGTCTCGGCCGACCTCTCTAAAAGTTCTGTCTCCTGAAAGCTCTACTTCCTTTTTTTTTCTTCAAGGCCATTGCCACTCCCTGAAATTTTTGGGGTTCTCTCCTCCAGAATTGGCAGTAGAATATGTTCCCAAGTCTGGCTATTTGCCTCAAAGGAATTCACTTGAAGGCACAAATGTTTCAAAGAATATCAAATGTTATAAAAATTGAACTGTCAAAAAAAAAAAAAAAAAAAAAGAAGAAGAAAACAGAATGTTGGAATGAGTAAGGACAGTTTTTGTTTGTGTGTTGGGTCAAGAATCTGAAGGCAAAGAAATAAAAACAAGGTAGATAAGTGGGATTCTATCATGCTAAAAAATTAAACAGCAAAGTAAACAATCAACAGAGTGAAGGCAGGACTTACAGAAAAGAATAAAATATTACAAACTATACACCTGCCAAAGGTATGATAACCAGAATGGATAAGGACTCTAAGTACTCTTTAGGAAAAAAAATATATATGACCCTATTAAAAAAAGAACTTAGACTTAAATTGATATTTCTCAAAAAAATTGATATTCAAATGGCCAATGAATATATTTCAATATGTTCAACATCACTGATGATCAAGGAAAAGTAACTCAAAACCATAAAGAGATACCATTAAAATTTCTATTATCAAAAAGACTAAATAAAAAAAATTGAGGGTGTGCAAAAAATGCATATATATATCCTGCTTTAAATATTATATAATGGATAAATGTATTGAAACTTCCAATAATTCCTCCATTAATACCTACAATTTTTACATTTTATGTATCAGTTAAAATTTAAATCTTTAAAATGTGTTGTAAAATAATAAGTTCTATAGTGCCCCAAAGGAGTAGGTATATGAAAACTTAATAATAGTTATTATTTTTTTATCAAAATTGAACAAAGGAAACTGTTACTAAATATAACAACTTTTGCCTTTAAGTCTAGGTATTCATGGGGAGAGGAGAGTCTATGATAATATTAAATCAGATACATGTGTGATTACTTTCTATATATCTTTTTATTCAAAGGATATCACCTCTTTATAGATTTTACATAGTGGTAACTTTCTGTCATATACTTAGTGTTCTGACTTTACTCTTTTTGCCCTGTATAAATAATGTCTATTTGTTTTGCACTAGAGGATCCAGTAAAATTCTATACAGCAAAATTACTTCCGGAATTTGTGTAAGGCAGATGAAAATTCTCAACAATGAAAGAGATTTAAGAATACGGTAAACCCAGGGTTGAATATGTCAAATGCAGTATGTTTTTGCCTTAAATCTAATAACTGCTAAGTATTATGTTAATCACTAAATAATAAAGTAGCTAGAGAATCATTTATTCATTCAATAAATATGCATTGAACACACACAAAAATCCTTTTATATTTGTATTCTCTTAGAGAAATGATTATCTGGCTTGACCAAGCCAATATGAATTTGAAAGCTATGATAATAAGAGTTTATGCTTATTAAATAATTAGCTATTCTGGGAAGACTTATCAGAGAATTTTGGCTCATATTGCTTTGATTTTTAATTATACCATTTGGATATGATATGTCAGGACAATGCAAGAAAATGATCTTGCCAAGTATTTTTTAGTGTGAAAATTAAAATAATTAAACAAAAATCCTTTAGATATTTCTTTTCTTCTATTCAGTTTGGTCATTCAAACTACTGATTTCCACTCTCATTATATTCCACACACTTAGTTTTATTTTAATTACTTATTTTAATGTGGTGCTGAGTATCAAACCCAGAGACTTGCATGTACTAGGGGAGTACTCTACTGATGAGCCATAACCCCAGCCTCCAATTAGCTTTTAAATACAAGGAAACAAAATGTCAACAATTTAAAACATAATCACACATGCAACTTTTTAGCCTGAAAATTTACTCTGATTAAAAGCTTTCTTTTCATATTATTAGAAAAGAACCTTCATGAGTAAAAGAAATTGGGCTGGGGATGTGGCTCAAGCGGTAGCATGCTTGCCTGGCATGTGTGCGACCTGGGTTCGATCCTCAGCACCATATACAAACAAAGATATTGTATCCACCGAAAAAAAACTAAAAAAATAAATATTAAAAAGGAATTCTCTCTCTCTCTCTCTCTCAAAAAAAGAAGAAATAATATCAAGGATTTCTCATTCAACTTCAAAATTACCTTAAAAATAAGTAATCTAATTAAAATTGTTATTGAAGAATGGCCTTATAGAACATGTCATCTTAGAGCCAGATCTTACAATTTCAGAATATAAGATTATTTATTAATAGCACATCAGAGCAGTATTCACCCACCTTTCAAGAAAAAAAAATGATTTTAGGCGTTTTGGAAATGATAAATGGCCATTACTTTAAATATTATTTCCTGGTTACTTGAGGTTAATTATCCCAAAAGGACTAAAGCTAAAACCTTTTGTTATATTAAACATTATCACTGAATAAAGTGATATTAAGCTACCACTAAGTTTATTCTTAGGAAACAACATTTTGATATTTGAATCTTCATGACTATGATTATGATACATAGTTATGATATGAATGACTGTACTTCCTCTAATCAAGTTCAAATTTATCTCACATCTTCTTTCTTGTCTGCCATTATTTTGCTTAAAATTCAAGTTCACATAAAAATTGTATTGCGTTGAACTTTAATATTAACCTTTGGCAATTCTTGAATTTAGAATTTAAAATGAATTAGATTTGTGGTATTTTGTAATACAAGATTTTAAATAAAGTATCAAAATATTTTTGAAATACCTCATTTTACACTCAGCCTTATTAAGTGACTTCAAGAACATTTTCGTATGATATTTTATATAGCAAGAGATAGAAATCTCATTTCTTGTGAAACCTGCCCGCTTTTGCTATTTCTGAGAGATTTAACACTGAGAAGCCCTTGAAAATCAACATGTTTCCTGGAGATATAATTTTCAAATTCAGATTTTATCAGTGGCCTTCTCAGATTTTTTATCACTTCATTGTGATGTTCTCCTTTTCTTTTATGTATATGTATTATATTTCAGGACAATTCCTGAATTATACATTTTGCTTAAAGATGAAATTGCCATATGTATGCTGATGTAATGAATAATATTACTGACTCAAAATTCAACAATTACACCTTAAACATGCCTTGATGAATGCATAATTTTGGAGGGCCAGACTGCAGAAATTCTAAGAATTATTTTAAAGCAATTCTCTCCTTTCTTATCCCCAAATGCTACAGTTTATGTCCTATTATTTACCATTGTGAGTGCTTCTCTAATTTATCCTATCCCTTTTGTTCACACTTCTGTAATCCAGTCTAGGTCTTCATTAGTTGCTTTGACATTTATAAATGCCCCTAAATAATTCTATCTCCTTCCAGTTCTTTCTTCATACATGAATCTATTAAAGTCTTAAAGAGTTACGTTTCTAAATTATGTATTTGATTATTTTTCTCATTGTAAATAAGAAATAAAATGAAAGGTCAGTGGCTTTTTAATATTTAAAGTATGTGTTTCAAATTCTTTAACCTAGCATATATTGTCTTTTATATTGATTCTCAAAGCTAAAGCTCCATACTGATATCTTCTTCATCAATTATTTTCACTTTAACCTTCAGAAAATTCAGACTATGTTCCCTATTTTGGTCTCATATCTCCATATAGTTGACTAAATGTTGCTTTTTCCCACTATATGTTTTATCAAAAAATGTTTATCTCTAAAAACCTGACTCTACAAAACCTCTCAAGCTATTTTTTAATCTTTGTATAGCCCTTTCCTTTTTTATAAACAGAACTAATTTTCTTCTCTGTAATTTCATAGCATTTTGTGCATAGTTGACTAAATGACTCATCACATAATATAGTAAGTAAATTATGCTATGTATTTCAGGTACCATGTTTAATATATTATTTATATTCATAGTCCATTTTGTAAAGGAGAGAAGTTTATGCAGCTCATGGTTCTGGAAGTTCAAGACTGGACAACTGCACCTGGCAAGAGCCTTTTCTGTGCCCTAACATGTTGGTGAGGTGAAGGGGGCCAATCAGAACACAGGGAAGGTACCCTGGCTTTATAGCAACCTCCTCTAACAGTATCAAGCCTAGTTCCTAGAGAAATAGCCTTGTCCCAGAAGATAGACATTAATACCTTCAAAGAACTAATAACCTTTTAAAGGCCCTAACTCCCAACCTCACCACAATGACAATCAAATTTCAACATGATATTTAGAGAGGAAAAGCCATACCAATTATCCAGTACAATACTCACCAAAAATAAATATTTGTTAAATAATATGATATTATTGATCTTTTTTAATTTCATGAGGAGCATCTTGACATTGAAGAAAAGCTTTTCTTAGTATTTATATTTAAACACATTCCAAATAAAAATGGGCCAAATGATCATATTAAAGACATATATTGTTCATTTAGCTAATAATATTATAGCAGCTGCTTACTCCTCTCAAAATTAAAAAAAAAAAAGACAACTGGAAAGAGATGTACTAAGCAGTTACAGTATTTTGGTATATTTTTAAATTACTTTAATGTCTTTCTTTTGGGATTGAGTTAATTGTCTTGGACCCTTGAAACTGGATTGCTTACTGTGAGATAGGAATGTTATAAACCAAGGCCCTCCTTTTTGTTTTTTTTTTTTCTTTCGTGTGTGCCTATGTCCCCTTCATCTCTCAATCGTGCCAGAGCACAGGGGCCTTGACAGGTGCAACTGTCCATTCTTGGACTTCCAGCCTCCAGAACCTTGAGCTACATAAACTTCTTTCTTTTATAAAACACCCAGTCTCAGGTATTCAGTCATAACAACATAAAACATTCTAAAACATCTAAGTTAATGATAAACTATGAATAAGGGACAGTAGGCACGAGTCCCCATCTGTAGTGATTTAGGTTGAGCTTGCCTCTCAAGAGCATCCAAGATGCAAGACATTATTTACTGTACTGTTTTTCTTTGTAAGTCACTTGTTTTTAAGCAGCTTGACACTTCTGGCCTTCACCACTCTGATAATGCACCTTAATTTAGTTTAAAGAAAATGCTGTCATTTAAATTAGCAAAATCATCTCATCTCTTTTATTTTGTTACAAGCATGTGAAGAAAAACCAACATAAAAATGTTAAAAACATGCACTTTTAAAGCCATTGACAAGAATAAAAAATAAAAATAAAAACCATGTTTCGAATCATTAACACTGTATTATGTCTTCTTGAGCCTTGCATAATACTAAATACCTAGAAAAATTATTCAGCATTTATTATGTAAATATATATTGAATTGATTTCAGTATAATTGATAAATAGGATAAATTTTTTTTATTTTATTTATTTTTTTTAATTAATTTTTATTGTAGGTTATTCAAAACATTACATAGTTCTTGATATATCATATTTCACACTTTGATTCAAGTGGGATATGCGCTTCCATTTTTACCCCACATACAGATTGCAGAATCACATCAGTTGCACAACCATTGATTTACATATTGCCATTCTGGTGTCTGTTGTATTCTGCTGCCTTTCCTATCCTCTACTATCCCCCCTCCCCCCTCCCCTCCCCTCTTCTCTCTCTACCCCCTCTACTGTAATTCATTTCTCCCCCTTATATTTTTCCTCCTTTCCCCTCACTTCCTCTTGTATGTAATTTTGTATAACCCTGAGGGTCTCCTTCCATTTACATGCAATTTCCCTTCTCTCTCCCTTTCCCTCCCACCTCTCATCCCTGTTTAATGTTAATCTTCTTCTCATGCTCTTTGTCCCTACTCTGTTCTTAGCTACTCTCCTTATATCAAAGGAGACATTTGGCATTTGTTTTTAAGGGATTGGCTAGCTTCACTTAGCATAATCTGCTCTAATACCATACATTTCCCTCCAAATTCTATGATTTTGTCATTTCTTAATGCAGAGTAATACTCCATTGTGTATAAATGCCACATTTTTTTTATCCATTCGTCTATTGAAGGGCATCTAGGTTGGTTCCACAGTCTTGCTATTGTGAATTGTGCTGCTATGAACATGGATTTAGCAGTGTCCCTATAGTGTGCTCTTTTTATGTCTTTAGGGAATAGACCGAGTAAGGGAATAGCTGGATCAAATGGTGGTTCCATTCCGAGCTTTCCAAGAAATCTCCATACTGCTTTCCAAATTGGCCGCACCAATTTGCATTCCCACCAGCAATGTACAAGAGTACCTTTTCCCCACATCCTCGCCAGCACTTGTTGCTGTTTGACTTCCTAATGGCTGCCAATCTTACTGGAGTGAGATGGTATCTTAGGGTGGTTTTGATTTGCATTTCTCTGACTGCTAGAGATGGTGAGCATTTTTTCATATACTTGTTGATTGATTGTATGTCCTCCTCTGAGAAATTTCTGTTCAGGTCCTTGGCCCATTTGTTGATTGGGTTATTCATTATCTCATTGTCTAATTTTTTTAGTTCTTTGTATATTCTGGATATTAGGGCTCTGTCTGAAGTGTGAGGAGTAAAGATTTGTTCCCAGCACGTAGGCTCCCTATTTACCTCTCTTATTGTTTCTTTTGCTGAGAAAAAACTTTTTAGTTTGAGTAAGTCCCATTTGTTGATTCTAGTTATTAACTGTTGTGCTATGGGTGTCCTATTGAGGAATTTGGAGCCCGACCCCACAGTATGTAGATCATAGCCAACTTTTTCTTCTATCAGACGCCATGTCTCTGATTTGATATCAAGTTCCTTGATCCACTTTGAGTTAACTTTTGTGCATGGCGAGAGAAAGGGATTCAGGTTCATTTTGTTGCAAATGGATTTCCAGTTTTCCCAGCACCATTTGTTGAAGATGCTATCCTTCTTCCATTGCATGCTTTTAGCCTCTTTATCGAATATAAGATAGTTGTAGTTTTGTGGATTGGTTTCTGTGTCCTCTATTCTGTACCATTGGTCCACCCGCCTGTTTTGGTACCAGTACCATGCTGTTTTTGTTACTATTGCTCTGTAGTATAGTTTGAAGTCTGGTATAGCTATACCGCCTGATTCACACTTCCTGCTTAGCATTGTTTTTGCTATTCTGGGTCTTTTATTTTTCCATATGAATTTCATGATTGCTTTCTCTATTTCTACAAGAAATGCCATTGGGATTTTGATTGGCATTGCATTAAACCTATAGAGAACTTTTGGTAATATCGCCATTTTGATGATGTTACTTCTACCTATCCATGAACAGGGTATATTTTTCCATCTTTTAAGATCTTCTTCTATTTCTCTCTTTAGGGTTCTGTAGTTTTCATTGTATAAGTCTTTCACCTCTTTTGTTAGGTTGATTCCCAAGTATTTTATTTTTTTTGAGGATATTGTGAATGGGGTGGTTGTCCTCATTTCCATTTCAGAGGATTTGTCACTGATATACAGGAATGCCTTTGATTTATGCGTGTTGATTTTATAGCCTGCCACTTTGCTGAATTCATTTATTAGCTCTAATAGTTTCTTTGTAGACCCTTTTGGGTCTACTAGGTATAGAATCATGTCATCTGCAAATAGTGATAATTTAAGTTCTTCTTTTCCTATTTTTATGCCTTTAAATTCTTTCATCTGTCTAATTGCTCTGGCCAGTGATTCGAGAACTATGTTGAAAAGAAGTGGTGAGAGAGGGCATCCCTGTCTTGTTCCAGATTTTAGAGGGAATGCCTTCAGTTTTTCTCCATTCAGAATGATGCTAGCCTGAGGCTTGGCATAGATTGCTTTTACAATATTGAGGTATGTTCCTGTTATCCCTATTTTTTTCTAGAGTTTTGAACATAAAGGGATGCTGTACTTTGTCGAATCCTTTTTCCGCATCTATCGAGATGATCATATGGTTCTTATTTTTAAGCCTATTGATGTGGTGAATAACATTTATTGATTTCCGTATATTGAACCAGCCTTGCATCCCAGGGATAAATCCTACCTGATCATGGTGCACAATTTTTTTGATATGTTTTTGTATCCGGTTCGCCAGAAGTTTATTGAGGATTTTTGCATCTAGGTTCATTAGAGATATTGGTCTGTAGTTTTCTTTCTTTGAAGTGTCTTTGTCTGGTTTAGGAATCAGGGTGATGTTGGCCTCATAGAATGAATTTGGAAGTTCTCCCTCTTTTTCTATTTTCTGAAATAGCTTGAAAAGTATTGGTATTAGTTCCTCTTTAAAGGTTTTGTAAAACTCTGCTGTATACCCATCCGGTCCTGGGATTTTCTTAGTTGGTAATCTTTTGATGGTATCTTCTATTTCCTCAATTGATATTGGTCTGTTTAGGTTGTCAATATCCTCCTGACTCAATCTGGGCAAATCATATGACTTAAGAAATTTATCGATGCCTTCACTATCTTCTATTTTATTGGAGTATAAGGATTCAAAATAGTTTCTGATAATCTTCTGTATATCTGAAGTGTCTGTTGTGATATTGCCTTTTTCATCCCGTATGCTGGTAATTTGAGTTCTCTCTCTTCTTCTCTTCGTTAGTGTGGCTAAGGGTCTGTCGATTTTATTTATTTTTTCAAAGAACCAACTTTTAGTTTTGTCAATTTTTTCAATTGTTTCTTTCGTTTCGATTTCATTAATTTCAGCTCTGATTTTAATTATTTCTTGTCTTCTACTTCTTTTGCTGTTGTTTTGCTCTTCTTTTTCTAGGATTTTGAGTTGAAGTATTAGATCATTTATTTGTTGGTTTTTTCTTTTTCTAAGGAATGAACTCCAAGCAATAAATTTTCCTCTTAGAACTGCTTTCAATGTGTCCCATAGATTCCGATATGTTGTGTCTGTGTTTTCATTTATCTCTAAGAATTTTTTAATTTCCTCCTTGATGTCTTCTATAACCCATTGATCATTCAGTAACCTATTGTTCATTCTCCAAGTGATGCATGATTTTTCCTTACTTCTTTTATCGTTAATTTTCAATTGCATTCCATTATGGTCAGATAAGATACATGGTATTATCTCTACTCCTTTGTATTGTCTAAGAGTTGCCCTGTGACATAATATATGATCTATTTTTGAGAAGGATCCATGTGCTGCTGAGAAAAAAGTGTAACTGCTTGATGTTGGGTGGTATATTCTATATATGTCAATTAAGTCTAGGTTATTAATTGTGTTATTGAGCTCTATAGTTTCCTTATTCAACTTTTGTTTGGAAGATCTGTCCAGTGGTGAGAGAGGTGTGTTGAAGTCTCCCATGATTATTGTATGGTGGTCTATTAGACTCTTGAACTTGAGAAGATTTTGTTTTATGAACATAGCTGCACCATTGTTTGGGGCATATATATTTATAATTGTTATGTCTTGTTGGTGTATGGTTCCCTTGAGAAGTATGTAGTGTCCCTCTTCATCCCTTTTGATTAACTTTGGCTTGAAATCTATTTTATTTGATATGAGTATGGACACTCCTGCTTGTTTCCAAAGTCCATATGAGTGATATGATTTTTCCCAACCTTTCACCTTCAGTCTATGTATGTCTTTTCCTATCAAATGCGTCTCATGAAGGCAGCATATTGTTGGGTCTTGTTTTGTGATCCATTCTACTAGCCTGTGTCTCTTAATTGGTGAGTTTAAGCCATTAACATTTAGGGTTATTATTGAGATATGGGTTGTTCTTCCAGCCATATTTGTTTATTTATGTTACTAAACATGGTTTGTTTTCCTCTTTGATTATTCCCCCCCCCTTTACTGTACTACCTCCCGCTGTTGGTTTTCATTGATATTTTCCATTTCCCCTTCCTGTAATATTTTGCCGAGGATGTTTTGAAGAGATGGTTTTCTAGCTGCAAATTCTTTTAACTTTTGTTTATCATGGAAGGTTTTAATTTCATCTTCCATCCTGAAGCTTAATTTCGCGGGATACACGATTCTTGGATGGAACCCATTTTCTTTCAGTGTTTGAAATATGTTATTTCAGGATCTTCTCGCTTTCAGAGTCTGTGTTGAAAGATCAGCTGTTATCCTGATTGGTTTACCCCTAAATGTAATCTGCTTCCTTTCTCTTGTAGCTTTTAAAATTCTCTCCTTATTCTGTATGTTGGGCATCTTCATTATAATGTGTCTAGCTGTGGATCTCTTATGATTTTGCACATTCAGCATCCTGTAGGCTTCTAGGATTTGGGATTCTGTCTCATTCTTCAAGTCTGGGAAGTTTTCTCGTATTATTTCATTGAATAGATTGCTCATTCCTTTGGTTTGGACCTCAGTACCTTCCTGTATCCCAATGACTCTTAAGTTTGGTCTCTTTATGTTATCCCATATTTCTTGAATGTTCTGCTCATGGTTTCTTAACAGCTTTGCTGAGCTGTCTATGTTCTTCTCCAGTTGAAATACTTTGTCTTCATTGTCTGATGTTCTATCTTCTAAGTGTTCTACTCTGCTGGTAGTATTCTCAATTGAGTTTTTAAGTTGGTTTATTGTTTCCTGCATTTCCAGGATTTCTGTTTGTTTGTTTTTTATAACCTCTATCTCCCTGTATAATTGATCTTTTGCTTCTTGGATTTGTTTATGTAATTTATTGTCAAAGTGGTCGAAGTGGTCTTTCATTGTCTGATTTTGCTGTCTAATGTCTTCCTTGAGACTCCAGATCATCTGAAGCATGTATATCCTGAATTCTTTATCTGACATTCCATCTGCTGCAGATATTACCTCTTCTAAAGTTGAGTTGACCTGCATTGCTTGTGGTCCTTTCTTTCCTTGTCTTTTCATATTGATCGCGTTTCTTTCTGCTTGGTGAAACTGTTGTGTTATTGATTTCCCCCCCTATATATTTATATTGCTCTTGTATAGCTGCAAAGTCTCCCTCGCAGGCTTTGGCGGTGGTTCTGCCCCTCCTCCAATTGAGGCAAGGTGTCTACCACGCCGGGAGGCCGCTGTGCCTGTACTTTCGATGGGCCTGTTCTTTCGGTGGTCACAGGTCCGCCTATCTTGCAGGCGTGAGCAGCGGCTTTGTCCCTCCGCTGGCCACTAGGCCTGTTCTGTCTGTCGGTTGCAGGTCTGTCTACCTAAAAGGCGCTGGTAGCGGCTCTGCCCCTCCCCCAACCGGGGCGATGTATCTGGCGGGCCACTGGGCCTGTTTTGTCAGTGGTCACGGTTCCGCCTACCTTGCACGTGCGTGGAGCAGCTGTGTCCCTCCGAGAGTTGCTGGGCCTAACCTGCCGGTGAGTGGCAAGTGCGCCTGCCTTGCAGGCCCGGGGGTGGCTCTGCTGCTCCGCGGGTTGCTGGGCCTGATATGCTGGTGAGACGCAGGTTTGCCTACCTTGCAGGCGCCTGGCGGCTCTGCCCCTCCCCCAACCGGGGCGGGCGATGTGTCTGGCTGTCCTCTGAGCCTGTTCTGTTGGTGGTCAGGGTACTGCCTACCTAGCAGGATCGTGGGGCAGCTGTGCCCCTCCGCAGTTTGTTGGGCCTGACCTGCTGGTGTGTGGCAAGTGCGACTTCCTTACAGGCCCGGGGGTGGCTCTGCCGCTCCGCGGTTGCTGGGCCTGATCTGCTGGTGATTCGCAGGTCTGCGTAACTTGCAGGCGCCCCGCGGCTCTGCCCCTACCCCAATCTGAGCGATGTGTCTGGCAGTCCACTGGGCCTGTTTTGTCGGTGGTCACAGTTCCGCCTACCTTGCACACGCGTGGAGCAGCTGTTTCATTAGTGCCTGGGCACACTCTCCTTGTTTGCCTCCCTCAGGCCCTAAGTTTGTAGAGCTTGGGGCTGAGAACCCCCAGCAAATTTGCTTACCTTCTGGTAGCCACGCCCCCATATCTGATGCAAGAGATCTCAGTTGTCAGCACTGGTGGGAGCGGTAGCCGTGAGTCCCACGCCAAGGCGAGTCGGTGCAAGAGACCTCAGTTGTCAGCACTGGTGGGAGCGGTAGCTGGGAGTCCCGCGCCGCGCGGTTCCTGCCGGCTCCTGTGCCAGCGCCGCCGCGGCTCCCACCGGCTCCCACACCGCTGCTGCGGCTCCCGCCGGTTCCGGCCGGCTCCCGTGCCGCTGCCCCAGCTGCCGCCGGCTCCTACGCCGCAGCCACGGCTGCCGCCGGCTCCCGTGCCGCCCTCGGTCTGGCTATTGCGTTCACAGGAGAGCTGGGAGGGGCCCTTAAGTTTTCCCCGCTGATCTATAGCTGAAAGAGCTGTGATCAGTCAAAAAAAAAAAAAAAAAAAAACAGAGATGATGACGTCAGCTCTCCAAGATGGTGGCCGCTGGCTTCCTCTGTGGTCTGACCGATGTGGAGAACCGAATTGGATGGCTTCCTTCCCCGTCTCAAGCCCAGAATTCAGCTCTGAGTACAGTATTTGCACAGCTGGCGGGAGCCTGCAGAATCCGTAGCGCTGTATCTTTGCATTGTTATCTTAGCAGAGCCAGAGGGGAATGGCGGGAGCTGTCTGCCGGCCGGGCGGGGACCCTTCTCGCCGAGTAGGGCCGCCAGCGGCGCTTGTAAAGCCGAGTGGCTGCAGCCTCGTGGCTAAGAACCAGGCAGGCGGGGTGGCTGTTTGCAGAGCCAGAGGGGGATGACGGGAGCTGTCTGCCGGCCGGGCGGGGACCCTTCTCGCCGAGCGGGGCCGCCGGGGGCCGCTTGTAAAGCCGGGTGGCTGCAGCCGTGTGGCTAAGAACCAGGCTGGCGGGGTGGCTGTTTGCAGGGCAAGAGCGGGGCCGCCAGGGTAGCCGGGATGGCGGAAGCTGTCTGTCGGCCGGGCAGGGACCCTTCTCGCTGAGTAGGGCCGCCGGCGCCACTTGTAAAGCCGGGCGGCTGCAGCTTCGTGGCTAAGAACCAGGCGGGCGGGGTGGCTGTTTGCAGAGCAAGAGCGGAATGGCGGGAGCTGTCTGCCGGCCGGGCGGGGACCCTTCTTGCCAAGCAGGGCCGCCGGTGGCCGCTTGTAAAGCCGGGTGGCTGCAGCCGCGTGGCTAAGAACCAAGCGGGCGGGGTGGCTGTTTGCAGGGCAAGAGCGGGGCCGCCAGGGTAGCCGGGATGGCGGAAGCTATCTGCTGGCCGTGTGGGGACCCTTCAGGCGCACTGCTCTGGGCCACCTGCCGCTTGCAGAAGCGGCCGGTGGCCGCGAGATTGGACTCTGCGCCCGCCGGTCAAGTTTCACTTGTCTGGGGCAAACTGTCACGTCTAATAAACTTACTAATTCTCGGCAGGTCTTCTTTCAACGGAATTTTGCTAGATGATCCTCAGTAGGTAGAATGTAGCTGTTTTAATGAGTGTTTCTGATCCCGTTAATGTGGAGATATTGAGAGTGCTGTTTCCTCGCCGGCCGCCACGTTGAACTCTCTAAATAGGATAAATTTAAAGCACTTCGTCTCTTCAAAACTATAGATAATTCTCAATTTTTAAATAATAATTAGAGGTATTTTAAAGAATAGTATATATTTAATAAACTAATAATAATCGGAAAATTTATGAACTCTAACTTACAATTTCTGGAAATATTTCAGTTCTTTTTCTTAAACTATGACAGGCATTGTAAATTATTTTATATTACCCTTTGAGTATAGCATTTTGAAAGAGAGTTCAATTCCAAATTTATGTTAATAGAAGTCCAATATATAAGGAACTCTTCCTATTGTCTCATTACTATTTTCTATCAATTGCAAGACAATACATGTATATTTAAAATAAATTTGATAAATTTCATAAGTATGGTGGAAAAGGTTGATTTCATAGAACCGAATTCTAGATAATTTCTCTTTTCTTATGGTGATAGTCAGAACACTTTATCTCTTTCATTTAGTGTTAATAACATTATCATACTACTTTCTTTGTGTGACATGTTCTATTTTTATATTTAAAAATAAGCATGATTCCTATAGCAAGTTAAAGCACAGAGAGAAATGTAAAAAAATTATCTTTATCTCACTCTTCCACAACTGCTCCATTAAGGCAAAGAATATAAGTTTGGTATGTATTTATGTATACCTATACCCTATGCTTATATATAGTATATGCATATTATCTACCTAGACCACCTATTTAATGTTTAATGAAGCACAACAAAGTCAAAGGCATTCAAAATAAATATATATCTCAATAAATAATCATAAGAAAATAACCAATTGACCATAACTCCATCAAAAAATAATATATTCAGCCATTAAAAAAGAATGAATTTTGTAACCTGTGACAACATGGATAGAACTGGAGGTCATTATGTTAAGAGAAATAAGTCAGTCCCAGAAAGACAAGTCCTATTTGATTTCACTCATATGTGAAATCAAAAATAATTGATCTCATCTCATTGAAGTTAGGAGAAGAATGGCAGTTACCAGAGGCTGGGGAGAGCATTTGAGAAGGAGGGATGAGGAGATGAGAATCAATGTGGATCTAGTTACAGTCAGATAGGAGCCAGTAGTTACAGAGCACTGTTGCACAACAAGGGGACTAGAGGTAACAATCATGTACTATATACTTAGGGAAGCTAGGAGATAAGAATTGAATGTTTCACCATAAAAAATGCTTTGTGTTTGAGGAAACAGATATGCTTGTCCTCATCTAAGCACTACACACTGTATACATGTTCACAACACTACATGGTACTTCATAAACATGTAAAATTTTTATGATTTCATGTATCATCTAAAAATATTTTGCTGAAACAAAACTTAGCATCCAAGTGGCAGTCCTTAAATGTGTTCCTGAACTTCTTTTGAAAAGACTTTGATTTTTTTTAAAGGAAAATAAATAGATTAGTAACTGTCTCAGAAGCTGCCCTCTGCTGTTATCAATCACTATCTCTGGCAACCTCCCAAAGTCTTTGATTTCATTTCATGGCTGTACTTTAGCATTCTATTATATTTTAGAAACTTTTAAGTAGTTTTGTGTCTATTTCTAACCATTTGTGACATGCCATTTTTCACATAGTAGTATTACTTAATCTGTTTTAACTATTGTTTGGTGTTCCACTCTGTGATATGCTGCAATTATTTATCATTAGGTATCTGGAATGTTTCTAGATTTGCATTGACTATGGGTTGAACTGTGTCTCCCCTAATTCATATATTCACATTCCAACCCCAGTACCTCAGAACTTGACCTTATTTGGAGAAAAGACCTTTACAAAGTTAATCAAGTTAAAATGGGTCATTGAAGCTGATGCTACGGATGCTAATCCAGTATCACTGTCTTTATAAAAAAAGTGGAAATTTGGAAACAGACATGGAAGGATGAAGGCAGTAAGGGCTGATGTTTCTCTATGCAGAACAACTTTAAAGACTTCCAGGAAACCACCAGAAGCTAGTTAAGAGGCTGTGGGACAGATCCTCTCTCGCATCTCTGAAAAATGAAGAAATACTCCAGCACCTTCATCTTGGAAATCCAGCATGCAGAATGGTTATACTCTAAATTTCTTTCTGATACTTGTTATCATAGTCCTACCAAATTAATACTGGACTATTAAGTATAATGGAGAGATGCATATAATTATTTGTCTTCTTGTATACAGAAATATGGATTTATTCATTGTATAAATAAGAGTAGAAGTAATCTATAATAGGAATTACCATTTCTTCATAAGTGAACCCAGGGTCACTTAACCAGTGAGCTACATCCCAGCCCTTTTTTATTTGTTTATTTGTTTTCAGATAGGGTTTTGCTAAGTTGCTGAGGGCCTCATTGAGTTGCCGAGGCTGGCTTTGAACTTGTGATCTTTCTGCCTCAGTCTTCCAAGCCACTGGGATTGCAGGTGTGTATCATCATGCGCGGGTCTTCATACTGTTAATATGACAGGGTACTGTTGAAATGTTTAATTTTGCCATTTTGATAGGTATTTATGGCATACTGTGATTTTAAGAAACTGTCCCATTATTACTAATGAACTTTTCCAGATTTTTATTGGACATTTCAATAAATTGCTTCATGAAGTATTTTTTCATATCTATTACCCATTTTCTTATTGTTTTATTTATTTGTGAGAATTCTTTAAATTTTCAAGAAATTAGCCAATTATCATATGCTTTCTCTGTTTTTGCATTTTGTCCTCTTAAACACAAAATTGTAAATCTCCCAGATGATAATGTAGTAGAAACTCTTACAACCTAAGGTTCAGTGTTGACTTTTTAAATCAAACACCAAAGGACTGGCCCTAGGAAAAAATATTGATAATCTAGATTCATTTACATACTCTCTATGGTTTATTTAATGCTACAATGGTAGAATCACAGAATGTGAGAGAGATTTACCAACCATGCCTCCACAAAGATTAAAATATTTACTGCCTGGTACTTTACAGAAACAACACAAAAATCTCTCTATTAAAACAATTAACTTCTTCTCAGTGTAAGCATTTATTAAAAAAGAAAGGAAGAAACACAGAAAAAGAAAGAAAGAAAGAAAGAAAGAAAGAAAGAAAGAAAGAAAGAAAGAAAGAAAGAAATTTACTTAATTCTAAGTTTTCACTCAATATGTTACATTAGAATTTTAATTACATATTTATTTTTTGATCCTTCAGATATGTTCACCTAGGAAGGAAGGGAGAGAGAGAGAGAGAGAGAGAGAGAGAGAGAGAGAGAGAGAGAGAGAGAGAGGGAGAGAGAGAGATAAAGTGACAAATTTGTGAAACATATTCCCTGCTTAATGGATTGATTGTTATGTGAAATAACAACACATATACAAAAAAAAAACCTTATGTAAAGAAACTATTACAAAAAATGGTTTAAAATAAAGTGTCTTAAGAATAATTTTTTTAAAAAAGTTTAATGAATAAATACTTTAATTTTAAGGTAATCTAATTTGTGGAAGTCATCTTCTTGATTTTAAAATAGAATACTCTAAGAAAGTAAGGTACCCAGATGACAAATTCATTAAGAGATTCTTCTTTCCTAACTCCAAAAATATTTATATATTTTTTGCATTTATTTTTTTGTGTATGATATATAATAGTAGTCATATTTTATCAGATTGTGTATATATATATATATATATATATATATATATATATATATATATATATATATATATATATAATTTTTTTTAAGTTCCACACATGGTGTAATATAAAGTCAATTTGTAGTGAAGTTTTTTCAAATACAATTTCCATGTATATATGACTGTGTTTCAGGATTAATTAGTTCTAATATTCTATGCATATTCTTATATTATAAAAAAGCTTCCTTGATTACTGTAGCATATAAAGTGTTTATAATAACTTTTGGTATCTAATGATGCAAATCTCAAAAATATTTCATCCTTCTTCATGCATGCCAATGCTAAAATTTTAAAAACATCTTGCCAATTCACACACACACACACACACACACACACACACACACAAACACATACAGACCACATGCACACGTATACACACAACACACACACACTCTGGAGATTTTTGTTTACTACTAAAATGAATCCATATGCAACCTTATTGAAAATGGACAGCTTTGCAATATTGAGTCTTCTAATACATGATCAAAGATCTGACCATATTTACTTAAACTTTTAAAATATTTCTTTGAAAAATGGTTCAGAGTTTCTGTGTAGTGTATTACATATTCTGTTTGATTTAATAGTAGGAATTTTGTGGTATCTGTATTTATTAAAATTATCTATGAACACCAAATAAAAATAATTATATTTAATGCAAATTCAGAAAACAGTAAAAAAACACTTATTTATCCTTACAATTTAGCTGCACATTCAAAATTTCTACATAAAAATTAGGTCATCTACTAATATTGAAATTATTCTCTGAAAATTCTGAAATTTTAATTAGTTTGTTTTCCTTGCCTCATTGCACTGTATGGAATTTGCAGTTTGATGAACAATTGGTAGTGGATATACTTGTCTCTGGATATCTCCCTTAAGCAAAATATTTGCTTTTGACAATTTCCAGATATCCTTAAACAGATGAAGCACTTTTCTCTGATTCCTGAATAGTTAATTCTTTAATTGTGTGCTCTCGCCCACAAACAGTTAAGTTTTGCTGTGCTTAGCAAAACAAAGGGGTTCTGTGAGAAACTGTGAACTTTTTTAGCTGTGTTCTTATTGTATTCTTGAGAAGATAGGAGAAAAGAATGTTCTGTCAAGTTTAAAATCTCTATAGATATAGATATGTGATTGCCCAGAAATTAACTAACTGCAACTCAGATAATAAGAAATATAGAGCACTGTGACCATGAACAAAGTCACTCTGAGAATGTTTATACATGCTTGATAAAATTAGGCTGCCAGAAAGATGTTTCATTTTTGCTGATTAAAAGGAGGGAAAAAATAAAGCTGCTGCTTATTCTCTACTGGATGCGTATGTGTGTGTGTGTCTTTCTTTATGCATCTCTGCTGTACCAGGAATTACAGATTGTCAGCACGTTCTGACATTTAATTATTATTAGAAGTGAAATTTATTATTTTTCTTGTATCTCTTAACAGACATTTAGAATATTTAATATTCATCTTTATTTTATTACTTCACTTTTATTTACTTTTTAATTTTGAAGCAAACTTTTTTCTGGAAAAACCATATTAGATTGGAATATGTGTGTGTATATGTGTATGTGTGTGTGTGTGTGTGTGTGTGTGTGTGTGTGTGTGTGAGAGTGGGTGTGTATACCTTTTATTCATTTCCAGATTTTGTTTAAAAATATTGTATTTGGAATTTTTGGATTTATACTCAAGTCTCAGGTTAGCCTTTACTGTTTACCCATGTCCACTTATTTGTTGTTTCTTTCAGATCTTTGTTTTGTTTTATTTTGTCAGGGTTATTATATTGGTCCCATAAATGGATGTAGGCAGTGCATTCTCACAGAAAAGATTACTGCATTTATGTTCAAAATAATCACAACTATTCTGTGTTTGGCATTACTTATTTCCTTCTATGTTTGAAATAGGTCACTAAAGACAGTATCTAGACCTGATTTCTTTGTGGGAAAGTCTTTAAAAATGCATTCAATTTCAGTAATATATCCGTTTTTCCACTTTGTACTATTCAGATTTTGTTTTTTCTGTGTTTATATATATATGTCCATTTCATGAAAACTTCAAATTTTCTGATATGAATTCTAACTTCACCTCAACTGAACATATGCTTTTTGAGATGAGTTTGAACCCAGTATCTTAGATATTCTGCATGCAAACTTTCAGCAAACTGTGACCCAGCCCAAATATCTAATTTTAGATTGTTTTGTATTATCCACTTACTTCTAGTGTTATTTTGGATATGGAAAAGCTTAGAACATTCTTCTACTCTTATCAATACAAAAAAAAGGTATATAAATTAATCATTGTTTTTGGTTCATACTATGACTCCTTGCTCTTTATTATTGTATTATAGTTTTATAATATACATCACTGTCACTTAATGATACTATTAGTTCATTTGCTTCCCTGAAGCAGAGATTTTGGGGGTTTTTCATATATACTTTTACTCCAAAGTATTTTTTCTCTTTAGTCTCTTTTCTTTCAAAAAGAAAAATGCTGAAATTTCTTTGTTAATTTTTTTCTTTGTTGTACTTACACCTTTATTTTATTTACTTATTTTTATGTGGTTCAGTGTATGACATGTGCTAGGTGAGCACTCTACTGCTGAGCAACAAACCCAGCTTCACATGCTAAAATTCTGATGAAAAATATTCAATATTACATTAAGGAAAAAATGTTGTCTTTGTAATGATGAGCAGTATATAAACACATTTGTGTAATTGGACGTTTTATGTCTTTGTCCTAGTTTTTTTTTATTTTCCCATAAATTTTACATATTTTCTTTTAAAACATATATGCACTGTGTGAAGTAGTATACAAATGTAACATTTATATAATACTGATGTGATGTTTTGTACTATTGGTTAGGCTGAATGTAGTGTGGCCAAAATGTGTCTCAACCTTAGAAATCATTTTACTCACACTTTATTATTTGTATCCTCTTACAATGTACACATTTTCTTTTCCTCCACCCTATAGATTTTAACTGTATGGAACATTCAGCTCTACATTCATAAGTTATTATGGTTTATAAGGGCAATAATTTCTATATTTTAATGCTACTGGTGGTGAAGAATCATGTTTTTCAATAGGCACACAATTTTTACAAAAAAAAGCAACTTATACTTTATCTGTAGTTTATAAGAACTTTCCACTCCACATCTTCATGTATACTGTTTAATTGTATGCATTTGGTTTTATTTTACTTAGTCTTTTTCTAATTTCTCAAGATGCTTTCTAATTTCTCATATTTCTATGAGTACTGAGCACTTAGATATAACCTGTAAAGAGGCTATTCAAGTCACTTGGCTGTTCTTCTCTTAGTGTCCTTGTCTTTTCTGATTAAATGTATTTTGTCATGTGTCAGGTAATTTATCTTACCTGTCAATTTTTTGTTAAGTGTATTTAGTCATGTGTGAGGTAATTTATCATAACCTTTAATGGTACGACTTCATTGAGTGATTATTTTAATGCCCAATTTATTCATTTGGTAAAATTTTGTTTTGTGGAACTTTGAAAGAAGTAAGTTCCACATTGCTGTGTAGTTTTTATGATTGAAATAAAGGGTGCTCTTTTATTTAAACTAGACACTAGTCTTAATATTATATTGAACAGAGTCTCAGTAAATTATTCATCCGCGTCTTGAATTTTATTTTTATTATTATTATTATTTTTTTTATTTATATGTGAAAATGGAATACATTATAATGTTTATTACATATATAGAGCACATTTTTTTATATCTCTGATAGTATACAAAGTATATTCACATCCATTTGTGTCTTCATACATATACTTTGAAAAATGATGTTCAACATATTCAACCATCATTTCTATCCCCATGCCCCTTCACTTCCCCTCCCACCCCTCTGTCTTATCTAGAGTTTATCTATTTCTCCCATGATCCCCCCTCCCTCCCCCAATATTAATCAGCCTCTTTATATCAAAGAAGACATTCAGCATTTGTTCTGAGGGGATTAGTTTTGCCATAAACTCTCAAGCAGTTAATATAATTCAGTGACTTGGGAGGCTGAGGTTGAGATTGTTGCTTAATAGTAAATTCTTGCCTAGAATACAGGAGGACCTGACATTCATTCTCAGGAGGATCACCAATTCAAAGCCAGCCTGAGCAATCTAGTGAGTCCTTAAGCAACTTAGAGAGATCTTTCCTCAAAATAAAAAGTAAGAAAGGCTGGGGATGTAGTTAAGTCACTAAGTAACCCAGGGGTCAATAAAAACAGAAACAACAAAAACTGAATAAGAATACTATGAAAAAATTACAAATATTAGGAAGTAATATGAAAAAATCCTTGGAACCCTTGGGTGAAAGAGAAAAATCACAACGGCCTTTAGAAAACTCTTTGAACTGAATTATAGAAAGAATCAGAACATATCAAACTGTGTAAGATGGCTAAATATTCATGGCAAATTTTCATTTATTATAAATGAAGAGCATATTAAAGCTGATAATCTATATAGGAATCAGCAAACTATAGCTCACAAGACAAAACCTGCCTGATGCCTGTTTTTGCCAAAAAAAAATTTATCGTCATAGAGCCACGGTCACACATTATGTAATTTCTAGGACTTTTTTTTGCACACAATGGCAGAGCTGCATCATTCCCATAGAGATTGTGTAGTCATAAAGCCTTAAATATTTATTATTCTGCCTTTCTTAGAAACATGGTTTTTAAGTCCTTGATCTAAGCCATTATCTAAAGAGTATATAGAAGGAGGGCAAATTAGTACTTAAGCGGGTGAAAATAAGGCATTGATAGTGAGTGTGAATACATGGAATATGAAACAAAAAAGGAAAATCTCTGTGGCCAGAATTTGGTTCTACAAAAATACTCATGAAATCAACAAATCCCTAATAAGAGTGAGAAATAAAATGCACATAACCAATAGCATCACAAAAAGAAATTACTACAGCTCTGGAAGCATTAATAAGAAAATGCTTGCTGTGAATAACTTTGTCAATACAATCTGCAATTCAGATAAAATGGACATATTCCTTAAAAGGTTCAGCTTATCAAAATGGAGAGTAGAAGGAATGAAGGTCTTCAAGGACCAAATTAGTTAAATAAATTAAAACATTCCCCACAAAGAAACTTAAGGGCTTGGGGCTCCACTCATAAATTCTCTCAAACACATAAGGAAATAAAATATGTTTTTAGGGTTGGGAGTGTTGCTTAATAGTAAAATGCTTGCCTAGCACACAGAAGGACATAATGTTTATTTCCAGCACTTAAAAAAAAATTATTATCCTTAAAGACATGCTGTCAAAATTTAGAGGAGGAGAAAACAGTTTGCTACAGTTAGGAAGCCAGTCTTAATGCTAATATATGAACCAGACCATAAAATATAAGCAATGAGATAAAAGGCTAATGCATAATGAAGCAATTTCTATACTCTAGAAATTAAAATTTGGAAAACAAATTTAATGAGTATCGTTTACTATATTATTTAAAAACATAAAATACTAAAGAATAAATATAAGAATGTAAATATTTGCCAGCCATTAGAACAGGGAAGTGTCTTGAAACAGATTCACTCTTTTATAATTGTTTGATTTTGTAATACAAGAGTCCAGGAAATTCCATGGGTGTAACAGAAGCTTTTTTGTAAAATCATGTTATAAAAAGTTGATATGCAGGTAGAGAAATATTAAAATTTCACCCTTAAATCACACTGTATAAAAAAATAACAATAAAATGAATCACAGACTTAAATGGAAAAATGAGTTTTGCAACCTTCTGAAGACAACATAAGAGAATGCATACTTTTTAATCATGGGACAAGAAAAAAAAATCTTAAGAAAAAGTCAAGTAAAATTAAAAAAAATGCAAATTAGACTTCACAAAAGTTAAAAAAACTATATAAAATTTCAAACATCTTTTTAAAAATACATGGGCAATCTATAGAAGGAGAGAAAACATTCTTAATTAAAGACTTTAATCTAGAATTAAAATCTATTGAATTCCAATAGAAAGAAAAGCAGCACATTGAAAAGTGACAAAAAAAATTTGAATAAAAAGTTCTCAAAGAGCTTTGTCTAAAGCAAGTAAAAGTTTCTTGCTTCCTTTGTCATTGAGGAATGGAAATGAAAGCCCTGGAGAAGTCATGCTGCGCCCCGTCTATTGTGCATAACACCAACACTGGAAAAAGCATGGAGAGATGACACATAGGCACTGTTGGAGGACTGCACAGTAATGTTGCCATCTGGACCAGGTTTTGTCACTTCCTGTTTCCTAGAACCACACCCTTTGGCATTCAGCCAGAGGAATAAATCCATGATGGACATGTGAACACCAGTGTTCCTAGAAGCTTTAATCATAGTGGACAAAAGGGAGGAAGCCACCCAGTTGCCATTAGGAGAATGAACACGACCAGTCCTCAAGTGGCAGATGCTCTTCACAATGAAGAAGGAACAGACTCCTGGCCCATGCAACTTGGTGAACAGCAGGAGGGTGAACATGGAAGAGTGTCTCTGGATGATTTCATGGCTTGATAGGCAGCATTGGGCAAACCAGTCTCCAAGAATCCAAAGTGAGCATGCTTACTTCCACCAGGGCCTGAGCTGACTAGGAAAGGTGTCCTTTATTTTGACCCAGAACTCATTGTGTTTGTGAAGGCTTTTTAAAAGTTCTCAGAGCTATGTCCTTAAGATCTATCTGTCCACTATTAATGGCACTCAGCCAAGAAAAATGATTATCTTCAAAACCAGATACCACTGGAAATCCCTTCTCATTTCTCTCCCTGAACTTAGGACTTGATTCCTGTATTTGGAGAACTGGCTCTCCTTGCCTGCCTCCAAGAACACTAAACATTCAGAAGAAAGTCTTTAAGGGATGGTTCCTGTGGCCTGTGCCAGCAGGTCAGCTGTTGGGCTGCTGCAGGAAGAGTCTATGTGAAGAAGCAGAGGAGCCACAGACATGTGCCTCCTCTGCAGAGGCCCCGACCTTGCTGCCCTGGAGCACAGGTGCAGAATATGAGTAACAGGCTTAGCTCCCATACTCTTGGTTTTGTTTGGCACTCTTTGGGTTCTGAATTGCCAGAAATTGCTGGTGATCTCTGACCTTAAGCACCCTTAACAATTTGTACCTGATAATAGGTTTGGGTGGAGGAAGTGTCTGTGTCATTGGATGGTGTATGCTGAGCTCATGTGGTAGATGTTTATTCAGGATTTGTCTGAATAAACATTTTTTGAACATCTCTGTTCTAGACATTGGAGATAGAATGTAAATGGAGCTTATAATTTTGAAAGGAGAGAGAGACAAATGTAAATATAGGATAGGTCCAGAGGGGTAAAAGGCAATGGACAAAGTGTGGGGATACAGAGAGTGGCTTGTGGAGACAGGGTTGGGATGGGTAAACCTCCAGAATGTTGAGAAGTTAATGTACAAGCAGGATCCAGAAGGCGGGAGTGAGTAGTCCATGGGGTAAGTGGGGAAAGAATGTTCTAGAGAGGGGAAAGGGAAGATTCTAGAGAGAGTGAAAAGGAATGGCAAAGTCCCTGAAAATACATAGCAAGCTGACCAAGGAGGGTCAGTCATGACTGTGGAGGCCAGAAACTCCAGGCAAGGGCTTCTCATCAGCCATGGCAACCATAGTGGCTTGGACCATGCTGGAATGTCTGCAGGTGACACTGGCCATTCTGAGTATGCCTGCGCACCATGGGTGTCCCTTCCTTATAGTGCCTGAAACTTCAGCTCAGGGTCAATCATCTCTTTTATGAAGCTGAGTGGCTCTAGAGTTACAATCCTGTGGTATTTATGGTGAGGGTGTAAACTGGAGTTTTGGGCAGGTAGGAATGACAGCTACTGGAATAATTATTTTATGGATGTGTGTATGAGTATTAATTGACAAAAGTGTACATCAAGACTCTCTGGAGAACAATTTCCTTGAGAACTAATATACACATTGAAGTCTGAGTACTTTGCAGCTGGATAGTGACCTCCAGACCACCCCCCCCCATGATGGAGGACTTTGAGGAGTTCTGAAGTGACTTTCAGTCTGTTGGCTGACTTGGCAACAGAAAGGGCAAGCATCACTGAACCTATCTGAGGCAGAGCATACCTCCCAGGTGAGGGATGTGGCACTCCTCCTGCCTGGCTGCCCTTCCATTCTTTCTCCTTCATTGGGAGGATTTAATGCATAAAACATATCATCTTTTTCCCAGTAGCTAGATATCAGCTAAGGTCAGAAGTCAAACCAACAGTCATTTGTGCCATGAAGAATATCAGGGATGGATTCTTTACACATGAAAATATATGCTGAGAAATATGTTGGATTTACAATTATAAGATGCTAGAAGATAATGAAATTAATATTTTAAATATCATGCCCTGTTAAAATGGCCTTTAAGCTTGTGGCTGGATTGGGAATCAACACCTTTTTTTGTTCTGTTGGGTAAATACTCATCAGCCTGTGATGGCATGCTGTAATTAGTGAGGACTTGAGGAAAATGAGATTTTCTTCACTACTTATACCTTTAGCTCCTGGGATCCTTGAGGCTGATTGTGGCAAATCTTTGACTACAGGTGTTCTTTTACCACCAGGTTGGTTGTTGGAGAAACTGGAAATAGCTCTTCCTAGCTCAAAGGTAGAGTCTAATTCTAGACCTGCATAAGTAGGTTAACAGCCAGATCTAATTGTCACCAAATAGCAGAATAAAGTTCAGGCTGAGTAGCAGTGCAAAGCCATTATTTGGTTCAATTAAATGTGCACTTTTTCATCATAAGCAGCAATGACACACCAGAATAGTGTGTGAGTGCTTGCACATGTCTCTACCAGGTGTTCTGTAGGCTACCTGCAAGTGCAGGGACTTATTTAATCCTCATCCCAAGCTTATCACTTCAGGGTGCTAATTGTCTTCATTTTCTGGGTCAAGGGAATGGAAATTCAAGAGGCAGCTTCTCATTTCTAAGGACATGCAGACAAGCACAGAGTTGAGGTTCCATTTTGGGGGTGCCTGACTCTCAGAAATCCTGAGAAATCACTTTCCAATGATCAATGAACTATATGCAAGACTTCTCACAACCTCCCCAAAGTAAATCAGTTGCCATCAGTATTCAGCTTCTGCCACCTATATTTAGAGGGCCCCCTGCAGGACACTCTTGGTGGGTCTCCAGGGAAACCCTCTCTTAAGTGCCAGCATGAGGAAACACACCACAATGCCCCTAGATTCCTGCAGATGCAGAGTGCACCTGGGGACATAGCACCATGCTGGGGCCACAGCTACACACCTGCAAAGCCACCTTCTAGAGTTTGTGGTTTTTCTGGGACCCTTTCCATTATTTTTTTGTTCTTCCCTTCTATCTATTTCAGGTGATCTAAGTAAGGGAACCCTTTTGTCAAAAATGAAGAAATATACACAGAACTCATTTCAACATTTCAAATTTCAGGAAATCACAACACTTTTTGCAGATCCCCTAAAAAAGCCTTGGTCACACTGGAGTTCCTTAGATTTAAATAAAGGACCATTTTCAATTTAGAAAAAAAAATATTCTGCAAACAAAGCCAATGTAGAGTTTCTAAATGAGTTCTGCATCTTAAATATTCACATTTAAATCAGCAAATGCTTTTAATTTGTGAAAGGTGTAATACAGGGACTGGGATGAGTCTCAGTGCACATGCCTAGCAAGTGTGAAGCACTAGGTTATATTCTCAGCACTACATATAAATAAATAAAATAAAGGTCCATTGCAACTAAACATTTTTTAAAGGTATAGTACATACTTTATAAGGAATTCAAAGGGTTTGGAAGTACCATCCCCAGGACAGTACAGGACACATAGGTGGAAGTCCTCAGGCACGTGATGAAGACTCATTTCCCCATCCCATCAGTGTGGCTCTAGCTTTGGGTGGGTAGTTACTACCACTCTCCCTTTGGTGGCCATGGTAGTAAACCCATGGCCCAGGTTTACTGCTCCAGGAAGGTGGGACTTGAGCACAAACTTTGCTTTCCCTTGTTGATGGTAGCCCTTGTCTTCTGCCTCTCCTTTTGCTGGGTGGAATGGAATCATGATGTTCACATACAAAGGGAATTTCCTATCACCTGAGACAGCTATGACGGCCCTAGTGGCATCTGAGATGGCCTAGATGTGCCTGTCACAGTCCCTGAAGGAGACACAATAATGAACACCCTTTCTTGGAGCACTGAGTGCAGAGATGCAGCTACAAGCACTGGCGTGAGGCCTTGAAATCAGAGGTGTCTGAGTTAGGAGCAACCGTGGGGCTATCTGATGTCACTAAAGGAACAGGAAAAAGTGCGGATTAGAACAAGGAACAGGCCTGCTAATCAGGGATGTTGAAGGCCTTCTGGAATGCTGGCAGCTAGTTTTCAAAATTCTAGGGTCCATGGAAGGTAGGACATGACATACCACAGGGACATCCAGGAAGATGAAAAGAACTCTGTGACTTAGAGCACCAAGGGAGAAAAGGTGGCCAGCAGAGCCATATGGGCTGAATCCATGGGCTGGGTAATAAAAATTGGGGTGCTACAGACAGCCTTGTATGCACAGTGGAGTGACTTTGGCTGGAATTAAAGAGCTCTGTCTGGATTTGGTAGTTTGAACATCTTCATGGGCTACTGAGCATGGGTAAGGGCGGTTAAGGGTGGCAAGTTCTCTGATCCTGGATGTCCCTTGAGAGATCATAACAGAAGTGCCCAGGGATGTGGGCATAACTGGAGTCTGTTGCTGGAAAGCCACTGGTCTCATTAGCACTGATAATCCAGAACTTGTAGCCCAGGGCTTTCCTAGTTGTTCTTGTTATTAGCAACCACTCTGGGATGCAGCGGCTGTTTGCAGCCAGGCCTTATCAGTTTCTACTAAGTTCATTCATAAATCACTGGTTAGTGTGGAGGGAGACCTGGAGAGCAGTGTGAAGGAGTGCCCTTTTCCTTGGAGGGCAGGTTCTGGAACCTAGTCTATTCCTGTAGTCTTCTTCTTCTGCTTGACATGACTTACCTTTATACCCACATCCCAACTAAGAGATGGCAGAAAAAGGAGGAGCCGCTTCTGAGGGGTGCTTTCCCAGGCATCACTGCAGGCCACCCAAAGCTGTCTAAATGCTGTGTCCTGACCCTATGGTCCTCTGCCCCAAGTCTGGGCATAAGCATCAAGCTCAGCACCTCTGTGAACCCTAATGCCCCTGCCAAGAGGAACTGCCACATCTAAGGCCATGCTGTTCCAGCATGGAGTCAAATGTCCCTGAAGAAATTGCTTCATGCAGGTCAATGAGCCTTGCACAGGTGGAAAGTGTAATACAGGTGGGCACAACTGACAAGTGACCATGCCTTTGGCACTGTCCCTCACCAGTGGGTTCTCTTGCATGCCCCAAGTCATAGGTGATTTGGCCTGGCAACATCCTGCTGCGAGCCATTAACCAAGTAGTTATGACAATTTCCTTGCCAGCGTACCCCTATGCTGCTTTGTGGAAGGACGCCTGGAAAGTGACCTTGCTCAAGGACCAGGGCGGATCCGTGTTTAGGGTGTTCCTGGTTTAAGATAATCCGAGTTTAGGGCGTAATGGTTTAGGAAGATTATTCCGGCCGGGAATAGGGCATATCCTGCTGCCTGAGTTCCTCTTGAGTTCTAGGGGTCAGACAGTATACTTGGGAGACAGAAGCCAAGTGGACTAGTGGATTTGGGCAGAGAACGTGGATTTCCCCAGAACGTGTTTGTAGACAGCTAGTGTGAGATCAGGAATAAAGAATTGCTGTTTGAATATACAAGCTGTGTGGTGGCTCGTGATTTGTGCCCAGTCAGAGACTGCGGCATTTGGTGGCCCGTACGGGGAACGCCTGAAGCTTGGGGGTAAGTGAAATTGCTCGCCCCTGAGGGAAGGCGAGAGAATGGGTGACCATTTCAAAAACCAATGTGTTCTTCTTTTGATTTATTTTGTTTTTGTTTCAAGCTGCCTATCCCTAAAAATTTCTCAGGCAAACTGGAAAAGATGGTTTACTAAAGGTTTGAAGTTTGTTGGCCCTGAGGAAGAGAAAATTGATACAACGATTTTTTATTCCGTTTTTGTTTCATTCAGTTTTGGTTTTGTTTTGTGTTATCTTTATAGTAGATTAAAACAAACTGAAAAGATGTTAAGTAAATTGTTAGAGGATCAGAACGTGGAGAAAGACATTTTAGATCAAGCAAAAGAGAAGATCTCTCAAGCTAGTCAGACAGAGGAAGAAAATTTAAAGGAAAAGGGGTTATTAGGAAAAAGGCCACAACAGGAGGCTGTAACTAACTCCATCTTATCACAAGAGGGCGTAATTCAACCAACAGCCCCACCGATAGAGACAGCTGAGTGGCCCTCAAACCCCGTAGTTGATAAATGGGATCCTGAGACAGGACCTCAAAGATTAGCATGCCCTGTACTTGAACAGGTAGGAGGGCAGCGAATTCACCGTGCTTTAGATTTTAAAACAGTGAAGCAGTTAAAGGAGGCTGTAACAACCTATGGTCCCCAGGCTCCCTTCACGGTAAGCATGGTCGAGTCCATTACTAACTTGGACATGACGCCAGCAGATTGGGCTAGCATGTGTAAATCTGTGCTAAATGGAAGACAATATTTGTTATGGAAGGTTGCCAATGAGGAATTTTGCACGGAGACAGCTAGGCGAAATGCAGCAGCCGGTTACCCTCAAAGAAATCTAGATATGTTATTAAAAAAAAGGACCTTATGAGGGTCAACAGCAACAAATTGAATATGATCCTGCTATATATGCACAAATTGCTGCAGATGCAGTTAGGGCATAGAAGACTTTACAAGGACATGGAGATTTACAAGGTCACCTATCTAAGGTAATACAGAGAGCTAATGAACCTTACGCTGACTTTGTAGATAGGCTAATTCAAACAGCTTCCAAAATATTTGGGGATACAGAACAAGCAATGCCATTAATAAAACAACTGGCTTATGACCAAGCAAATCATTGCTGCAGAGAGGTTATTAGACCATGGAGACATGAAGATTTAAACACATATATTAAATTATGTAGAGATATTAATGAACAAGGGCAAGTCTTGGCAGCTGCAGTACAACAGGCTTTAGATGCCAGGCCAAAAACATGCTATGATTGTGATCAAACAGGACATTTTAAAAGGAGTTGCCCCATAAAAGGAGGGTTTAACAAAACTAGGTATCAAAGAAATAGAATACCAGGTATTTGCCTATGATGCTGTAGAGGGAGACATTGGGCTAATGAATGCCGTTCTCAAACTACCATAGAGGGTACTCCCTTATTAAAAAACGGACAAGGACCAGGTATTTACCCACGATATTGTGGAGAAAGGCATCAGGTTCCATTGCCAAAAAATGAACAGCAGGGCCCAATGCTCCGGGGCCCACAACCACAAATATACGGGGCAGTGAAGGAACACAGCAACACCATCAGGGTAGTGCCCAGGACACATTGTCCATTAAATTCCTCATCAGACAAACCCGAGGGAGCGCAGGTTTGGACATCTGCGCCTCTGCTAGAGCAGTACTAACTCCAGAGATGGGATTTCAAATCATTCCCACAGGAATAAAAGGACCTCTTCCCCAAGGAACAGTAGGCTTATTATTGGGACGTAGTTCATCTACATTAAAAAGATTTATGATAAGTCCTGTGGTAATTGATCCCGATTATGTAGGTGAAATAAAAATTATAGCTAGTTCTCCAAGAGGTATATCAGTAATTTCACCTGGAGATAGAATAGCACAGTTGTTAATAATACCCAGCCTACATAATAAATTTCCTAGTCATAGTGTAAAAAGAGATTCCAGGGAATTAGGCTCCACAGGTGTAGATTGGGCTATGTTGTCTTTAAATTTTGATTCTCGCCCAATGCTAAAACTAACTATTCAAGGACATGATTTTAATGGGCTACTGGACACAGGTGCTGACCTTAGCATCATATCTAGTCAAGAATGGCCAAAACATTGGCCATTACAACAAGCCACTCAAATGCTTCGAGGTCTAGGAGTGGCGACTAATCCCCATTGAAGTGCTATGATATTAGATTGGAAGGATCCTGAAGGATGTGAAGGAACTATACAGCCATATGTATTGGATCATCTTCCTATAAATTTATGGGGACGAGATGTCCTAGATCAATTAGGTTTGACGTTAACAAATAACATCAATCTTAATGAGCCCACTACTAGGGCTAGACAAGGTTTTAGGAAAGAAAAAAGATTAGGAAAGCAAGGACAAGGTATAGCAGCACCAATTCAAATAGATCAAGGAACAGACAGACATGGGTTGGATTTTCAGAAAGGGCCACTGAGACAATAAAAATTACTTGGAAATCAGAAAGACAAGTGTGGGTTCCTCAGTGGCCCCTGACTAAAGAAAAGATACAAGTAGCCCATGATCTGGTCAAACAACAATTAGTGGAAGGACATATACAACCTTCCATATCTCCCCACAATACTCCCATTTTTGTCATCAAAAAGAAATCTGGTAAATGGAGATTATTGCAAGATTTAAGAGCCATTAATAATGAGATGGTTATTATGCTACCTGCTCAATCAGGGATTCCTCAATTGTCTGCTTTGCCAAAAACCTGGCATGTTTTAGCTATAGATATTAAAGATTGTTTTTTTTCAATTCCAATTCATCCCAAGGATAGTCCACGTTTTGCATTTACTATCCCTGCATTAAATCATGAAGGTCCTGATCAGAGATATGAATGGAAAGTACTCCCTCAAGGGATGGCTAACAGTCCAACTATGTGTCAAATATACGTTAACAAAGCAATCCAGCCACTTAGAAATCAAAATCCTGAACTACAAGTATTTCACTATATGGATGATGTATTATTGGCACATAAAGATAAAAACATAGTGCTGGAATGTTATGCCACACTTACAAACTTATTAAAAACTTAAAATCTAGAGATAGCAATAGATAAAGTACAATTAAATTTTCCAATTAATTATTTAGGAGTTCTATTATCCTCAACCATGGTCCGTCCACCAAAAATTCAAATTCGAGTAGATCAACTCAAATCACTTAACGACTTTCAAAAGTTATTGGGAGACATAAATTGGATAAGGCCTTATCTAGGCATACCAACAGGAGAGTTGGGACCTTTATTTGATATTCTAAAAGGTCCATCACATCCAAACTCACCTCGAATGTTAACGCCAAAAGCAAGAAAGGCTTTAAAAATTATTGAGACATATATGGAAAATATACATTTGAATAGAATTGATATAAGTTTGCCTTTATTCTTTATTGTACTAGCAACAAAAAATATTCCTACCGGAGTATTTTGGCAAGAAGGTCCATTATTGTGGATACATTTATCTTATTCTCCTAACACTATTCTTCTAGGTATCCTGAGGCTGTAGGACAATTAATACTCAAAGGAATAAAAGCAGCGAAGGGAGTGTTTGGAATTTCTCCCAATAAAATTATCACTCCATATACTATGGATCAAATTGATGAGTTAGCTAATGAGTTAAATACTTGGGCAATAATCATGTGTAAATCTAATGTTACATTTGATAATCACTTACCATCTAATCCTTTGTTGTCTTTTTGGTCTAAGCATCCTGTAGTTTTTCCAAAAATGACAAGAAAAACCCCTATCATGAATGCTCCAAATATATTCACTGATGGGTCAAATAATGGTACAGCAGCAGTAGTTACCCCTGATCAAACTTTTACATTTTTAGTACCCAAACAATCAGCTCAAAAGGTAGAGCTTAATGCAGTTTTACAAGCCTTCTTGATGTTTAAAGATTCTGTATTTAATTTATTTTCTGATAGTCAGTATGTAGTTAATGCTATAGTATCCCTTGAAGATGCTGGTAGGATTTCCCCTTCTTCTACTGTTTTCTCTTTGTTTTCCACTATACAAAGTCTAATCTGGGACAGAAAAGATCCATTCTTTATAGGACATATTAGGGCACATACAGGATTGCCTGGAGCCCTTAGTTTGGGCAATGATTTAGCAGATAAGCTACACATAACATACATATTTTCTCTACACTAGAAGAAGCTACAAATTTTTATAAAAGATTTCATATTAATGCTAATACTTTACAAAAGTGTTTTAAAATATCTAAGGAACAAGCCAGACATATAATTAAAGAATGTCAAAATTGTGTGACCTTTTTACGACAAGTTAATCTTGGAGTCAATCCTAGAGGACTGATACCTAACCATATTTGGCAGATGGACATCACACACTTCCCAGAATTTGGAAAATTAAAATATTTACATGTTACAGTTGATACTTCTTCCGGATTTTTGATGGGCTCCCTTCATGCCGGAGAAAAAACTAAAGATGTTATAGCTCATTGCTTACAAAATTTTGCCAATGTGGGCGTTCCTAAACAGTTAAAAACTGATAATGGGCCTGGTTATACTTCTACCTCTTTTAAACAATTTTGCTCATCATTTGGTATTACTCATATAAAAGGAATCCCATACAATCCACAGGGACAAGGCATAGTTGAAAGAGCTCATCAAACTATTAAAACGTACTTATTAAAGCAAAAAGAGGGAATTGGAAAGGGGTATATATCCCCCAAAGATAAACTTGAAATAACGCTTTTTACTTTAAACTTTTTAAATTTGGATTCATCAGGACTTAGTGCTGCGGAAAGACATATGTATCCAAAAAATGTACATAAGCCTAAGGTACTTTGGAAAGATATTCTAACAGGACAATGGAAAGGTCCTGACCCAATAATTGTCTGGAGTCAGGGTTGTGTTTGTGTTTTTCCACAGGGAGAACAGCAACCGATTTGGATTCCAGAAAGACCAAAAAGAAGATAATTTGACTCAAATCCATAACAGCTGATATCCAGAACTCCAGTTTGGCCATTCTTACATCTGTAACAGTGATTAACCAGGATGCTTTTTTCAATATCTATTTTATTATTGAATTTTTCCCACATCATAAGGTTCTTTTTATTTTTTGAGCTCATTCAAACCTAGGTTAATGTTTTTCTGATCAGTTTTATTTTTTGACTGGAGTTTCTAAACATTGCAATGGAGATTTCACCTAGGTAAAGCTACAAGGCCTTTATTATTGTCTTATGTGTTGTACTCTTGTGTTTTGTGTTGTATGTCTATGTGTGCATATGTCCATATATCATATATGAGGAGTGCTCATTAAAAAATGCATCCAAATTATTTATTTTTTATTCACGTGATTTAAATGGCTTAATTTAAATTAGGTAAACAGCTGTTAAGGATTGTTTTTAAAGAAGGTTAACAGATCTGTTTGTTTACTTTCACCTTTCCTTTTCATTATATTTTATAATTCTTTTCAGGATAATGTCTCTTTAGCATCAATGCCAGAATTCCTATCTTCATCCCAGTGCCAGTGAAGACAGAGATAAAACCAAACTACAGCTTCTGTATTAGCTATCACAGTAAACTATATAAACTGATGCATCAATGAAGGAAACAGACTTTGGGAGGAGACAAACATATTGATAGATTCCTCCGCTTTGAACTGCTTGCAGAACTTGCCTGGACTATGTAACTATCGTTTGGTGCAGCAAATTGTGGTAATGCTGGCATGTCTTTGCTGATGGTGTCACCAGTGATGCAATTTTTATTTCCTTGCCAGCGCACCCCATGTTAATTGTGGTAGTGCTGGCATATCTTTGCTGATGGTGTCACCAGTGATGCAATTTTTCCAAAGGAGCTGTCAATTGGCTTGGTGTTGTGGCATTTCTGTATCCTCCTCCCTTCTCCTAGTGATGGTCTAAAATTTGGGGGCCAATGGCTGTATGCTGGACTGGTAGTCAGTGACGGGTATGATCCAATTGCAGTGGTATCAACCTAAGACAGGAGGCTGACGCCTAAAGGTCAGTTTTCCGATGACGAGTAAGAAGCATATGTTGAATTGGACAACCTACCAGGCACGGTCCTTAAGCCACATTTACCTCACTCCCCACTGGCATCAAGGCCAAATTTGGGAGCCAACAGAGGTGAGGCAAAGAACCTCACCCCCCGACTGGTGCATAGACCTATCCACAAGTATGGCTGTATGCTGGACCGGTAGTCAGTGACGGGTATGATCCAGTTGCAGTGGTATCAACCTAAGACAGGAGGCTGATGCCTAAAGGTCAGTTTTCCAATGACAGGTAAGAACCATATGTTGAATTGGACAACCTACCAGGCACGGTCCTTAAGCCACATTACTTGTTGTTTAATTAATCAGAAGGGGGGAGATGCTGGGAGCCATTAGCAAAGTAGTTATGACAATTTCCTTGCCAGCGTACCCCTATGCTGCTTTGTGGAAGGACGCCTGGAAAGTGACCTTGCTCAAGGACCAGGGCGGATCCGTGTTTAGGGTGTTCCTGGTTTAAGATAATCCGAGTTTAGGGTGTAATGGTTTAGGAAGATTATTCCTGCCGGGAATAGGGCATATTCTGCTGCCTGAGTTCCTCTTGAGTTCTAGGGGTCAGACAGTATATTTGGGAGACAGAAGCCCAGTGGAGTAGTGGATTTGGGCAGAGAATGTGGATTTCCTCAGAACGTGTTTGTAGATGGCCTGTGTGAGATCAGGAATAAAGAATTGCTGTTTGAATATACAAGCTGTGTGGTGGCTCGTGATTTGTGCCCAGCCAGAGACTTCAGCAGCATCCTTTGAAATATGGAAACAGTTGCCGCAGGATAGAGCCCAAGCTGCAAGGGCACTCTGACCCCAGATGGCACCCATCCCCCTGTCTCAGTACACAAAGGCAGGAACTTGGGTGCCTCTGAGAGGCAAGAAAAGGGCAACCCTCCAGCTTTATCTAAGGATAAACACTGGCACTCAGGGCAGAACCAAAGCCATGCAGATATGTCAGTGCTGTGCAGAGGCCACCCTGGAGCCACAGTGTGCCAAGCTGCAGGAAATTCCTGGGGACCTTGAGATACAGGGTCAGCTTGCTTCTCGATACACCCATCTAAGGGTGTGGGAGCCATGAGAAAGCAGGATGGGATAATGGGGAGAATCAGCCCCTTTAGTAAATTCTCCCAAAGTTCTACATCTGTTGTTGTTTTTAGTGCTTGTGGTTGAACAGAGAGAGACTGAGGGAGGAAAGGAAAGAAAGAATAAGAGCGACCCAAGGAGAGGCTGCAATTACAAAGACCTCTTAACCATTGGCCACAGTGTTACCTTCTGCTGCTGGCACTGCCATTGTTCTCCTCTGGTTTGCGGGAGACTGAAGGGCATGGGCCCCTGCAGGCAGCTCCACTTGTTGTCTCAGGGCATCCCTGATAGAGCCCAGAGAACTCTGTAGTACTGTGGGGAGAAATCACCTCCTGCCTTCATTTCCCGATACCTCTGAGTGAGCTGAGAGGCTGAGTCTGCCAACAAGGGGCAGCTGGCACTGCAGATGCAGACTTAGCATGAGGAGCATGTACTCCAGTCTGCCTGACCAGATTTCAGCCCTTGCGGCCTGATGCAGTGTAGACTGGCATTCACCTCTGCACTATTTGGGAATGATCTCCTGTAATGAGGCATTTAATGATAATCACAGTAGCAATCTCAATATTTTGCTCCAACTGCAGTGTCTGTAATTAAGTAGCCAGAGTAATAATAAGGGGCATTTTATTCAGGGGTCCAAGGGCCAGCCATGAGCCTGAAGATGTGCTTAGTGTTTCTTTGTGTTTCCTAATGATGATCTTCCATCCGCACAGGGTACAAGAAGTAGAATGACCCCCTCTCATGAGTGCTACTGCTGCTGGCTGTGTGACATTGGGCAGGTTAATGACCTCTCTGCGCTTTGGTTTCATAACCTCTGAAAGGAGCAGTTAGTCCAAACCAGAGGTGAACCGTGAATCATGAGCTGAATATCTTTTGCAATTTTCCATTTCCCCTTTATTCTTTAGGTCCATGTCAGACTCACAGGAAGCAGAGAAACTGGCCCAGTTAATTTCATCTCACACAGCCCGGGTTCTGCAACTGTGACCCCACAGTCAGTTTTCTTTCAACTCTTCCTGCTCAATTCTGTGAAGCAAAGTACAGACATTGGATGGATTTGTTTATAAATATATAAGTAGGCCTTGGAAATATTTTACATATTGTCAAAGATCAATTAACTGCTCATATGTACCTATACTCTTAACAAGCAGTCAGTGCTGCAGTTTTCCCAAATGCATCTCAAGAATCCCCTTTCCCAGCTCATCCTCCTTGAGCCATTCACTCTCATCAGGGACACCAGGAAGCCCCTGTTTCCCCACAGCCTGGCCCCTGGAGCACCCTGTTAGGCTTTGGATCTGACCAACCTGATCAGCAAGGGAAGCCCCTGAGTGTAGTTTCAGCTGCTGTGCTGCCATGAGGAAGCATCTTGTACATGTAGCATCCATTTATTTTTTGGTAAGGTTCTTGTGCATAACTCTTGCCCATTTCCCCATGTGGGCCTTGGTGTTTTTTTTCTCTTCTTTTAGAAATTATATGTGATGAAAAGAATTCTCTTCTCTGATAAAAATTGTGTCTACTCCCAGTTTGCATTGCTGATTATCTTTGTTTCAGATAAAATTTTAAATATCATTAAATTTTGTGTAGTTGGTTTTGTCAGTCTTTTCACCTTACTGCCTGTGGAGGTTGAGCTAAGTGGAGAATATTTTACCTTTTCCTGAGTTGTAAAGAATTCACCTTGGTCTGGGGATTAGCTCAGTTGGAAAAGTCCCTGCCTTGCATTAAAAGACACTGGGTTCAATTCCCAGCAGCACCCCCGCCCAAAAAAAAATCACCATGTTTTTTCTAAACACCTGCATCACCACTTATCCAATTTTTATTTCCCATTTATGTTGTCTTTTTAAATTCTCTGAGCCCGGACACCACCCCAGACTCAACAGCAAAGAAGGGCAGAGTGGACAGGCCTCTGGGCTTTCCCCTAAAGGAAGCTCCCATTCCTGCGAACAGTGACCAAGCTGAAGGGGCTCCTGCCCTAGGCACAAAGCTGAGCAGTCGATGATTTAAAACACTCAGGCTGCCAGGAAGCCCTAACACAAGGAGAAGGAAGGCAAAAGGTGTTGGGACATGGATCTCAGGTGGCCGGGCTGCTTGGCAGTGGAATGTCACTGAAAAGGATGTAAGTAGATGACTGTGAATGACTTAACAGTGCATGTGAATGCTATAGGATCCGCTGGAGGATGCAGGCACACTGAAGGGAGATGCCCAATTATTGAAGGCCAGAGCCACCTATCATTTCACCCATAATGCCAGTTGTGTGTTCTGCATGTCACATGCCTGTGGAAATCTAGAAGATGAGGTGCTCTGCCGTGACTGAGGCACAGTCACAGAGTTGAGGCGGGGTTTTGTCTTGGTCACATCTGCCTCAGTGCCCAGCACCCATGAGGCTACAGACATGCTGAGCTGGGCTGTCTTCTATGTGGCCCTGCCGGTCCACTCTGGTGGCTATAAGAGTGGTTAGGAGGGTCGAGTGACTCAAGCACAGGTGTCTCTGAGAGCACTGCCTCCCTCTCTGCTGTCACTTATTGCAGGACCTTGGGCAGCAGCTGGGGAGCTGCCCTTGCCTTTGTTTCCCAGGTGGGGAGCCCAGCAGGTGACCACTGTGTAGAAGCACTTTCTGTGCACCCCAGTTGCACTGCTGCTCCCTCTAGGGCTCAGGAGGACCTGGCCCACCTCTTCCCTGAGTGCAGAAGCACAAGGCTGGAGGTTGTGGGGTAAGGAAAAGGGATTCATCTGCTCCTTCTGTGCCATTCTGAGGTGCTTTTGCTGGCCTGAGGACTGGGGGGGTTCTCAGGTATGTAAATTAAAAAAGCCCAGAGCGTCCCCTGTATGACACTGGGGCCTCATAGTCTGAAAGCTCTTGTAAAAGCCACAAGCAACCTGAGCTTAACCCCAGCAATGGGGGGAAGCAGAGAGGCCCTGGGGCTGGAGTGGGAGTGGAGGTTCTAGCAGACTCTAAGGCCAGAGCAGGATCCAGCCTGCACAGACCTCCTTCAGCAACACCTCTACATAGTCCCCTTAGCAGTACACCCCATGATGGAGGAAGAAGGGCCCAAGAGCACGTTCTCATGAGGTGTCTTGGAAGGTTTGGGAATGTTTTCTGAATTCATTATGATTCCACTTGAATGACGAGCACTTGCAATTTATTCTGTCCCTGATCAGCTTGACCATGAGCATGTGGCTACTCCTGCAGAATGCTGGGTGGCAGCAGGGCCTGTGGCGGGAGGCAAAAGCAAAAATGTTATTTTTATCTCCAATTACTGGAGGGGACACTGTAGCTGAAACACTAGAGTTGTTGTCAGCTAATTGGGTAAAGAATGGCCGGATTGCCCTCAGCTCTTCCTGTCCATAATGACTCACTGTTGTAACATGAGAGCAGCTAATTTCTGGTCCGTTTAACCTCTCAGATGATGTGCTCTCAGTCCATCATGGGGATGTGCTTTAATGCCATCTCTAGTGTCACCAGGCAGGGAAACCAATATGGTGGCCTCAGTAGATTCCAGCCTTGGGATAGGGAGAGAGGAGTCCTGTGCACATGTTGCCATGTGTGCAATATCATCCTGGATCTGCAGAAGAACAAATTTTTCTGACCTGGAAAACTGTTCCCTGCATTCACAGCTGGCTGTGAGGCTCAGGGCTTCTGGTTCACTGGTCAGCTGACCAGGCCCCAAGGGGAAGGGTCAACCTGCAGGTTTTCCCCATGAGTTTGTATAGATCGTGGCCAAAAGTAATAGCAGCAGTCATGGAGATGGAAGGGGTCAGCTCATTTTCATGCCCTGTAATTAAATTCCACGTGCCCACCACATTGGCTGTATCTGGCAGGCTTTCTTTATTGAAGTTGCCCACCCCACACATCCAGGCCAGAGTTCTGAACTGTGAGAATGGTCTCAGAGACCTGGATCTCTTTATGTGAGTCTGTGTCTCAGGTGGCACATACTGCTCTCAGGGATGCCCTGGGCAGGAAACAGCATCTGGAAGTTTTTCTGAAAAGGCAGGGCTGTGGCCCCCAGGCACTCACACTTCAGCCATGAACACTTCTCTGTGCTTTCCAAGCTTAGGACTTTGAAGAAGGACATGCCTGATGCTACTGAATATTTTTCACAGTTATCACAGGTCTTGCAATTTCACATTAAGGTCTCAATTTTGGGGGATCCCCAAATGCTACCTTGTACTAGTGCCAAGTAACAGAATGTTTGACTGTAAAACTTGAAATGAGAGGAGTTAATATCAGTAAATCAAGAGTACTAGAGCTTGAAAATTTTAGGGCTTGCTCAGGAGTTCTTCCATGTAGGCAAGACCAGCCTCTTTTTGTCTTCCTCCAGAGTCTATTGTTTAGTTCTCAGTCTGTTAGCCTCATGATTACATGGTGTTTGCTGGAGCTTCCAGCATCATCTGAAGCTCCATGCACATTTAAAGGCTGGAAGAATAAACTCAAGTTTGTGAGTGTGTGTTTGTGTGTTTTAGTTAGAAATTTGTTTTCTTAGTTAACATGAAATTTAGAAATACAAATTTCAGTATGGTGCAGCCAGGCAATACCTTTGTCTCTGTTGCATTGTGATTGGCCTGTGACTCTTATTGCCTTGCTCTATTTTAGAGAAGAGAAGGAATGAGGGGGAGAACAAAGGTGAAGAGGAGATGGCATATGACTTCTCTGTTTCTGTGGCCATGCTTGGACACCATGCCCAGTGGCCTCTGTCCACTTCTCATCCCTGAGGACTGCAGAAAATGTCTATTCTTAACTGAAAGGAAGACTGGGAGGGGTGTGTGCCACCAGTTTGAGCAGAACTCAGGTGTTGTCATTGGGAAGAAGGGAAGAGATGCTATTGGGACAGAGACCAGCTGCATTTGCAAGTATCCCCATTACATAGATGAGGGGACTGAGCTATGGGGACTTCAGCTGTTTTTCCAAAGCCATGTAGGGCAACTAGATCTGAGCTTTTGTGGGCCTCAAGGATGGAATCTCCCAACTAATAGGTAGGACCCAGCAAGCAGATCCACATGGCTGGAACAAGGTGGGGAATGGTAGGGTCCTGTGGGTAGAGGATTGGCTGAGGATGAGTTTCTTGTGGCAGCAGGTCTTTAGGCTTGTCTTTCCCCCACCAGAGGGGACACCAAATGCTTCTCACAGATCATCTAGATGTGGTAAGAGTGGATGCAGCAGTGCAGTCTGAAGGTCTCTGTAGTCAATATTGGAGTGCAGTCAGGTCTTCATGATGAGTCTCTGTGCCTCTCTGCAGAGTTCTTGCTTAAAAGCCTGGGGATGGGGGAGAGGAAAAGCCTGCTCTGCCTCTGGCCACTGGGTGGGGATCCTGGTGTCCATGGCAGGTCTGCTCTGGAGCATGAAAGCTGGGGGTTGACATTTGGGTAGAGTGTGAGGGGCATATTCAGCATCTCAGTGTTAAAAAAGGTGTGCCATTGTGGTGGGTCCTGGTGTTGACACCTCAGCTTCTAGTGACCATGGGCCAATGTCCAGAAGGTCCCAGCACAGTGTAGTCATGACAGGCTGCCTGCTCAACATCTCTCTGCATAAACAATGTGGAGCACTGTTTTCCCACAATCCCCTGTCAACACAGAATCCCACAAACCCCAGCAGTTCTCTTGTCCTTATTTTGAAAGTCATTACGGTTGACACTGGACAAGAAGATAGATGATTATGAAAATTTGTGATGATCCAAGAAGGAGTGTCCAAGTGAACATCACAAATGGGATCAGTGGAAAGGCTCCTGCTTGCCCTTCAGGAGGAACAGTGACTCAGCCTGACAGAGAGGGACAGTGGCTGAGTTCATAGCCGAGGCTTGATGTTTGTACCATTCTTAGATGGCATTTGTGTGAGTCTGGAAGCAATACTCTGTATGGAGGTGTCGAATACCTCAGTCTGCTTAACAACCATGGGCTCAAGGTCCCCACCCTTCAGGCCTAAGGAGGTAGACAAAAAGGAGATAGTCATCAGAAGAAAAAAAAGTGGAGGTTTTCTCCTCAGTGGGTGCCTGTCATATGCTACTCTCTGAAGACCTGCCAACTCTTCTGGAAAACTCTATCCTCCTTCTTTGGCTCTGAGCCTTGTTTCGGTCTGAGATGGAAAGAATCAAAAGGCATGCCAAATCAGAGAGGTGGACTTAGGCTGTTGCCTGTTCTGTGCTCTTGCTGGTCCTGGGCTTAGCTTCTGATGCACTTCATGAGTCCATTTCTCCCCAGCTTCCCATGGTTGTACCTGGGGCCTCTGTCTCAGTCCTTTAGACTACCATAACAGGATGGCATGCATTGGGTGGTTCAGAAGCAACAGAAATGTGTTTCTCAGTGCTTTGAAAGCTGGAAGTCCAAGGTCCAGGCCATGGCAGATTTGATGTCAGGTGAGAAACACAGACAGCTCATGGATAGTGCCCTCTTCATGAATCTTCACTCAGTGGAAGACTGGACAAGTGTTCTGGGACCTCTTCCATAAAGGCACAACTCTCATTTTGTGGGCTCAACCCACTTGATCTAGGTAACCTCTCCCAGAGTTTCTTCTCGTGATACCACCATCTGAGAAATGAGGAGATTTCAAAATCTTAATTTCAGGGGCATAAACATTCAGACCTCTGTGGCCTCCAAACCCCAAGGAAGATTTTCTCTGTGGGGGAGGAGCACAGATTGCCACTCACACAAGTCTCCTTGGCCATGGAGCTATGAAGATGGACACATGGCTGTGCATCAAGGCCTGACGTGCACCAGAACTGAGCCCCACTGCCAATCACCCAGGGTCCATGGCTTTCTAAATACACAGTGTCTCACACTGACTTTTTACAAGTAAGCACTTGTATTTTACTCAACTTACTGCTTTTTCTTAACAAACATCTCAAGATAAGTCACACATCATAGACATAAATGTATTAGCTTATGGCTTTTTCTTTCATTATAATTCTATATTTAAGACAAAAATTGATGTGCCTTGAATCATGAACTTGCATACTTCAGCTGGCTTTCAGAACAAGGAGGAATGGTGGCAGTGATCAATATGAGATGCTGACATGCCATTGGACCATGGGCAGATGTAGGATTGTCGCATAGCTCACTGTCCACACATCAGTGCACATTCCTGCAAAGGCATGGGGATTGTCTGGAGGGGCAGGCAGGCTGCAGAAGGAAACGGGCCTAGTTTCCTAAATGTGAAATAAGCTGAGACTGTTTCTTGGGAAACAGGATGACCAATGCTGAAGTCTCTGTGATATTGCTTTATGCCACTGTCACCATACTCAGACTTCACTGCTAGAATCTGGATTGTCCTGGAGCCTTTTAAAAGTCCCAAACTTTCTCTCTTCACATTCCCCTTGAGTTTCCATATTTTCAGTCTTTGGTGAAACACCCTTATATGGCCACATCATTTGTTGACAATTGAATGTTTTTTCTTTAAAATAGGCTGCTTAATCCAGGTTTATAAGCAGAACCAGTTGGACACTATGAATACAAACAATCATCATTTGCCATCAATAGAAGATAACTTCAACCAGAGAGCATCACACCAGGGAAGGCCTAATGCCAACGGTCTATTGTGAGGGATTTTGGTGTGTGCTGGGAAGGAATTGAAGGTCCTTGTGAGCTAAGATTCCCCCTGAAGTACCAGAAAGTTTCCAAGAGATCTGAATGGGGAAACTCCTCCCTGCACCACATGATGATATTTACACCCCAGTTAAATGACACTGAAAACATCTGGCCTTTCAACTAAAATTCTTTCTTTATTCACCAGGTGATGTGCTGCCCAATTTGTGACTGACATTGGATCTGAATTTCTTCAGATATTAACCTGCAACATTTTGTTAAACCCTTATTCTAGGGCATAAATCATGGTTGGTTTAACCCATTGGCCTCATTATAACCCAGTTCCAAAATGCCACAGACCAAGTGGACTCCTAAGGGCTGCAGTCTTCTTGAAGTTGTTGTAGGGACAAAAGAGGTAAGGTACCAAATATAGCAGGAAAAAATTTTATTTGGATTCAGCCAGGTTCATAGGGTACAGCCTTTGATTTAATCAATCAATCCCCTAAACTCTGAATACAGGTAATTTCAGAATTTTATACCCAGCATGTAAGGGCAGGGGCTCAGAAGTTCACAGTCTGCAGAAGTTTACAAAAAAGCAGCTTTTTCTTTCAATGTTCTTGGCAAATTAACTCTTCAAGGACAACACCTGAGAAGGGGAGAGTTTCTTATCCCTTTCTTTCCTCCTCCTGCCAGCTGTTACCATGGAGCTCATTTGTAACTTATCTTAAAAATGTAGACATCTCTGGAAGCCCCAGTTCAGGGACAGAGGCCTTTTTTGCACATTTCTTCAAAGTACTTTACTGGATAAATTTGTGAAAACTAGTAAGGGTGTGTGCAGCACCTGGAGTGCTGGTATCTTCTTGGCCAGTAGCCAAGTAAACAGGATGACATGAAAATAGAAAGTTTATCTACATTGGACTCTTTCACAGAGACTCTGTTGCTGACAGTCCTAAAATCATCCATGGTGAAGCAGGTTTTTCTGAGAAGAAAAGTGGTGCCACTTCAATTCCCCCCTTTAATGATGCTCCTCATAATTTATTCTTTTAAATTTAAGAGCATCATTACCATTATCTTGGCTTAAAGCCTTATACAATGACAAAAACTTAGTTGTTGTCATCTCTTCAATAGCAGCATCTACAGTGGACCCAATAGTTTTAGTGCACAGTGGAGCCAAATAGAGGAGCAATAAACAGGTTAACAGCAGAATACCCACTACACCAGTTAAGCTTTTAAATTTACCAAGAGTTGAAAACTATCTCCCCAAAGAATGTTTGGGACCCAAACTTTAATGCCCTTCTAGGTATGCACTAGCACATGTGCTAGTTCTCTTGTGTTGTTGGCTATATTCTTAACTGTTTTTCTATTGTCATCCATTTGGATGCAACAATATGAGCTGTTGAACTCTCCACATATTTCTCTTTTCTCAGGCAGTAGGTAATCTAATGCCAAGAATTTTTGATAGTTAGCCACTTGCATCTGGTTTGTTGTGTGGCCAGGAGGTCAAAGAATGTGGCAGTCTGATTAATAATATTTTTTAGTACAGCTTGTAAGTGAATAATTGTGATTAACATGCAAATAGGAGTTTGATAGCTCCAACTGCCATTTTGTTTCCAGGGAGCTGAAGCATACCTGGACACAGTTACTTTCACCCCAAGATTGGTGACCTCCTAAATCAAGTTTCTTTCAAATGGACCTCTTTTTCTTTTCCAAACAGTAATCCATCTATAGCATTCCTCTGGTGGTACAGGTCTTAAATATATGTTTTACCACCTCTTCATTACAGTGGATTGTCTTGACACATAGTTCACAAGATTTCCATTGTTGGAATAGAAGTAGAACAGAACCACTTAAGATTATCAAAAGAAAGCAAACTAAATAATAGACTAACATTTTGGTTAGCATAGCTTAAAGAGTATGAATTAACAAAGCCAAACTAATAACACCAAACAAATAATACAAAACTTATATAAGCAAGATAAAAAAGTATAAGTGAAATTTTGTTACCCAGAGTTCAGTCAGTTGGAGTTACTCTTATTAAGCCAGAAGCTAAAACAAAACAAAAAAATATATATATATGTATATATATAAAACCAAGGGTGACAATGCATTAAAGTGTAAGAACTATCTTAGAGATTGAAAGAGTTCATTAGTTCTGGTGGGAAGTTTATCTTTCACCATGCATTGATCAGCCAGTCCCTCCTGTGTGGCTGAAACAGGTCCATAGTATCCTCAAGCTTCAGCTGTGCGTAGACCAGTCAGCTTCCAGAGTTATCCTCCTTATCCTCAAGATTTTCTGGTGCTCCTTTCTGTTTTGGATGATCAGCTTCAAGGGCATAGCAGCATCTGGAGAGCACTCTCAGTCCGCAGCTGCAGGCATGAGTGTGATGCAATGAATCCAGGGACCTATGTCTGCAAACTTGACTGCAGTTGGCGTGGATAAAATAATAGTGAAAAGGCCCTTCCAAAAAAGTTCAGGAGTTGAATATTTTATTCTTTGACCTAGACTCAATCTCCAGGTTTGAAGGAATTCGCACCTGTGATCAAACTTACTGGCAATCTTTCTCTAACCCATTGGTTGAGAAGCTGTAAAGTTTTCCCTAAGACATGAAGCTGTCATCTCAGAGTTAAATTTCTTACCTCTCTTAAGTCTCCCTGTAGTCCCCTAATAAGTGGAGGGCCTCCCATATAATATCTCAAAAGAAAACAATCTAGTCCTCCTAGTGGAAGTGGATCTAATTCTCAGTAGTGTAATAGGGAGAAATTCATCACAATGTAAGTGAGTCCCCAGACACAACTTATCCAATTGAGCCTTAAAGTCCTGTTCATCCTTTGAACTTTACCAGAACTCTGCAACCTATAGGCGGTATGTAACTTTCATCTTATATTTAAACATTTGGTCAGTAATTGTATCACTTCTGCCCCAAAGCTGGCCCATTGTCTGAGCCAATAGTTATTGGGACACCAGATCTGTGAATCATTTCTCTGAGGCATCCTAGTATCTCCCTAGCCTTCTCAGTGTGGGTGGTATAGGCTTCCACCCATCAGAGTATAAACACATAAAACCCAAAAGTTATTTATAGCCCTGTGAGCATGGTGCTTCATTGAAGTTTACTTCCAATCTTCAAAAGCTGCTCTTCCTATAGGTTGGATTCCTGGTGGAAGCTTTGGCCCCTGACAAGAATTGCTCTGAGCACAAACCTCATATTGTTTGCTGATCATCCAGGTGTTGTTTGTGAGCCAGGGGACATGGAAATTTCAACTCAGAACTGTCTCAAGTGCTGTGTGTCCAACATTTTTTTTCTGTGAAACTGTCTGATAAAAGCTGGGGCTAGAATTTCTGGGATGGCTATTCCGGCCATCAGAAAATCTCCACCATCCACCTGGGAGAAATTTTTTTTGTCTTAAATCATTTACTTTCATGTTAGGAGTATGTTGGCTCCCATTCTGTTAGCTAGTTGGCCAGGCAGAAGGGCAGCATTTAAACCTGGCACTGGATTTTTTTTCCCATTTCTTGCAGACAGCTAACCTGGCCTCTCAGCTCTCCAGTTGCCCTGAGAAACCACAGTGTTTTCCTTTCAATGACCTAGGCAATATATAATCACAACCTTCCTGGGAGCCCACAGTGCATTTAAATATTTAAGAATTTCTTTTCCATACATTGTGCTCCCCCCCTTCTTTTTCTCTCCTGAGTCAATTAGCCAACATAAGGCCCTATGAACATGAAGGGTAGTGAACGCATATTTGGAGTCTATGTAAATATCCACACAGACTCCTCCTGTCAACTGAGGTGCTCAAGTCAAAGCAATCAGTTTTAATTTTTGTGCTGAAGTTCCCTGAGGCAGAGGTTCTGCCTTGATAGTAGAGTCCAGAGTGACTATTGCATATCCAGCAAAACCTACCTCATCTTTTATAAAACTGCTTCCATCTGTGAAGTACTCCACATCAGGTCCGTGAAGGGCTGGTCTGCCAGTTCTGATCTGCTGGAGAACAATTCATCCATGACATTAATACAATTGTAATTAAGTTGTCCAGGTCCAAGGGGCAGCAAAGTTGCTAGGTTTAGAGTTCAGTTGATTTTAACATGGATATGTGGGTTTTCACATAATATGTCCTGATATTTGACCATTCTTTCATTAGTCAACCAATAGTCAACCACTAATCTAACAATGTCTAAATTGAATGAGGAACTTTGACAACCAGGTCTTTACCAATGGCCAGTTAATCAGCTTCCAACACCAGAAGATCTGTGGCCACAAGGGCCCATAAACAAAGTGGCCAGCCTTGGGCTACAGAATCCAGTTGTTTTGATAAATAGGCCACTAGACAGTGCCATATCCCCAGCATCTGAGTCAAAACTCCCACAGCCACTCCAGACTGATCATGGACATACAGAAAGAAAGGCTTTGGAGGTCAAGGAGCCCTAATCCATGTGCATTGGTGAGTGCTTTTATAATGTCCTCAAAGCGCTTTTGTTGTGTTGGCAACTACATCAGAAGATCTCATCCCTCCCCCCTTTGTAGCTTCATAGAGAGGTTTCACCATGACTGAAAAGTTGGGGATCCATATACGGCCAAATCCAGCAGCTCCCCAAAATTCTCTAATTTGGTGGTGGTTTAAAGGGACTGGAATTAAGCAGATTACCTGTTTCCTTTCAGAGCCTAGCTGTTGTTGCCCCTGAGTCAGGTAGAAACCAAGGTATTTGACCCTTTCATGACAGATCTGGTCCTTTTTCTTTGAAACTTTATAACCAGCCTCATATAGGAGAGTGAGAAGCAGTTGTGTCCCCTTCATGCAGTCCTCTTTGGTTGATCCAGCCAGCAGTAGATCATCTACATATTGGAGCAGTGTGCACCCACACTGTCTTGCAAGAAAGGCTTTTAAGTCAGAGGACATTTCTCTCCCAAAGACAGTGGGTGATTTTTTAAAGCCTGTGGTAATCTAGTCCAGGTCAATTGTCCTTTGTTCCCATTGGAATGTCCCCATTGAAAGGCAAGGAGCTGCTGACTCTGTGGTGCCAGTTGAATGCAAAAGAAGGCATCTTTAAGGTCCATGCAAGTGAAATATGCTGCTTCAGCTGGGAGCAGACTTAAGAGTGTATATGGATTGGGGACCACAGGATGTAAAGTGACTGTGGCTTGATTTACTACATGTAAATCTTGGACTGCCCTGTAATCATCAGTTCCAAGTTTTTGAATAGGCAAAAGAGGTGTATTCCATGGTGATTGGCACGGATTGAGAATCCCATGTTGTAAAAGTCAGTCCAAATGTTTTTGAATCATGAGTTGTACCTTATGAGGAATATGATATTGCCTCAGGCGTATTGGCATAACTCCCAGTTTTAATTCCACTGTTACTGGGGCAATATTTTGGGCTAGTCCAGGTGTATTGTCCTCTGCCCATACTCCTGGCACTTGGAAAGGAAGCTCTGGCTCCTGTTGTGTTGTCTCTACTTGAATGAAGTGACACCATTCCTCTTCCTGGGGAATGGTGAAGGTTAAAATTTTTGCCTCGGGGTTTCCCAATAATAAAGCTGCTTGACCTTTTGCATCAAAAGTTATTTGGGCCCAGAGATTTCCTAGCAAGTCTCGACCCATCAATGGTACTGGGCAGTCTGGCATACACAGAAAATCATGAGTCACTTCATGACTTGCTAAATTGCATTGCTGAGGCAACAGAAAAGGATGATGAGCTTTGTTGCCTGTGGCCCCAATAACTGTCGTCTGTTTCTTTGAATGCGGATCCACTGGTCTGGTCACCACTGATTGGTGAGCCCCAGTGTCCACCATAAAATTCATGGGTTCGACCCTTACAAACATTCAGACCTTAGGCTCCTGGGGACCCAATGGGATGGAGCCCGGTTGTTCCTAGTCCTCATCATAACTTTCCACGGCTGCCAGTCCCACAAAATCCTTTTCTGGGGTATCAGGTGGATGTTCGTGGCATTGAGCATCATGGGGGACCCTTTGGTAGGGCTGGTATTGTCCCCTAATGACTTCACCTCTCTTGTCCTGGTAAGGAGTTGCAGCAGCCCAATTGTCTTTCTTCCACCTGGGGCATTCAATCTTTCAGTGGCCCTCTAGTTGGCAGTAGCTGCACTGGATTAGTTTCAGCTTAATTTCAGGATGTGATGGTCCCTCCAGCCAGATTTTTCTTGGGCTCTGCATTTGACCGTGATTTTGAATATTGTTTTGGCTTTGTTATGGCAAGACCCCCCTTTGAGTGATTCCTGAATTTGCAATAAAGGTTGCCGCAAGTAAATTCATTTTCTTTTTCATCTTTCTGTCTGCTTCTCGTTGGGCCTCTTGGTCTCCATTGATGGAACAATGTAGTGGCAACCTCAATCAGTTCATTGGCACACTTTGCAGCAAAACCTTCTAGTTTTTGTAATTTTCAGCAATTGTCACCTTGAGCTTGTCTCATAAAGGCAGTGTTGATCATCTGTTTATTGTCTGGTGCCTCAGGATCAAAGGGATTAAAGAGTCAAAAGGCCTCACATAGTCGTTCGTAGAATTGTCTGGTGGCTTTCATCTGGTTTCTGGATCTCTTCTGATATCTTATTCATATTTAGGGATTTCTTTCCTCCTTCCTTTAGGCCTCCTATGAAAGCCTCTCAAAATCTCCTTATCTTATGGAGGCCCTCCTCATTGTTGGGGTCCCATCCGGGGTCAGTGTCCGGGAACTGGGCTTAGGCATAGTCTTGAATATTGCCTTGTGCATCTGGAGCATGTTCCTCTAGTCATTTTAAAGCTGCTTGGATTACCTGTCAACATTCCTCCGTATTAAATAGAGTCAGGAAAGAGCTGGCAGCAGTCCACCCAGGTAGGCTGGTGAGTTTGTATAATGGATTCTATCAAATCAATCATGGCCTGAGGCTTTTCCATATAGGAGGGAGTATGATTTTTCCAATCTAAAAGGTCAGTGGAGGTGAAAGGCTGATTCATATAAATGCATTGTCTCCCTCAAATATTTCTTTCCTGGTAAACACAGGCTTGTACTCTAGCTTCTCATAAAGGCATCTGGAGCACTCTCCTTTGAGGAATGGCTCTAGTCTTAGGACAGGCTCCCATTCTGGTCTAAGGAGGTGGAAGAGGAGACTTAGGTTCAGGGGAAGTTTCTGGGTCTGAGGACAAATTGGAGGAAGGAGTAGTGGGTGTTGGAGAACTATCATCTGTAACCTCTGAAGATGAGGGGGCTGTGGGTGCAGGCTGTTGTACCAGTGGTCTTGGTAAGGTTGGATAGAGTGGTACATATGGTGGTGGAGTCTCTTCTGGCTCATTGGACAAAACTGTTTTTTTCTCTGGCTCATGGGGCAAAACTGGTTTCTCCTCTGGCTCATGGAGCAAAACTGCTTTCTCCTCTGGCTTTTTTTCTATCAGGTTCCTTCTGTCTATTTGCCTTTCATTGTGTCTTAGAAGCTGCTATGCTTCTTGCTAACATCAGCTTGGACTGTCCATCTATACAGGCTTTCAACCAAGGGGGCTGGTTCTGTACTATTTCTTGCCAGCAATCAATATAAGGGAACTGGTCTGGGTGCCCAGGAGTATGAACAGCTATTAAAAGAACCTCAGCAATGACTCTCTCATCTAAAGATTCTTCTACTGGCAGCCCACACCTAAGGTGGGCCATTCTGCTTCACAGAGAAAACACAACTTTTGTGGAGTGAGTTTCACTCCATAATTTCCCTTAAAACCCTTTTTAAAAGTTTAACATACATTCCAAGGGGTTCAAGGAACTCTGTTTATTTTGTGTGCCTCCCATGTTCCACCCTGAGTTGGTGTCACATACTTAAAACAAGACTCGCTTCATCCATCTGTGGCTGCTCCCCTCACAGGGACTTAGGACCCTCTTAGCCTTGCAGGTTGGTATCAACCTTCGAGCTGGAGCTTTCACCTAGAAGTTGGTTTGTGAAATTCCGCCATAGACTGTATGAGGTTCCATGGAACCGCGGATCAGGACTCTGCACTCGCTTCGGCCCTCAGGTTGGGCCGGAACCCTTCCCTTTTTCTGTCTTATTCACACACTTTCACACAGACATGACCAGGACAGAATTTCTATACCACCCAAATTCCAACAATTCCAAACCAAACAGAAAAGGGAGTCATGGTTTCCCCTCTGTTTGCTGACCCCAAACAGAGACTACTCGGGAAACTCCCTGGGTCCCTTTCAGCTCCAACCTCTTTGGAGGGTACTTGGGACCCAACAGAGGTTGATCAAGCCTCTCTTCCACCCACTTAGGCCTCAAAGGGGAAGTCAGGTGGGCTACAAAACCAAATGGACCCGGGTCCTACCTGTTTAGATAGACGGTGCTCAAAACCCTAATTCTTGTTCCTGCTGCCTGTGGGTTCTGTTGTGCTCAAGGTGGCAGCCCCAGGCACTGGGTAAGTGTATCCTCCTTTAGGCTAAGAGTGCCCTGGGTGCACCAAGGGGACCGCTGTCCCTCACAATTTCAGGGAAGCCATTCCCAGGATACAAGAGACGCAGAATAGCCTTCCTTACCTCCTCTGCCCCATCTTGGTCGCCAAAAATGTTGTAGGAACAAAGGAAGCAAAGCACCGAAGTCAGCAGGATACAGTTTCATTTGGCTTCAGCCAGGTTCAGAGGGTACAGCCTTTGCTGTAATCAATCAATCCCCTGAACCTCCAGTTCAGGGAGTTTCAGAGTTTTATACCCAGTGTGTAATGGGAGGGGCTAAAAAGTTCACGGTGTGCAGAAGTTCACATAAAAGCAGCTTCTTCTTTCACTGTTCTGGGCAAGTTAACTCTTGAAGGACAACACCTGAGAAAGGGAGATCTTCTTCTTCCCTTTCTTTCCTCCCCCTGCCAGCTGTTACCATGGAGCCCATTTGTAACTTATCTTGAAAATTTAGACATCTCTGTGAAGCCCAGCTCAATGCCAGGGGCCTTGTTTGCATGTTTCTTCAAAGTACTATACTGGATAAGTTTGTGAAAAACTAGTAAGGGGGTGTCCAGGACCGGGAGTGCTGGTATATTTTTGGCCAGTGGCCAAGTAAACAGGGCAACATAAAAATAGAAAGTTTATCTATAATGACTCTTTTTCTGAAAGTCCTAAAATCAGCCATGGTGAAGAGAGCTCTTCTCTGGAGAAAGAGGGTACCACTTCACGGCCTCATCCCCCAAGCTCTTAAAAATACAGGCATGTGGCACCATTACCAACCTACCACTTATCTAAAAAGTACTTCAGGTTTTTTTTTTTTTTTAACCAGGTTCTGTAAATAATACTACAGTGAAAATGGACATGTAGTGTTTTTTATGATGTAATAACTCCAGTAGATTTTTAGATACATACCCAGAATTACTACTAGTGGAACATATGGCTTTTTAATTTTAACTTTCTAAATAACCTTAATTCCATTTTCAAAAATAGCTTTATTCAATTAATATTCTCACCAATATTTTTTCAACTGAGTCTTTTTATATGATGTTCGTATGCTCTGGGATATCTACTCTCTTTCAGATTTTTATTTTTTACTTCTAAATCTTTTGTTTTTTTTATTATTCATAGATAGAAAAATTACTTTTATTTTATTTATTCATTTTAATGTGGTACTGAGACTTAAATACAGTGTATCCAATGTGCTGAGCAAGCACTCTACAACTAAGCCAGAACTCCAGCCCCAATCTTTGAGATTTTAAGCATAGGCATTCTGACAATACTGCCCAAGGTGCAGGATTTTTTTTTTATTTGACTGATACAGTAAATTACTGATGTAAGTGTGTTAGATTCCAGGGTTTCAAGTAGCCAGAGGAAGAGTGTCCTGTAAATATTTTCTGTGATGAAATAAAAAAAAAAAAAAGATCTGTGATTTGTAAAACTTTGTTAACACTACTGCTGAAATTTTTTGTCTTTGGAAGTGTTGCAAACCATGCAAATACAATGGCGCCAAGCTCCCCCCTTACTTAACTTTCTGGGTGCTGGCATATGTGCTGGAGGTGCCCTGGGACCTGGTGGGGGGGGGAAGAACCCACCCATATTTCTTTAGCTTGTCCCTCACTTGTTCTACAAAATAAATTAGGCACAAATGCTAAGTCCTGTGAGGTAACTAGTGTCCAGTGGCCTTTCTTCAGCCTTCTGCTTTGAAATGGACACAGGGCTGTGTAAATAGCTTTTCTGCTCCTCTCAATGCTCTTGGAAGGGTGGCTATGTGGATGTTTAAAGAGTGTCCACACCAGGAGCAGTACCTGTCTGGGTGTTCACTGAAGTCTCTACTCTGGGCACTGCTCCCAAGGGCAGGGAGAGACACTCATTTCACAGCAGCAGTTGAGGATCTCACTGTGGTAAGTGTCTCCCATGGCACAGGCAATGTGCCTCCTGCACAAGAAATGATTTCAAAGTATATGAGATATTTTTCTGCACTAATCTAATATTTAACTACTTTTTGTAGTCTTCATGTTATCTACTTCATGTTCTTTTTTTGGCCAGTAATTTTTTTTCTTATTTAGACATAAAATCATGCCAAAAATACCTTTTGTAACCTTCTCATCCCAGGTAGCACCTACCTGGTAACTGAAGCAGCAATGCCTTTTTGTGCTCTGCAACAAAGAGACATCTATATCCAAAAAGCATTAAGTTAGTTAAAAATAGTATATAGAAATTAGCACTTTAAAATCTAAAAAAGGCATTTGGAATAGTAAACTGAATTAGAAAGAGAAAAGCTTGCACTGTAATTGTAGTTCTCTTAAAGACATAATCTAGAGCAGGCACCACATGAACTCAGATTTTTAATTTGTAAAATGAAATAGTTATATTGCTGAATTCTAAGATCTTTTCAGCTCAAAATTGTATTTATGGAGTTCTTGATGTCTAAAAAAATTCTTTATGAAAAGAACCAATTACTCTCAACTTTTATTCATTGTAATTAAATTATTCCTTTGTACATGGAATAAAAAAGAAATTATTAAAGTTATTTGAAGACATCCGAATAACATTTGGTTATGCAGTCTGCCTATTTTAATGTTAATATGACTTGCAAAATTTAAAACTGCAGAGGAATTTTAAGTCAATAGAAAACATCTTTAAGGACATTCATCTAAAAATGTGGTTTTAAAATTAGGCACTTCACCATCTGACACAAGAAGAAGAAGATAAGAAACCAAATAAAATACTAGCAAACTCTTACAGAAGCTCTTTCCAAAATTAGACTTATTAAACTTCACATGAGAGACTCCATTTTCTACAGAGGGCTTATTCTTTAATATACAAAACTCCCTCTGCTCCCCACTAAACTTACTTAGAAAATTACACTGGTTTCTTAGCACTTCTGCCCAAGTTTCTTCCTTACCAACCACTGACATTTCTGCAAACCTCCTCTAAATATTGTGAGAGATAGAAGTGGCTTTTTATTTGAAAAGTAGTTGTGACTTAGGATTATCAGTGAAACCCCTTGGGGCTTTATTGAATCATGTCAACAGCTGTCAGTAATAATATGTACTTTGATGGCCACAACATAATGCATTGATTTATATAAAAAATATGTTATAAATTGGAAAAAATGTTTTTCATATTTTATCAGTATTATGCCACAAAATAATGCAGTTTTATGAATAATACAGAGCTCTTTGTGAGTATAATGGTGCTGTAGATAATAAATTTACCCTGTTCACTGGCCTGCCAAGAGAGTTGTAAAGCAGAATATATTAGTTCACTTTTGTGATAATAAATAATTTTAGTATGTCAGTAGTTTCTAGCTAACATTTACTTCTGAGATCTTAAAGAATAGTGGGCTCTAAGTGGTTCTAGGAGTGTTTATACTGTCTCTGACTCTTCTGGGTAATGTTTCAGTGAGTGATATGATCAGATAACAAGTGGCACTATTTCTCAAGTATCAATATTGTGATATCTCCTGTAGTTTTATTGCCAGGAGTAGCTGATTTTCTCTTAATTAGATCTGTAGTTCTTTGTGTCTATTTTTACTATGATTTTTTTAAAGTGGTTTATAAACTTGTGCATCTGTTCTAAGTGATATCACCATTCTTTCTCAGGTATTTTTCCTTGGATCAAGTATCAATAAGTCTTTACTGTTCTTGTTTTATCCTCTTGAAAAAATTCAGACACCAGGAAATATTTCTCTTGAAATTGAAATAGCCATCAATTCATCACTTCTTCATGTGTTCCAAATGGTAACAAGACATTTGCATTGGTAGCAAATGACAATTAATTATATAAATAGAATTTAGATTAACATGTTTACATAAACTTTGTGAGAATAGCCACACTTTCTGAGTTTATTAATTTCTTCTACAATAATCGTAAGGGTAGTGATTTATGCATAGGAAGAAAAACTATATTTTATTGTATGATATTCAATTATTCTTTTGGCTGAAAACATACAACTGAATTTTTAACATGTTTTAATTTTCTCACAGTATAATAAAGAAGAAATGATTTTATAAGAAGCACTTTATTGAAGGTAATAGATTTTCTACAAGGGGTGAGACATTTCATTTTGTTCTTATTTCTTAAAATTGCATAGACTAATTCTAAGAAAGTACTTAAGCACTTTATATACATTTTTGGGATGTTGATGGGTCTTTATTTTGTTTATTTTTTTATATGCAATGCTTAGATGGAACCCTGTGCCTCAAACATGCAAAGCAAGTGTTCTACCACTGAGTCATAATCCCAGCTCCAGCCACAACCCCAGCTCTTTCAGCTCTTTCTTGATGTGTAGAATTTCTCACCCATGCCTCTGCTGTCTTTATCTAAGTATCCATACATTTACTTTACACTGATATAGTGATTTGATACACATACACAATACCATTTGCTGCAATGTAACAGCATGGTTTATAACTTAAGTCCATTTTAAGCGTTCAAGCTAATTAGAGTGATAAAACTATAAGAATAATGCCTTTTAATCCACTGGTATATTAACCTATGCAAGAGGGGTGGGCTTTTTATACAAAAAATCCTGAAGTAGTCCTGAAAAATATTTGAATTGAAACAGGTGAAAAATAATAGTTGACGCCTACTGCTCTTTTGTGTTGCACTAATATTAATGCGGAGACCATTACAAGCAGCACACTAGCTGAGCTGAATAAAGATGGCCAATTCCTAAGAATGTCAGAACTTATATAATATAGGGCCTTTTAGATCACATCAGGTTGACTCCTTTGAAAAGCAAATGTGTAAGCTATACAGCTCACAAGGCATGACATGGCTCATCCACATTCCACATGGCTTGTGTGGCCTCTGTAAAGCAGCAGAAGACCCTCAACACTGGCTCCCCATAGAAGAGATTTCTACAGTCCAATATTAGGATTAGAAAAGTGTAATAAACTATGGTGACAACAACTTTGAAGACAGATGCCTTCTGTTTGTTTCCAGAAAAAAGACAGTAAGGAAAATATGAGTGAAAAGTCCTTTTCCACGATTTTCTCTTTGTTTTGCTTTGTGAGCATACCCTATAGAAGAAAATAGAATTCTGACTGTGAGGGGAATTGTTATAGAAGTATAGGAAATGTTGACACCAAGACTATGCTATGAAACATTTAGCATAGGACTGCCTACTTCTTTGAGAGAAGGCTCTGTGGAAATAGAAAATGCTGGTAAAATCTTTTCATTTAGTTTCATGAAGGCTAGAACTTTTTTGATGTTTGAGATCCATTGTGCTTTGAAATATAATCTTCTTAGCATCCCTGCCATAGGTTTATATAAAGGGTGATTTAACATAATGTGATGGGCTAACATCCATCACTTCTTTTTATGGGAAACATTTTCTACTAAAAAAAAATTTAAATGACCAATATTCTTTAATAGAGAATTTTATACATCATTGAGTGGAGGCTTTCTTAAAATGCTTTTATTCAAACACATCTTTTATTTAAAATATAGAAATGACTGGTTTTGTAAAGCCAGTCATGTAAAAAAATCAGACACTTGAAAATAAAAGTAAAAATATCACTCACATTATATTTTCTACAAAAATATTTTATGTACCATTTTAGAAAAATATAAAAGAATCAAATTATTTCAAATACATATAAAAGTTAACCTTAGATAAAACTTATATACATATATACATTTATACCATGGTCACAAAGAAAAAACAGAATGAAAGTTAGAATAATGGTTGTCCTACCTCTGTAGTCATGGATTTTCAAAATACCACAGGGAAAATAAATTTCTTGCCAAAAGCTTCACTCCAACTGGGCAAACATGCAGAGGCTTGTTCTGTGTTTTGCCTCACTTCCTGCATCCTGGTAGTTTAACTATATAATTACTTGTTACAAATTTTTGAGAAAGGGGTTGGGGTTGTGGCTTAGTGGTAGAGTGCTTGCCCAGCACATGTGAGACACTGGGTTTGATCCTCAGCACCACATAAAAGTGAAATAAAGATATTGTGTCCATGAGGGCAGGGTTTGTGGCTCACTCCTAGAGTCCTCACCTAGCATGTGCAGGGCACTGGGTTCCATTCTTAGCACCACATAAAAATAAATGAATAAAATAAATGTATTGTGTATAACTAAAACTAAAAAAATAAATATTTTTAAAAGATATTATCTCTACCTACAACTAAAAAAATATTAAAAAGAATTGAGAAAGAAAAGGCTTCCAATAACTTAGCAACAACGTTGGTTTCCTAAAGATACTATCCCTAGCAACTGCTACTGACTTCTTCTCTACTGTTTCCAAAATAGCCTCCATGTCCACTAAGACCCTGTTCCCCCAAATGATCCTCAACTGAGTTCTGAAAAAAAACTGAAAAAGTCCCACTCAAGCACCTTTATTATATAAAGAGAATGAAGCTGATGCCCACTTATAGAGGTCACATAAAAGTCTATCAGAGACCCAAAGCAGCAGGAGAATGGCTTCTATTTTGGAACAAACATTAAGAAATATAGATGTCAGGTCATGTGTAACCTGATATAACAACTGTCCAGCATATCTTAGAAAACAAGCTTACAAGTTCACTAAATTAAACTGTCATAAAATCCACTAACACAAAATCCATTAATACAATGATCGCAAATGTATTCTGTGTGCTACACCTTGCCATAGAAAATATCAAATGTAAAATTTGATATTTCATTTTAAAATCTGACTTTTTCTACTTTTTCCTTCTGGTATAATGAGCAAAGAAATGCCTTGAAGATGAGCAACAGGGAAAGGAAAACAGCTACTTTTTGATGATAAATAGGAATAGATCAAGAAAATGATGAGTAATACTAAGAAGAGTATATTTTAATGTCTTTACTAAGGATCATTTTGCTATATAACTAGAAAAGTGAAAATTTATTTAAGGTTGTGACAACCTTAGGTTTTTCATAATCTATAAGCCCACATAAAAGTTAGTGAAAATGTTATGTTATTTAAATAGCAATTTAATAATAATCTGAGATAAGTCCTCAGATCATATTAATGAAAACTGAGGAGATAAGTAAAACCACAAATTTGCTCATTAGACCATAAACATCAAGAAATACCACACATTCCAGTTTTATTAAAAAGACTACCCTTTCTCATTGAATTTCCTTGGCATGACTTTCAAAAACTAAGGAACCATAGATGCCTGGAATCTAGTGCTTATCTTTAGGCCAATACTGCTTTGATAACTGCAGTTTCATAAATTCTTCAAATTGAGTAGTGAATGTTCTGCAATACTGTAATTTTTCTTTTTGCTTACTTTTCTAGAGTCTTTTTGTTTCCATATAATAATTTATAAATTCAGTTTCCAGTTGTTCTTTGCTAGGAAGTATGTGTACACCTAATTTTTATATATACATTGTGTCTTGAAATTTTGTTATATTCAAATATAAGTTCTAGTGGCTTTTAGAGATTTCCTTGCATTTTCTTTGTACATGACCATGCCATCTACAAATAAAGAATATTTTACTTATTCCTTGTCAATATGTATGCCATCTGCTTCTTTTTATTGCCTTAATAAAAAGTTTGGGCCTCCATTTTAAAAGCAGATTAATGCAGCAAGAAAAGATCTATTTGATTTTTTCCTCATCTTAAGAAGAAAACACTATTCTTTTGGCCATTAAGTGAGATTTTAGATATAAATTTAGTGAAATGTCTTTCTTGAGAGAGTTCCTATTTCTAGTCCCTCCTCTTTGTTTTTACCATGAATTACTACTGAATTTACTCCAATAATTTTTCTGTTACTTACAATATCATATGTCCTTTCCCTTTTTTTTCTGTTCAAGTAAAAAATTATGCTGGTGACATCCAATATTAAAACAACTCTACATCCCTTTGATACAGCCACTTTATAAATATTGATTGATTTGATTTACTTGTGGTTATTTTGGTACCCAATTATTTTTAAAGATAGGCTTTATTCAAATACAGATAGATAGATAGATAGATAGAGAGAGAGAGAGAGAGAGAGAGAGAGAGAATATTTCAATATTTATTTTTTTAGTTCTCAGTGGACACAACATCTTTATTTTATTTTTATGTGGTGCTGAGGATCTAACCCAGCACCCTGCATATGTCAGGCAAGCACACTACTGCTTGAGCCACATCCCCAGCCCCCCAAATTTTAATCTATATTCTTTGTTCTCTCTTTATACTTTTTTTCTGGTATTACCATAATACTGGTATTCTAAAGTGAACTGAGAAGTGTTTCTTTTTCCTCTATTTTCTTCTTTAAATGTTTCATAGAAATAATAGTTTAAAATGTATATGAAATGTTGAACTAACTCTAAATCTATAACTGAGAATTTGTCGATTTCTTCTTTAGGTTCTATTAGTTTGTTTCATGAATTCTGACAATAGAATATTGGTTGCATTTAAATTTTATAATTATTTATTCTCAATAAATTGACACATTTATTATTACAACATGACCCTCTTTATTCCTGGGAATACTTACTTTGACATTAACTTCCCCATTTCAATTTTATTATAATACATTATATATTTGAGTCTTGGTTATTATTATCCTGCAGGTAACGGAGCCTCTATTATCTTCATGAAAACTTTTTTCTTTCTTTGCTTCATGGTAGCTAAAATTTCAACATTTTCTTAAGCCCACTGATCTCTCAAAAGACAATTTTAGCAAAAATTATACTCATTTTTTATTTCTACATGTTCCAATGTTTACTTTTTGGTATCTTCAATTTCATTCTTTATGTTTATGTATATGGATCATATGTGCAATATCTGTTTTAACACATTTGTCCATTAATTTCTCCATCTCTATCATTTCCAGGTCATCTCTGCCATTACTAATCTTCTGTACTCTTTTCAATTATTTTGCTATCATAAACTGTAACACTGTACAGAACTCCCCTGCATATGCAGCTTTGTGTTCTTAAGGAATTACTTCATTAGGACAAGATACATCAAAGTGGAAACCCTAAGTCTATCTATCTACTCGGCACATATTTCCTCTCTTAAATTTGTAACTTCTGACCTTCTGTGTATGCTCTGAGAAACCAGGCTTCTTAGAAATATAAATTCAAGAATTCAAGGATTAATACAATAAGTGGTTGTAACTTGGGTTTGGATCCCATCTCTGACACACCAAGCTGTATAATTCTGATCAAATTACTTAAATGGTTCTTAATTTATTTACCTTATCTGTTAATTGGGGATCATAATGGTATACCTCAAGTGATTGCTGTGAGAATTAGCTAAAATACATAAAACATATAGAATATACTAAGTGCCATTAATATGTTTGCTATTACCATTAAAATGTAAAGTGAGTAATTAAAGAGGCTTTTCATGAACCAAAGGTACCATTTTAAGACATGAACTTATGAACATAACTGTATGTAATTTTAAGCCTCTAGAAAGATGTGTATTAGACTTGAGAATTTTTCTCTCTTCATGTATTGCTTCATTACTGGTTTTAAGAGATGGGTAAATAATTTAGGCTTCTGTTAAATCAAGGTAAAAAATTAAACTCAATTTGCATTGAACCAAGATTTCAGAACCATGACACATGTGCAATCATTATATTTACAATCTCTCCTCCTAGGAGGATTCTGGCTCAAGTCAAGATAGAAATATCAATACAGGAGGTAATCCAAACTATATGTGATAAGTCAAAGTAACACTTGGTTTGGGTTTAGTCAAGATAATTGGAAAAAGGCAGAGTTGGGCATAAAGGACAGAGAGCTGTTATGGAAAAGGGCAAGTAAAGTCAGAAACCCTGGAAGAGATTCAGGAAAATTAGAGAGTTTAGGCCTTTCTTGGAGAATCCAAAACAGTGTACTCATCAGAACACTATTTTCATATGGTGTGCCAAGGCACAACTTGAGGGCATGAGTTGGGTGGCCTAGATGCTAAAAGCAGTTATGCCATGCCAGGAAACAATTTTTAAATGCCATCCTATTATTGATGTGGCCAGCTTCCAGAATTGATCAATTATGAAGTACTTGAAGATCCTGAAAATCATCCTTTCCTGTATCACTAATTCCAAGTGTCATTCTTCAACAGTTGTAAGAGATCTGAATTTGCATTGCAGGTCATGGCTTTACTAAGTCTAACTAAAAATGTCTGTGACTTAAAAGTTCTCCATAACTTAAATAATATTTTTGCCTCTTTAAAAGAAGGGAAAAAGGTACCTGACCTTCAAATAAAATACTCAAAACACAGTTGATACTTCTCAAGGAGTTTCTTGTATAAGGGTAGGGATGAGCTGCATTTTCCATTTTTAGCAAACTATATCCAAAGGCTATTTCCAAGTAGTACATTCTTTTACTTTTAAACTGGGGGAACTTTTGTTACATAACTAAAATCTATTAAGAGTTTATTGACGTTCATTTACTTAGACAAAAAATCAATCAAAATAGTGAAAGTGTCTTGATGAAAAATTTTTTTGGACTAATATTGGGCAATCAGACTGAAAATCAACCTTGAACAAAGTAACTGTTATTTCTTTCAACTACTGCAAACTGTAATATAAAAGTGCTGTATACTTTAATGGATAAAGCTTACCAATAGATATGTGGGAGAAAGAATCTTAGGACGGTGAGAAGAACTGCTTCTGGAAAAAAAAAAGAGCATTCTAAAAGTTGATATAATCTCTGTCATGGAAAGACCTTAGAAATGAATTGATCCCCCACTCTACTCAGCACATATTTCCTCAATGACATCTATGCAAGAGGGTATTCAGCCTCCATTATACCATCTCAGTTTTGGAGAATTCACCTTCTTATGAAGTAGCACAAGCTATTTCCATGCACATGTAACTCTTGCCAAGTTATTCATTATAGTGTTACTTAAACTAAGTAGAAATTTATCATTTTCTCCTTGATTCCTGCGATGTCTGTCTATAGCTTTAAAACTCCACTTCTTATTATACTTTAAAGGTATTCAGATGACAGAAAATACTAAATTTCTAGTGAGGCCTCTACTACTACATGTACTAGATAATTCTAAATGTGCACTGTTCTCTCTTAAGTTTATCTCCACTAGCCAGGCACCACAGTGGACACCTGTAATCCTACCCACTCAGAGGCTGAGGCAGGAGGATGGTGAGCTCAAAGCCAGCCTCAGCAAAAGCTAGGCATTAAGCATTTCAGACCCTGTCTCTAAATAAAATACAAAATACTCCTGGGGATGTGGCTTAGTGGTTGACTTTCCCAGAATTTAATCCCTAGTCCCTCCCACCCCTAAAAAATTCTCTTAAGGTTACCTCCAGTAGCTTGGTACAAGGGTGCATTCCTATAATCTCAGTAGTTCAGGAGGCTGAGGCAGGAGGTTTGTGAGATCAATGTGCCAGCTTCAGCAATTTAGCAAGGCAAGACCTTAAGAAATTCAACAAGACCCTGTCTCCAAATAAAATATAAAAAAGAGCAAGTACCACAATTGGTACCAAGTTAGAGACTATACTGCCTGGAATAAAAGTTTGGCATTTGGAAGGAAGTGAAAATAGTCGACTATAATTAGACTTGAAGTACCAAAGGAACATCAGGGAGGCAAGTGTGTGTAAAAGCAGAGTAAGCAAGCAGAAATGTAGAAGACACATGAGACTTGGATTTTTATCTTGAGTGTAGTGGCAAAAAAAGTGGAAGGAATCTGAAGTAAGGTGATCTAAAAAGGGGACTGACAGAACTGTTTAACAAGCCAACTCCATTTCAGCGCAACTGACTGAGTCTGAAAAGGTGACTTTCACCTGTCAGAAGTATAACCACTCTAACCTGGGCTCTGGCAAGTTTTTCTGGATCCAAGTTTCCATGCCAACTAAGAACCTCTAGTTACCCAATTGACCAAAGGCATGTTGTGAGCATGTTCCCCAGAGCTGCCAAAAGTTCCTGGCATATGATCAATGAAGCACACAATTGGTGAGTGTTCTGCAGTGAATCAGTTAACACATTAAATACCAGGTAACAGAGAACAGCTGGCATGTTAGGGTTCTGTAGAATGTCATGTCAAGGCTAGAATAAGGACAAGGGGAACTTATGTAGGCTGGTATCCCCAAGAAAATCTGCTCTAGGTCATGCTGTGTGATCTAGTACTGTATCCCAGAAAAAGTGGAAATAATCTGAAAATTGCCATCTGTCCATGAAAAAGTGTCAGCATTTTCTGGAAGCTGCTAAAAATATGAACCAAACCTTGGGCAATGCATACAAAGGACTCTTGTTCTCTCTGCCCCATAGCCTCAGGAATAGCATAGCAATACCTGGTACTCTCCCTACATCATTTATAAAGGGAATTCCAATCTATCTCTTAGTTTTAGTGATGATTAAATAAAAATAAAGGGCTTGGCTCATAAGAAGTGCACAATATATATTACTTATTCTTGCTTTTATGGCTACAAAAATGACAACTAGTTAAATAATAAGCATGTCCATAAAAACAGCACTTTTAATGCTCTTCTAGCACAGAATAATAAGAGGATTTTTTTTCTCTGTGTGTGTGTGTGTGTTTGTGTGTGTGTGTGTGTGTGTGTGTGTGTGTGTGTGTGAAATATTAGATGATCCAAAGATTTTAAGCATGGCCTAAAATATTTATCTATTTTTCCAAACTCCCCTGACAAATTTGGAACAATAATGCTATACCACAATAAAGTAGATTTGTAAATCCTATTAACATAAGATTAACAACATACATTCTGAATAAATAAAAGCAAAACAGAAATCTCCAAGTCTGAAAATAATTCTACAAGAGTCATTCAAGAGGTTGCAATTGTGGCTCAGTGGTAGAGCCTTTGCCTAGCATGTACGAGGCACTGGGGTTGATCCTCAGCACCATATAAATGTAAAATAAAGATATTGTGTCCACCTAAGTTGAAATACCACACTTCTATGACCACATTATTTCCTTATATCTCCATTTCATGGAGTCTGGGTTCTGAAAGGTAATAATTCTGATTTTTTCAAAACCATTACAAAGAAAATTTACCTCCAAATTATAATTCTCAAATCAAGAAACTTTGCCTTTTTTTACTTTAAGCTACTGTTGAAATAAATTTAGATTAACAAAATAGATTTATGAACATAGTACAGAATTTCCATACATCATTTACCCATTTTCATCTAAAGTTCACATCTTACAAAGTCATAGCAACATTTGTCAGATCTAAGGAATTAAAATTGATTCATTATTTGAACTAAACTACTGTTTTTCCATGAAAATATTCTTTTCAGGTTCTAGGAAAATACAGGGTACCTCATTGCACTTAATGATTTCTTAAAGTCTAATAAATTTTTGTTCATCCTACACTATGTTCTATTTATGATATTGTTGTTATGATTATTATAGATAATAAAACTGAAATTGCCTGAGAATTATGATTACTGGGTAGTAGAGAAAAGTTACATGAAGTGTCATATAATCATGATATTTCCACTATAGTATTATTTAAGAGAAAATAAAGTAAATCACTAAGATATAGCCCAATGCCTATTTGTCAAGAACTTATGAGATCAAGTGACTTAATATTCCAGAAACAACTCTTCCAAAGAGCTTTGTCACTCACCTATTTTCCAAGACTCTCATGGTAATAAAAAAAGAGTAAATCCATTCAATTAATTCTGTAATAAAATATAAAGTGCTATTATATTCATAGATAATCCAGCTGTATCAAATATATATATAAATTACTTGTCATTTTCAACTCTCATTTTCAAATGCTGTGTATTTGTATGAACATAACAGGAAAAAAAAACTAATTTCAGGAAAAATAATTGCATGGTTTATTAGTATTTTTATCTTTAGTTTAAAATTTGAATCATGCAAAATTTATTAAAATTTTTAACATGAACAGAAAATGATCCAGTAATACAAAAAAATTACATAATGAATACAACTGACAGAGCAGAGTGCTTCACATTCTGAGTGCACAATGCTGTGGAAATTACAAAATAGTCACAAACAAGTGAATCATATTGGGGGGCATACCTTTTTTTGATGGGAAAACAGTAATCAAGAATTTGGTGTTTTGAGATTCTTGAAAGGTAAACTGTTCATGTGTGTCAGTTTCCCCAAGACAATCCCAATTTATGCCCACCGTTTCTGTTCCCTAACCAACTTATCATATATTCTAGATTTTTCATTGTCCAATGATTTTTTTATGGGAACATTGAAATAAGCTGGGATTTATTTGTGATTTTTATTAGGGCTCTGGCATGAGCTCATAGTTAGGTATGAAATGCACACACAGTGAAGCCAGTTATCAATTTAACATATAGTTAATATCTGAAAGACACCTAGCAGTGAAACCTACTTCTTATAAGTATCATAACTGACACCTGACTCTCAAAAAGAGTACCCAAAAGAAATACCTAGTGCTATTGCCCCTGCTTAAGACTTACTCAAATAGACCAATGGATAAAAGCAAGCAGGGAAAGTGTTTATATATCACAATATAAAGTTAGACTTTTTATTTAGATCAAATTACTTTTTAAAAAATATCTCAACTCTGATTCAAAATTGATTTCACAGTAAAGGAAAAGTGATGAATTTAACTTTGTTGGTTCCATTAATAGAAAAAATTTACAGTTTAATGTTTTCAGCTTTCCATCAGTGTCCAATAGAAAAATAAGTTCCAATAATGGCTTGCTTGCTCCATCTAATTTGTGAAATCTAAATAAAACATTTGAATATTTATCCATATAATATAAAACACCTCATATTCTGTAATTGCTATTTCAACTGAGTTAAAAATTTCAACAATAAAGATAAAATTAGGGGACAGAGTTGTTGCTCAGCAGTAGAGTGCTTGCCTACCATATGCAAGGCCCTGGGTTTGATCCTCAGCACAAGATAAAAATAAATAAGTAAATAAAGTATTGTGCTAACTACAACTAAAAAATATTTTTTTAAAAAAATATAATTGGTTCCATTATTTAGAATAGTTAAGTTTTATAATGTTACCATGAACACATATTGGTGAATAACAAACTACCATTCCTAAGAGATACAAGGTTAGGCAGACAGTCTGGTCACATTTTCATCAACTGATCAAATGTACAATGCTTTATGTGTGTTTCTGTTTCAAGATGTTTAATATATATTGATTATAATATATGCTGATTTTCTAATAACTCACAGTTAACAGCACTATAACATAAGTCTGAATGAAGCTTTCTGAAACATATATATTTTCTATAGGTTCCTTGCAGCCTTCTTGCACTAAGGACCAATACACAGCACTTTAATTATAAATTTGATAGTGTTTTTATTGTTCAAAATTTTAACACCACCCAACCCACCCCCAAATACAGCATAGACAATATAAGGGACACTTATTTATAGTATCAGAGCTGAAAGAAGTCACAACATAAGTGTTCAGCTAAAAACATATATTTAGCAATCCAAATTTTATCACTTTTCTATTTTACCACTATTTTACCAAATTTTACCACTATTCACTGGGATGAATGACAACAAAGCAAATGGTCCATGAGTATTCATTTTGAAGTTATGATTAAATTAACAATGGAAAAATACACAAAAATAAAATCTGTGAATAAAGCCTACTCTATTTTTGTGATGATAATACAGATACAAATTTGGTGGAGCATACAGAGCATCAGAGTAAAAATAACACTTTTCACTAAAATAAAAAAGATTACAAAATAAACAATCTTGGACTTCATTTGTTGTGCATGTATAATTCACAACTGTGCCCATATAAACTCTCATATACCAGTATCAACAAATGTGAAAGCTATTTCATAATTACATCCACAGAATCTATAGTCTATCACATTTTATAAAAATTTAGACACACATAAAGAAAAAAAATTAAAATGTTTTGTGACAAATATGATGTCAAATGTAAAAAATACTTCATGATAGTAGTATATTGTTTCTGTTGTTGTTGTTGTTACCTGTCTTAGAATTATTTTACTCTTTCAAGATCTACTTAGCAAGTGGGCATGGTGGCACAATCCTTTAGTCCCAGCGGCTTGGAAGGCTGAGGCAGAAGAATCGTGACTTCAAAAGCCAGCCTCAGCAATGGTGAAGTGAGGCTCTGAGCAACTCAGTGAGACTCTGTTTTTCAATAAAATACGAAAAGTGGGGCTGGGGATGTGCCTCAGTGGTTTAGTGACCTTGAGTTCAATCTACAGTACCAAAAAAAAAAAAAAAACAGACAAACAAAAAAAGATCCACTTGGTACACTGATGATTTTCAATCACTTTCTAAAACTTGGTTTCATTTTGTTCAAAGTCAATTGCAAATAGCTATGGATTAAAAGTGTGTCTTCCTCACCTCCCACCCCCCCCCAAAAAGACTCGCATTTTGAAGTCCTACTCAATGTTCCTTCCTTCCTCTAAGTACACACATAAAAGGTCATGTAAGAACATAAGGTCAATCCAGTTCTGCAACCAAGAATCAGGCCCTTGTCAGACAATGAGCCTGGCAGCAACTTGGCTTAGACTTCTTAGTCTATATTACTTATAATTATTTACATTTCTTTTTGTTAATAACTAGTTGCAAGCTAGTTATATGTAGTGTATAGTGGGCATAGTTTGGCCACCATTCTTTGATAATATCAGTCACTTAATCATAAATATGGCTTAAGAATTTGGAGGCTTATTGAGGCTGGGGTGTGAACAGGAATCATTAAAGTATAAAAATAATAACAAGGATTTTGGAAAATATTTAGTTTTTTCTCTCTCTTATTGATATAAAAATCTATATGTCTATCCATTTATTTATTAACATGTTTGGAGATTGAAAAGGCAATTTGATACTATTGCTTTAAATATGACAAGGGAGGAAACAGTCACCTTGTCCTCTATGAAGGACTCAAAGTTGTGTGTTCTGTCATGTTAAGTAATCAAGATTTGAACCATTTCCTATTTGGGAACTGAGGAAATTTACTTATATTTTTTCTGTTTCTATTTCCATATCTAAAATGTAGCAATAAGTATAAAAGTATTATAGTATTTTCCATTAGTTTTAAATAAATGACATGGAGACAGCTGACATATAGACAGTGCCCAACAAAAAGAGTAGTGAGTGACTCTTGCCATGGTCATTCATCTTGTGGTCCTTTGTTGTCATATCACAACAGTGCTGTAATATGAGAGAGATTTAATCCCTGACAGTATCATTGATTTTCTGTGATCTAAATTTTGACAGCTAATCTTTCTGGGTTTGGTTTGTCATAAATCAGTTGGTTATGAATTGTTCCTTTTCCACACAGATGTCTGAAAAAAATTATGCATTGTTCATACACTGTTGGGTGACATTCTTGGAACACATTCAACCACAGCAATTTGAAATGTTATTACTAACAGCCTCCCAAATTGTCTTCATGATACCTGTCTTCTGTAGATTTTTCTATTATTTTTACTTACATCAGAATTTTCTTTCAAAAAAACATTTACTCTTGTCACATTACTTTAGATGTACCTTTAAGATAAAAATACAAACAAAAAAGAAACTAACATAATGAATTCCTTTTGTTAGTCGATAAGCTAAACATATTATAGAAGTTCTTTAATTTAGTCCTTCCAGTGATTCTTCATTATAGTGATTGTTTTTCCAATTTTAATTGCTTAAGAGACTGGCAGAAGTAAGATGAATTATGTTCTGGGAGCATCATTTTCTCTTTCTTATTGAGACGTAATGAAGAATCTGTCAGTGATTTTTCTCCTCCTTGCAACTTACAACTTAATATGCTTTCATGCACTGAAAATAAATACTAAAAAGAAATGTCCTGTTACACATCTTTCTTTAGGGAATAGTATAATATTCAGCAGTCAGATATAAGGTAAAAATAAAAATTCTTTTTAATATCTGCATCAGTATTTCTGGTAATAATTTAAAAAAGTGATCTAAGGTATTTGAAAAAAAAAACTACAACACTTCACTGAAATAAATAGCACTGTTATTGTTTTGGGGAAAAATAAACAATCAGGATATTTTGAATTTAAAAAGATGTTATAAAGTTAAGCTATAAATGATAATACTTAAATAGTTTAAATTTAACAAAAACATTTGTATAGGATGCATAAATGTGATCAATATTACTAATCATAATAGAGATACCTGGAAAATAAAAGTGAGTAATTCTACAACAATATTTACCTGTATCATGATACTATAGTAAAACATTATAGTGAGGACACAAGGTAGCAGATATATTATATGAGAATAACAGTGGAAAATTAGAAAATTTCTAATTCTTTTGAAAATGAATGTGATAAATTAATTGTAGAACTTAAAATTTTTATACCATTAGTTTCATTTCTAGAAATCTTGCCAGAAGTTACAGAAAAAAAATGTGTTGCATTTTATGAATGAGCACGTGCATTGTAAGTTAAACAGTAGAACACATTGTATGTTCAAGTTCTTAGAAGTGTGACATTAAGCAACTTACAGCAGAAGAAAAAGCTGTAGGTACATTCTTCTCAGTGACATTATTACCTGTATCTTTAGTAGAACTCCATAGGCATATCAATAAAGTTTAGAATCCATGCACAATTAATGAAGGCTGACAGGAATTTGTATGTAATTTTTTTCTTCTGCCATCTTTAGAAGTGTAATTATTATATAATTTTCCTACAATGAATATAACATTAGCATTTCAACTAGTTTGCAGAAATATGATTCCTGTCACATCACAGTGAAAAGTTTAATAAAATTTGTATATCCTTAAAACATTTATTATAAATATTTTGCTAATTCATTATTAATAAGAGATCAGTCTAGTTTATATTTTTTCCTAAAAATGGCATTTTAAACAAAAATTGCATATTTATACCTACTTCCATTTTATTTTCAGATGTGCATCTATAAGAAAACTGTATTTTTTTGAAAAGATTTTACCATCTTACTTTTTGGTTAGCTACATAGTACATTATGCAATTTTCAAAGAACACTGTGAAGTATGTACACATTAAATATCTTAATCATACATGTAAATATATATATGAATGACATGAAGCAATGTTTTGTTGTTTTAGAACAGAAATATCTAGGGAGTTCTTTCAGATTTTGTTATAGTAAATTCTAAACCAGCAAGCTGAAATGGATATATTTCTCTCAATACAACATAAATTAATGGAAATAAAGAAAACTATGATTTTTAAATTAATTTAACAACTACCTGTTGTTTTAAAAATAGTGAGGTACTAAAATTAGAATTCAAATTCATATCTATATATGTTTTCAAATATTTGAGCTTCTTTTCATTTTGCATTAGTCCAAAATAACAATGAAAACACCTAAATCCACACTCTACAAGACCAAATTTTCACAATAACTAATTACATATCTATTCTGTCCCAATTTCATAGTAAATCCTGGCAATGACTAAAAGTATTTCTAGTAAGACTAGAAATAGTAGGTAAATGTTAATGATTTAAAAACCAAAATTATTTTTTTCAATTTGTAATCTTTTTATGGTTTATTTATTATTTTTTGCCCACATGTGGTTAAGAGTTATGTGACAGAGCAGCCCTGAATGGGATTATGTAATTTTCCTGGAAGTTACATAACAAAATACCATAAACTGTGTAGCTAAAAACAGACATTTATTCTCTCAAAATTCTAATAATCAGAATCTGAAATCAAGGTGTGAGCAAGGCTGTGCTCCTTCTGAGACTCTAGATAAAATCCATCCTTTCCTCTTCCTAGGTTTGGTGATAACCCTTAGTCCTCTTCAATTTTTGTCAGCTTTCAGCTGCCTCACTCCATTCTGCTTCTGTTCTCACAGGTTCTTCTCTTCCCATTATCTTGTTATATATAAGTCCTTCAAGCATATTGGTTAAGGGGCAACATTAATTCCCTCATTTTTCTGCAAGTGATAACAACATAATGGATTTTACCATCTTAGCCATTTTTTTAGACTGATTAATTTTGTTCAAAGTATAATTTAAAATAAACAACTTACAAGGGTGACAGGCTTATTGCATATTTTATTTTACAGACCCAAGCCCTATTAAGTATCCAATTTTGCAATGTCATTTGATCATTCTTAAGTTAGATATGTACATAGTTGTTCTGTGTTAAAATATGCTGGCATTTTAAATTTATTATTTTCAGTTATTAATAAATTAATTTAAATGATACTTAATAAAAGTCAAATAAATCAAATAGTAATTCCTTTAAAATAACATCTTAGCCATTTTAAGTGTGTAAATGAGTAATATTAACAATTAACATTGTTGGAACAACCTAGGTGCCTTTCAACAGATGAATCAATAAGGAAAGTATGGTATATATACACAGTGGAATTTTATTCAGCCTCAAGGAGAATGAACATATGGCATTTGCTTGTTAATTGATAGGAATGAAGCTGTCATGCTAAATGATATAAACCAGTCTCAAAAAAAAAAAAGAAAAGAAAAGAAAGAAAGAAGGCCAAATGTTCTCTCTGAGATGTTGATGCTAACCCATAATGAGGGAGGGGAAGTATAGGAGTTCACTGAATTGGACAAAAGGAAATGAAGGGAGGGGTGGGAATAGAAAGATAGTAGAATGAATTGCAAATGATATTTCAATGCGCTGGTGGCGCCTTGGGCAGTAGGGAACCCTGTGAGCGGAAAGGTGGGGGGCATGGAACGCCTTGATGAACACAATGGACAAAGGCTCCCACTTCTTCAGGACCTCCCCTGCATCTCAGGCACAGCTTAGCGCTCTGAGGCTGAACCAGATAAACCAGCCCACCAAGATGGGGAGGTGTCAAGCTGTCGGCCTAGGGCCCTCTTTCACTTAAAAACAAACTGCAAAAACTGGTTTTCAAAATTTTCCTGCCTCCTTTTGCAAGGGAAGGGGTGTCCTTGCCTTCTACCATCTGATGAGTTTGGCCCCTGAGTCCAGGAAGTTTCTGACCGTCCCCCCACCTTACTCCATCCCAGAGAAGAGAGATCTAGAATGTGCCATGAGGTCGTGTATCTAGTAATTCCACTATGTCCCTTGGCTTGCCCCCTCCCCCACTGGAAGTTTCACAAAGCAGGAGACATTTTTGCTTTGCCCAGCTGCATCCCCCAGCGCCTGTCCTAGGAGAGGTCAGTTAACATTCCTTAGGTAAAGAACACAAACTTTACATTTACAGAGAATAAGAGGTAATTTTTTTTTTTAAATCACTTTTCTATGTCCTTTACGTTTTGGCTCCTATGCTCCTCACAGCTGCCCTACAAGGGGCAGACCCTGGGAAATGTAGCACCAGTCTAGGAGGATACAAGCATGTCCTCATTTTCAAAGATAAGGGAACTGAGTCACAGAAAAATAAACTTAACTTACTGGGAGGCAGAGAAGCTGAGAAAGAAATGACACCCTCTCTCATTCAGAAAACTCAGGATTTCAGGGCTCTTCCATGACCCCTCTTCCAACATTTCCTTGGTACCTGATGTTAGACTTGAGAATTTTGGCTTCAAAGATCACCTCTGCGATTTGTTGATACTGTGACCTTCTTCAACTCTTCCCCAGACATCAGTTTCCCCATGGCCCCTGGTGAGGGGGTGCCTGATCCTTTTTTCTCTGCCCATAAGCCCTTTAGGAATCCTTTCCTTGGCTGAATGGAAGCTCTGCTCCCAGGGGCAGGAGAAGGTTTGGGGTGCAAACAGAGACTTCTTGAATCCTCCTCTCACTCTTGCTGTGGCTTTGGCTCTGGGCAGGGGCTCCAGGGCCTCTCTCAGTTGGTGCCAGAGGCCAGAGCTGCCTTTGTCTTCCCCAGGAGGCCAGCCAGTCCCTGCCCAAGCCTGAGAGATGTTCTTTTACCCTGTGAGTTATAGCTGGGACCATTTATAATAGGAAAAAAACAGAGAATGACAAGCCCAGCCGGCTGGAAAATAAAGAGACTTAAAAAGAAAAGGGCTAGGACTGTTTTTCTTCTGTGGAGGCTTTGGTTAAGCGGAAAGTATTAGTTCCTTTCTGAAAAGCATTTGGTCTTTTGAGGTCCCCTGTGGGAACTCCCTCTGGCCCCTGGGAAGCCAGGCCCTGGCATGTCCCAAAGTGCATGACCAGGATGGGGCCAGGCCACTCAGAGAAGGAAGCAGCTGACCCTGGGAAATATAGCACCAGTCTAGGTTCATTGGGGCCTTGGGCCTCACCCACTTGCTCCTCTCCCAGTGAGGTCCAAGCCCCATAACCTCCCTTTACTGGGCCTCTTGCCTGAATTTCCTCTGATCCCTCTGGCTTTAAATGCTGCCTGGGTGCCATTTGTGCCAGAGGGTGGGAATGGACTGCTTCTTCATTCAGAGAACCAGAAAGATTTTGCAAACAGGGAGACAGAGGCAGAGAAGGCTTACCCCAGGCGGTTCAGGAAACCTAAACATACTGAGTTGTCATTGTCCTGAAAATGTGAACAACAGCTACCATTTCTTAAGCACATATAATATTGAAGGATGCAGTTGATGAATCCAGGAATTCACCTGGCAGAGAAAACCCAATAATCTCTCTCAAGGATGGACACTGCCTGGCTAGCTCTCTTCTAGTCTTATTTAGTTCCAGTCCATGCAAATGAGCCTCTTCTTTGTGTGGCCACCGCACGCTAGGGTCTCACCTGCATCTATTACTGATGAAGGACCACTATCAAAATATATCTAATAGTTGGGCATGGTGGTGCACACCTGCCCAACTACTCGGGAGGCTGAGGCAGGAGGATTTCAAGTTCAAGCCCAGTTTCAGCAATTTAGTTCAGAACGTTTTTCAAAAAAAAAGGGGGGGGCTGAAGATGTGGCTCAGTGATAGAGTGCCCCTTGGTACCACAAAATTAAAAGGGCTGGGAATATAGCTCACTGGTAAAGCACTCTAATTACCAATACTGCAAAAAAGGAAAGAAAAAAAAATTAACAACAAGCACCTACCAGGTGCAAAGTGTCGTGTGCTAGACTAGACATGTTCCAGCTTTAGCCCCCTCTCTGCTCTCCACACATCAATGAGCCTGGTCACTGTGGTGCTACGCTTCCAGGGCACCCTCCCCCTGACCTACTTCCTCCAAAAAGGCTACTAGGCCCTACCTCCTATAGTGTCAACTACCTCCTGATGGTTTGTTAAAATATGTAGATTGATTCACTGATAAAGACACACACACACAAAAACTCATGATCCAATCACTCCACCAAGCCCTGCCTCTGAACATTTCTGGTCTGGGGACCAAGCCTTCAAGATAGGAACCTCTGGGAAAGGTTTCAGGTACAAAGGGCAAAAGCTGGTAAATAGCACAGCTGGGATTCAAATTCAGCCCTCCCTGGTACTTTCCATGATATGAGCCTCTGTGCTACGTGGTGGCCCTCTCTGTCCAATGCCCACCTCTGACCTTTGGGCATTGCCCTAATAGCTACTCCAGTCACCCCTCATTCACTGGGCAGGGAGTAGGCACGATGATGAGATGGGAGTATATATCAAAATCTAGGCCTCTGTCTTGAAAAAGCTTTTGGATTACTTGGGTGGGTCAAGCTTTCTACCCCTGGTCCATTTGTCCAGTAGAGAGACTTTATGCGACAGTGGTTGAGTGCACTGTATATGGACCCCTCCTCTATATGACAGCCAGGATGCTGATCTTTCTCTTGATGACATCACTGCATTCCGAGCATCCATAGGACACAGGGGATGTAAAGGGAGCAGTAGACCCACAGTGGATGACAGAATTTTTCTCATTTCTGCGGGTGGATATTGGGTCCTCAAAAGCATTCCATGTGTTCAGCTAAGGCAGGAACCACACATGCTGACACTTCCCTAATATTTCTTCTGGGCCTGTGTACCTAGGAGATTCTTTCTATGACAGTAGGAGTGGAGGTGCAGAAAAAGGGCACAGTAAAAAAAAAGTATTCATGCCAGGAGTAGGGGTACACACCATTAATCCCAGCTACATGGGAGGCTGAGGCAGGAGGACTGCAAGTTTGAGGCCAGTCTGGGCAATTTATGGAGACGCTACTTCAGAACAAAAGGAAACAAACTAATGTTTTAATTTTTCTTAAAATGATCTGAGCCAGTTTGTTGCTTCTTGGTAGATTCAGATAACAGTGTCATAAGAGAGGTTAGAGTCAGGTGTGGTCTCCTGCTTCCCTACAACTTCTCTATCAGGTGATAGTGAAGGCAAATGTTAGACCAAATTTTCTACACAAATTGACAGTCATCACACAGACATTCAGCAGCAAAGTGGGGTCTTTTATTTTTGGTTTGTGTGTGTGTGTTGGGAATTGAACTCAGGGGCTCTCAACCACTGAACCACATCCCCAGCCTTATTTTGTGTTTTATTTACAGACAGGGTTTCACTGAGTTGCTTAGTGCCTTGCCATTACTGGGGCTGACTTTTTGAACTCACAATCCTTCTGCCTCAGCCTTCTGAGCTGCTGAGATTACAGGCATGTGCCTCTGCGCCTGGCAAAATTGGGGTCATTTTAAATTCAAAACAGGCCCTATAAAGTAGTTCAACAGCTCAATGAAGTCCCAGCTCCATTATTCAGGCTATCTTCCCACTCCCCAGTGTGAGGAGCCCATCACATTTCTAGGCAGGCTTTGGTGTCCTCAGAATTTCTACTCATGGCTGGACACAGGATGGCCTAGGGGTGGAGCTGTGTGTAGGGGGTGTGCAGTTACCCCAGCCTCACCTGCATGCAAGGTAGAGAGCATTCTAGACTCTGTTTGTTAAACCATACCTCAAAGGCCTTGGACATCACCAATGAGAGCCCATTTTTAAATCTACCACATTTTTTTGTTTGTTTTCTAATGTGATAATTAAATTTATTGGTGGCTGAATGAACTACTCAAGACCAAAGGATGTGTTACTAGTCCTAGAATGTGCCCACTGACTGCTGGGGCTGTCTACCTGTGCACTCTGAGTCAAAGCTTATAAAACCAGGCCTCATATCACATTTATTATATTGAATATTTTTTAAAAAAATTGTTTTAAAATTAAAGAAAAATACTCCCAGGTGCATGGGTACATGCTGGTATCCCAGCTACATGGGAGGCTGAGGCAGGAGGATCGTAAGTTTGAGGCCAGTCAGGGCAATTAGGGAAATGCTGTTTCAGAATAAAAGATAAAAAGGATGGGGGAATGTAGCTGAGTGTAGCATGCACCGGGGGGGGGGGGGGTTCAATCCCTAGTACTGGTGGAAAAAATGAAAGCCAGTCACCAACATTGTAACAGAGAACAAAGCCACAAGTGAACCAGAGTCCAGCACCCGCGGGCTCCAGTGCACAGCAGCACAACAAGGGCAGCTGAAGGTGGTCCGCACAGAGGCTCCTGGGGCCAGGTCCAGGAGTTTCAAGCTTTCTGAGGGTGTGAATCCACCAGGGACCCTCCCAACTAGTTAGTTTCCTTGCTGCCTTGTGGGTGTTACCTGTAAAGACTGCTGATGCTTGAAGAACTAAATCATTATAATAATGATGATAAAATAGAGATGGCTTTCCCAGCTGAACAGAAACTGGAGAAGGCAAAGAGGTTCCAACACCCGACTTACTGTTTTTGGCACCAGGCTCCTGCAGCCCCAGGGAGGCAGATGTCTGGGTCGGCTGCTGGCCTCTTTGAGTTGTTTTTCTTCTCATAATTTGTTCAAAACTGTTTACATAATTATTCTCATGATATTCTATTAAAAGTTAGCCTTAGGGCTTACTTTTAATACCAATAAGCCACAAACCCCCCCTTAGGGGCTGGGGTTGTAGCAATAGAATGCCTGACTAGCATGTGTGAAGCTGTTATGCTCAAATTCGGGACACCCAAAAGACCACCAGACACCAAGATTGATGTAAACAGCAAAGAGGTGTTTATTGTGAGCTAGTTCGGTCCTCCACGCGCATACACAGCAACTGGTGACGCTGAGAGGCCCCAAGCCCAGGGTTTGCAGCAGTTTTATACATTCTTTGGAGAAGGCAGGGACCCCCACATACATCATAGAAAATCATCACACACCGCGGGAAAATTAAACAACAACTCTTAAACATGATTAGCACATTCACTGGTGGGAACAAGTTGGGTAGGGGTGATTGGTCAGTACAAAAGGGGTATTCATTTGAACTGATTGGTTTAAGCCAAGAGGGGTGTACGTGCTAAACTACATGGTCTCCCATCATGTTATCAACAACCATAAACTACTGGGAGGGTCATCTGGCATCCCCTGTCTCATGCTCATTGGTGGCTGCTAGGGGGTTGCTATGGATCCCCACCTAGCCTGACTAAGTCAGGGACACCTGGCAAAGCAGATCTCTCCTGATATTTGTAGATAAACAACTTAGCAGGTTGGGAATGTGGCTAGGAGTGCTCTGTGGGTTTTTCCAAGGAAAAAGGTCATGTCCCTTCCTTGGACAGGCTTTTCTCTGAGGTAGAGGCTGGCTTTTCAAAGCCCTGGGTTTGATCCTCAGAACCACATAAAAATAAATAAACAAAATAAAGTTATTGTGTCCAACTACAAATATATATATATATATATATATATATATATATATATATATATATATATATTAAAGTTAGTCTTAGCTGGGTGCGATGGCACACGCCAGTAATCCCAGTGGCTAGGGAGGCTGAGGCAGGAGGACTGCAAGTTCAAAGCCAGTCTCAGCAAAAGCAAGGCACTAAGCGACTCAGTGGGAACCTGTCTCTAAATGAAATTCAAAACAGGGCTGGGGATGTTGCTCAGTGGTGAAGAGCCCCTGAGTTTAACCCCTGGTATCCATCCCCCCAACAAAATACTCAAAAAAAAAAAGGCTTTTTCATCACCTTGGCAAACAAGCCCCAGCAGGGAAGAGTTAATTTTTCTGCATTGTTGTACCCTCAGTCTTGCTACACAGTAGGCACACAATCAATAAATAAATGTTGAATAAACAAGTGAAACAAGGAAGTTATAAATCTTTCTCCCCAAAATGACTGATTCTCAGGGGCTGATGCAAGTTCTACCCACAAAGAGTGAGACTTTCAAGTAATTAACCAGCAAGAAAAAGTTGCAAATTTCAGATTGCATATGAAAAACCAGCCTCTATCTCAGAGCAAAGCCTGTCCAAGAAAGGGACATGACCTTTGTCCTTGAAAAGACCCATAGAGTGCTCCTAGGCACATTTCCACCCTAACAGGAGAGATATGATGCCCAAGGTGTCCCTGACTCAGTCAGGCTAGGTGGGGGTTTATAGCAACCCCCTAGCAACCACAAAGCAGCATGAGTCAGAGGAAATACCTGGGATGTCAGATGACCCTCCCAGTAGTTTACGGTCTTGAGAAACCATGTAGTTCAGCACAAACACCCCTCTTGGCTTAAGCCAGTCAGTTAAAATGAATACCCTTTTGTACTGACCAATCACACCTACCCAACTTGTTTCCGCCAGTAAAGGTGCTAATTATGTTTTAGAGTTGTTATTTGATTTTCCCATGGTGTTTGATGATTTGCTATGATGTATGTGGGGGTCCCTGCCTTCTCCAAAGAATGCATAAAACTGCTGCAAACCCTGGGCTTGCGGCCTCTCAGCATCACCAGTTGCTGTGTGTGCACACGGAGGACCAAGCTAGCTCGCAATAAACACCTCTTTGCTGTTTACAATGATCTTGGTCTCTGGTGGTCTTTTGGGGGTCCAGAATTTGAGCACAACACATATATCCAAGTGACAGGTGTCATTTAAGGTAAGTGTGCATGTGTGTGTGCACATACATGTAGAAATATGTAGGGGAGAAGGTGGTCACTGGGTCACTTACTTCAAAGCATCTTTATTTTTGTAATTGGTATTGGGACTTGAATCCAAAGATGCTCTATCACTGAGCTCCATCCCTAGCCTTTGTGTCTTATTTTGAGACAGTATCTCCCTAAGTTGCCCAGGCTGGTCTTGAATTTATGCCCCTTTTGTCTCAGCTACCCTGATAACTGGGATTACAGGCATGTGCCACTGTGCCTGGCTTGCAAAGCATCTCTTAAAAGACTCTGGGAACTCTTCAGCATCTAATTTAGAGGCCACAATAGGAACTCTAACATAATATTTTTTGGGGGCGTGGTAGATACCAGGGATTGTACTCAGGGGCACCCAACCACTGTGTCATATCCGCAGCTTTATTTTGTATTTCATTTAGAGTCAGGGTCCCACTGAGTTGCTTAGCACCTCGCTTTTGCTGAGGATTACTTTGAACTCGCAATCATCTTGTCTCAGCCTCCTGAGCTGCTGGGATTACAGATGTATTCCCTGCGCCAGGCTCTACAGTTTTACAGGTTTGTTTTCGTAGCTGACTGGACTCATGCATTCACCAGATCGCTCTGGATGATACATTGCCTCTTCTTGGAACTTCAGAGCAGCAGCCTCACTTGCTCCATGTTCAGAGACACATTCTCAAGATGCACCATTTGGGAGAATGGCAGCTCTTTGGCTTCCCCTCCTCTAGCCACATGATGACTGAGGGAAAATGGCCTATTTATTGTGAGCAAGTCTTCTTTGTTTTCAAAATCATCAACTTGTAATCTTTCTTGCATTTATGATATTTGTTTCTTATAGTTTACTCTTGGTTTCCCAAAAATTTCTCTGAGCAGGGAAGAAAAAATTGCCTCCTCTAAATCTTGATCCACCTAAAGCAGATGAATTTGAGGTCAGAAAATGCCTTTAAAGTGTTATAATTGCCATATGTGGTGGCACAGACTTGTAATCCTTGCAGCTCAGAAGAATCACAGGTTCAAAGCCAGCCTCAGCAAAAGCGAGGCACTAAGGAACTCAGTGAGACCCTGTCTATAAAGAAAATTTAAAATAGGGCTGGGGATGTGGCTCAGAGGTACAGTGCCCCTGGGTTCAATTTCCAGTACAAAAATAGTTATTGTTTCTATTATTATTATTATTATTATTATTATTATTATTATTATTATTGGCATTTTGGATTGAACCCAGGAGCACTCTACCACCAAGCTACATACATTGTCTTTTTCATATTTTATTTTTGAGATAGGGCCTTGATTGCACAGGCTGGCCTCAAACTTGAGATCTTCTTGCCTCAGCCTCCTCAGTTGCTGGAATAACAGGCATGCACCTTGGGCCAAAGGGACCTTTTTAACAAGGGAGGGTCCCTAAACCCTGGATTCCCTGCTGGAAGTAGGAAGATGGTGTAAAATACATCATCTGAAAATGACTTTCTGGTACAGAGTCAGCAGATTTGTGAGAAGCAAGTCCCAGGCTTCAACAAATGTCCCTTGAGAGCCTTCTCGTGTGAATCCGAGCTCAACAGGGCTAGGGTAGTAAGGGGGACAGTACTCGTTTTTTGAAGCTCTGAGATTTTCCTTCTAACAACATTTTTCTGGAAGGAGTTTAAAATGAAACAAGCTTTAGAGGAAACAGGAGAAACAAGGCATGAGGAGGTCAAGCTCCCTCTGCACCCTGACTGTAGGTGACAGGGACAGAGCAGCCGGGTCTGGAGTGGGGGCGGGGTGAGGGTTTAGTAGCAAACATGCTTCACAGCTGTGCATGCAACTCATCCCAAAAATAAACTTTGTGTGCTGCTGTTACCGCTGTTGACCGGTGAGTCCTTGCTTCCCCAGTGTTGAAGAATAACTCCAAAGAAGCATGCCAAGGAAAGGTCAGTGTAGAAATTTGAAGTTTATTAAAGGACAGCAGAAAAGACTTCTCCCGGAGGAAGAAGGGGACCCAAGAGGTGGAATCCGTGGTAGTGCGGTTGTTTCCCCTTTTAATAGTTTTGGTGGTGAAATGTAGGTTGGAAGGTCCGAGGGGTGGGACACAGGTGGGCCAAAGAAGTAGTCTGAGCAGGAAGGACTTCATTAATACTTCTTTGGGATGGATTTTGGCCTAGGGCCTTTTCAGGACTTCATTAACATTCCATGAGTGGTCCTGTGTTTTCCCTGAGTCATTCTCAGTATGGCCTCCATTTTAGATTTCACTCGATATTAGATCCAATTTACCTAACTACATTGACTACCTAACTTTAAATCTGGCTTCATTCCCCCCTCTAATTTGGGAACTCCTTACTGCTGTAAGGAAGGGGGGTGAAGAAGATATTACTGGCTTCTGCAGGCTGAAAAGGGACGGTGTGGTTTAAGCAGTTTGGAGTCCCCCTTTAAAAATCGGGTCTATCAAGTGGTCCATCATAGAAGTCCGATTGAGAAGTAATAGGCTGGAAGGCCATGAGTGATGGGTGGTTTATAAGAGAAACAAGATTTCGTTAGTACTGGAACCAGATTGATGCAGCAATAAATGCCATAGCACAGGAATATGCCAATGAGTATGATGACAGAGACAAAGACTAACAATATTTTTCACCAGGAAGTACCAGAGAACTAAGAGCTAAGATATTGTTCCCATACAAAGTTGCTGAGGATATGGCTTTTATCTGAGCATGTAAACATGTCACAATGCCAGATTTGTCAGGGATGTAAACACAACATTTAACTTTTAGGGTTACAGTTGTCCTTTCCTTTAAGATACAGTTTGATAATTTAATGTCATCTGGTCTTGCAAAATCCTTTTATTAGTATGACCTCTATGTCTAATAGAGAAATCTTTAATTCTGTTACTTAGGGATGGATAACCATACTTGCAAACATCAAGCCTACCTGTGTAGGTTAGAAATAAAGGCCTTAACCTGAAAACTACTCTGGCAGTTCCTTTTGATAGTTATCAGGCATTCCTGTCTGAGAATCTCTTTTGTAGCCTCTAGTTTACTTATTTTTGGAGATTACATTTAACTATTATTATCATTTAAAATGCCCAGGAATAGCTGTGTTTTGGCTTTGACTGTCTTTGCTAAGTGTATAAGATGAAGCAAGTCAAACTGACATTTGTTTCTATCTATTGTTAACAGTCAGCTGAGTTTCCCTGGCAGTCCTCAGGAAACTTACAGCAGCTTCTCAGTTCTGCTAGTGCCATTTGCGCTAGAATGGGTCCAGGCCTTGCTTGACCATGTGGCTTCCCTTGGAAGCATCAAGGATGTCTCCCTTTTTTGATGACCCTCCTCTTCACAGCAAATGCACTGATTGGCTTTCTGTCCTCCACTGGTCTCATTTATCTCCCTGATCGGGAGGTTATGTGGCCCAGAGTTGCAAAGCTCTTTGGAGAAGGCCCCTATTCCCTGATTCAGACTGACTCAGAGGGCAAGAGCCAAATATTGGTTTTCTTGGCCCTTTTAATTTAACTAATTTTAAAACTTAACCTTAAACATCTAGCAAATAAATTTCAATAGCCTTATATTAAGAGTACTGGGCTTTAATGTCTATCTCTGTATCCTGAAGGTGATAACTCCTTATCTTAAATTAACCCAGGTTGTGTGTTCTTAAAGCAGTACCTTTTAAAACATTAACAGGCAATCTTAAATCATTTATAAGAAAACTACAAAATAAAATTATCAAGAGTAAAAACATTTAGTTCATATAATAGCTACCTTGAATTTTGGTGGAGTATTTCCCCTGTTTGAGATACTGGCAATCGTGACAAAAACCAACTTTTGGAAACAACTTTAAATGTACTGAAATATGGGCTACTTCTTTCATAGTCACTTTCACATTTAGTGAGATGGGACACAGAGCCTTATCTCAGGTAAGGCGGGGTTCTTCATAAATCTTAAGTACTGTAGTTCTGAAACTGATCTTTGGTTTTTAAATATCATTTTACAAAGCCTACATAAATTGTTGTGAACTTGAGCAAACACAACATAATATCACATCTAAAACATGAATTAAATAAAGGCTGAAAGCTTTTAACCTTTTGTAGAAAAGTAGCAAAGTACTTTTGTGTTTTACTATAAAACCTTTACATAGATTAGGCTCTCATTAACTTAAAAATACATTTAAATTGTATCTCAGTGTAAAAAGTAACATGGAACTTTACATACTTATTGATAACAAGTCCAGTTATACAACACAAATGATATAAATAAATCGCCAACATGTTTTTCTTTTAAGCCTAAAATTACCATACAACTTTAGAACACCAACTTGATATAATGCTCTTTCTAAAGCTTCTACCTTACAGACTTGTATACCTGGAAGATATGAACACATTAATAGCACCAATTACATTGATGTTTTTATATTAACCAAATTTAGCTTTTAAAGAAATAACATAGCACAATTCTCTAAAACAACAGCACTTGTTTAACCAGCTGTTTAATTTCTTTAAGATTACTTTCTCAAAAACTTACACTTATAACAAACTTACACAGACCTTCACCTACTTAAACCCTCTTACTTAATCATAGACTCTTATGCAGAAACACATTTTCCCTCCATTAAACCATACCTTGAACCTTCTAGTTTCTCTTTTTTATCTGTTAACCTCCTTCTGTTCTCATTTTGAAACAATACTTGTAAATTTTTTAGACATCTTTTTTTCATATATTTACCAAATTTAAATTGAGCCATTTGAATTATGTGCATCAAAGATATTTGCATCCATTTATTTTTTAATTTTTCATGAGCGCTCCTCATCTGTCAATTGTCATATCACTGCATGATATGTGGACATAAACACATACAGACATACCGACATACAACACATAACACAAGTGTAACACAACACAATAGTAAAGGCCTTGTAGCTTTCTCAGGTGAAATCTCATTGCAATGTTTAAAGAAAACTCCAGTTGATCAAAAATAGTACTTATCAGAAAAACATTAACTTGTCTGTAGGATCAAAATCATGAGCTCAAAAAAAAAAAAATACAGAGTCTAAGAAAAAAGCAAAAGTCCTAGAAAAATTGACTGGCCAGTAATTAAAAAATGCCATACACTTTACTCTTTGGTTTAATCTAATTTGAGTTCCCATAAAAAGACACTTTTACTCTTTTTTTTTCTTGGGTCTCAGATCTGTCTCCTACTGAGCTCCAGGCTTCTTGAATTTGCATATCAATTTAAGTCTTTGCTGAGGTCTGGAAGAAACTGGGAAAACTGTAATTCTGAGCAGAAACCTCATGCCTAAGGCATTTTAACCTTAAGTCACAATTTTCTTACACTAGAAAAAACTTGTTCACACAAAACTGAAAATATTATCTTAAAAATATAAAAGCTACCACAGAAGAAATTTCTTCAGGATCATTAAGCCACTTTTTTGTTCTGAAAATCCTAAAGTAGTATTAAGTTACATTAAATCACCTGAATAAAAATTTCAAAAGAGAACCACACTACCATGTATATCCAAAATTAAGCTTTAAAAATTTTCAAGACTGTTGCTATTTAATGTCATTTTAATAAGCCAGGCCAACGTTCCAATTCAACATTTTTTCCTAAATCTTACACATTGAGGGGAACAGATACCATATTATAATTTACCATCCTTGCCCAAGTTAATGCACTGGTATACCTAGTGAAATTTTCTCAGGCTACCCAGTTCAAAATTGATGAGAAAATAAAACTGAATGATTGGGAGTTACTTGCCAACTTCGAAGTAGAGTTCTTTTAATTTTCTATCCTAAGTATTTAAGTTTTCTGGCATGATTTATCTGAAATCATAAACTAAAGAATTACCTAACCCTAATTTTTAACTGCAAGATTGTGCAATGCTTCAAACTCATTTAGATACCAGATTGTTACAATAAAACATCATCTTTTAGATACACATTTAGTCAAGATCATCCCCAAGAAACAATCTATAATAATCTTTAAAACAGACCAGATAACCAGGTTTTTAACTTCCATTTAATTATGACTTGTACATCAGTGGCACCATAGATTTTCCCCACGAGTGGACCAGATGTTCTCACATAGGGGAAACTATAGGTGTAAAATCAAGGGTCTCAGTGTGACTGACTTTACTGCATTCAGGTGGAGTAATCCTTACAGTGCAGGGAAGGAATGAGGAAGTTCCCCAAAGCAAAAATGGCTTTGGCAGCTGCTGGGAGCCCCTCAGTTTCCCTTTTACTTATAGGATTAGCTCTTTTAAATAGATCCAATTCCAGGCAATCTGGCATATCTCCTAACTTTCCAATAGAGTCAGTTTTTATCTGCCTTAGGTCTTGAAGGGGGGAGGGGGTATGTACTTTGATCGGCCGAAATTTTTCTCTTGATTCTTTTTCCTCAGTGAGTCCAAGATTTTTTCTATTTATGGCAGACATCATAGGTAAGTCTACTTTACACTGTTGGCATAATTTAAGATTTTCCCTTAGAGCAAAGAAAATCTGAACATACAGCACCTCATAGCATTTTCTTTTTTGTAAATTTTATCAAACTGTAAAATTGTATTAAAATTGATATTTCCCTCTGGTGGCCAGGTTTCTCCATCAGTAGCAGGCCGCTACTCCCATAAAAATCAAACAATATCCTATGTCAAGGGAAGCTCACCAGGGCATAAAACCACACATCAATTGCCTCCTAGACCAAGGCAACCTAACTCCTTGCCGGTCGCCCTGGAACACCCCATTGTTGCCAGTTAAAAAGCCAGGAACAAATTACTACAGACCTGTCCAAGATTTAAGAGAGGTAAACAAAAGAGTAGAAGATATTTACCCCACGGTGCCCAACCCTTACAATCTCCTCAGCACCTTGCCTCCTACCCATACCTGGTATACCGTTCTGGACTTAAAAGATGCCTTCTTCTGCCTAAGATTGTCTCCCCAAAGTCAGGCTCTCTTTGCATTCGAATGGAAGGATCCCGAGGAAGGAGTCTCTGGACAACTGACCTGGACAAGACTGCCACAAGGATTTAAAAACAGTCCGACGCTCTTCGATGAGGCTTTACATCAGGATCTGGCCGATTTTCGTGTAAGACACCCCTCCTTAATAATGCTTCAATATGTAGATGACATCCTGTTGGCTGCTACCTCCAAGGAGGATTGCCTGGCAGGTACAGAGGCTTTGTTACAAACTTTGGGGCAGTTGGGGTATAGAGCGTCAGCTAGGAAGGCCCAGATCTGTCAGACAACAGTTACTTATCTTGGCTACGAACTCCATGATGGCCAACGGTGGTTGACAGCTGCCAGGAAAGAGAATATCTCAAGCATACCAGCCCCCCAAAGTCCCAAGCAGCTGCGGGAGTTTCTAGAGACCGCAGGTTTCTGTAGACTCTGGATTCCTGGGTTTGCAAAGATAGCGGCCCCCTTATATCCACTGACTAAACAGGGAATCTTCTTTAATTGGACGGAAGAATACCAATTGGCATTTGATCGCATCAAATTAGCCCTTTTATCTGCCCCCGCCTTTGGCTTACCAGATATTACCAAACCTTTTGACCTATTCATAGATGAAAAACAGGGCTATGCAAAAGGAGTCTTAACCCAAAAACTGGGGCCCTGGAGGTGCCCCATAGCTTACCTGTCAAAGAAACTGGATCCAGTAGCATCAGGATGGCCCCCATGCTTTGGGATGATAGCAGCTGTGGCTGTCCTGATCAAAGACGCCACCAAACTGACTCTGGGGCAACCATTGACTTTATTAACTCCTCACGCTATTGAGACTATAATCCGCCAACCGCCCGATCGCTGGGTGTCAAATGCCCGACTCACCCATTACCAGTCTTTGTTGTTGGACACTGATCGAATTCAGTTCGGCCCCATGGTCACTCTGAATCCAGCAACCCTCCTACCGCTCCCGGGAGAAGCAAATCCTCACAACTACCAGCAGATTCTCGCAGAGACACATGGGACCCGGCCAGACCTCACAGACCAACCAATGAAGGATGCAGAGCTGGTCTGGTACACGGACGGAAGCAGTTACGTACTCAATGGAGAACAGCGTGCGGGAGCAGCCATCACCACTGAATCTGAGGTAATATGGGCGAGTGCATTGCCGGGCGGGACATCGGCCCAGTGGGCGGAACTGATAGCTCTGACCCAGGCCTTAAAGATGGCAGAGGGAAAGAAATTAAACGTGTACACAGACAGCAGGTATGCTTTTGCCACTGCTCATATACATGGATTTACAGGCGCCGGAGATTACTGACCTCAGAAGGAAAGGAAATCAAAAATAAGACTGAAATATTAGCTTTGCTCAAAGCTTTATTTCTACCCAAAAAGTTAAGTATCATGCATTGCCCTGGCCATCAGAAAGGAGATACTCCGGAGGCGAAGGGAAACAGATTAGCGGATGAGACGGCCAGAAAGGCAGCACAGGGGCCTCAACTCTTAGTGATGACTCTATTGCCCCAACGGGCAGACCCTCAACAAAATGACTATGAAAAACACTGCGTCTATGAGGACAGAGATTTAGATATCATACAGAAGCTGGGCACCTCTTATAACCAAGAGGACCATACCTGGAAATATCAAGGAAAAACCATAATGCCCCTTAAAAATGCTAAAGAACTAGTAAAATCATTACACAAGCTGAAGCATCTGGGGGCTAAAAAGATGAGAAATCTCTTGGACCATGGAGAGGGTACTCTTTATCTTCCAAATAGGGGCCAACTCCTCCGACAAGTTGCAGAAAATTGTCAAGCATGTTCCCAGGTAAATGCTGGTAAAGTTAAAATTGGGAAAGGAATCCGAGTTAGAGGACATAAACCTGGAACACATTGGGAGATAGACTTCACTGAAGTCAAACCTGGTATCTATGGATATAAATATCTCCTAGTTTTTGTTGATACCTTTTCCGGATGGGTAGAGGCATTCCCCACCCGACATGAAACTGCCAAGGTCGTTGCTAAGAGGCTATTAGAAGAAATTTTTCCAAGATATGGGGTGCCAGAAGCAATTGAGTCAGATAACGGGCCTGCCTTCGCCTCCCAGGTAAGTCAGGCAGTGGCCAATTCATTGGGGATTAATTGGAAGTTACATTGTGCATATAGACCCCAAAGCTCAGGACAGGTAGAAAGAATGAACAGAACAATCAAGGAGACTTTAACTAAATTAATGCTTGAAACTGGCACTAGAGACTGGGTGCAACTCCTACCCTTAGCCTTATATCGAGCCCGAAATACTCTGGGCCCTCAGGGACTCACCCCGTTTGAGATCCTATGCGGTGCTCCACCACCTGCTGTTAATTTCTATGAAACTGAAATTTATGCCTCCCTCACCCCATCTGTGCAGACTCATTTATGTGCACTACAATTGGTCCAGAACGAGGTCTGGAAGCCATTAGCAGCGGCATATAAGGAGGAACTCAAAACCCCGTCGGTGCCACATCCCTACGAGATTGGAGACACCGTCTGGGTACGCAGACATCAGAACAAGAACCTCCAACCTCGGTGGAAAGAACCTTACACCGTCCTGCTGACTACTCCCACTGCCATCAAGGTAGACGGCATTGCTGCCTGGGTCCACGCTTCCCACGTGAAGTCTGCACACCCACAGGACCCCACCATCACTCCTCGAGACCCAAAATGGAAATGGCAATGCACCCAAAACCCGCTAAAGATAAGACTTACACGTTCCTAACTATCCTTACTTTCTGTCTGGCTCCCCTTGTGTTAGGAGAGACCCCTCAAATAGTAAAAGACTTGACCTGGACCCTTACCAACGTGGAGACGAATGTCCAATTAACTTTAGCCTCAGGGTGCCAATCCCTGAATACCTGGTGGCCAAACATGACTTTTGATCTATGTGAACTAGCAACGGGGTCTTGGCCAAACACTGAAAGAACTCAAAAAGACTCTTACCCCCCTGTAGGTTCCGCTCATGGTACATCTGACCAGGGTGGAAACCATATTCTTGGGCATGTGGAGGGATGAACCGGGTCATGGGGATGTGAGACCAGTTCAAATGGATATTGGCTAAAAGGGCAACATAAAAAGGATTATGTGCAGTTTTCTGAAACAATTCCAGGAGAATCTAATATAACCCTTATATTCACCCCGGAGGGGCAACAGCAGGTAAATTGGCTTATAGGAAACACCTGGGGATTGCGCCTTTATTGCCCCAATGAAAAAGATCCAGGGATTGTATTCCGACTTAAGTTGGTTGCACAAGAGGCTCTCTCTCACTCAATAGGACCTAATCCAGTACTTGAGGACCAAAAATCCCCTTCACCGCCTAAACAGCCCCAGGGCTCGGCAAAGGCTCCCTCCAGTAAGCCGCCTGTACCTCAAATTGAAACCGTGGACTATCAAGCCTCTGGTTATTCCCCTGAAGCTATTTACCCAGGGACTGAAGATCGACTGTTAGATTTGATTCGAGGAACCTTTCATGCCCTCAATGTCACTGACCCAGATCGCACCCAGGATTGTTGGTTATGTCTTGCTTCCGGTCCACCCTATTATGAAGGAATAGCAATAATTTCTGACTGGAATAATAATATAAACCCTGACCCTAAGTATGTGTCCCTGCCCAGCTATAAGCTCACCATCACTGAAGTTTCAGGACAAGGGATCTGTATAGGAAACATACCCCTATCACACAAACCTCTTTGTAATACTACCCTCCCAACGAATGACTCACAAAATAGCTATTTGTGGGGCCCCCAGGGAATGTATTGGGCCTGCAATACTGGACTGACCCCCTGTATTTCCACGGCAGTCCTCAATGCCTCCACTGATTTTTGTGTGTTAATACAATTATGGCCTAAGATATTGTATCTGGAATCAGACTATGTCCTAGGACACTTTGAAGGTCAGAACCGGTACTCTAGAGAGCCAATAAGTATGACCATAGCACTATTATTAGGAATCGGAGAAATAGCAGCGGGCATAGGAACAGGAACGACTGCATATATCCAAGGTAACCAATTGTTGCAATTACAGGCAGCAATGAATGAAGATCTAACTGCAATGGCCAAGTCTATCACGGCCCTAGAAAAATCCCTCTCCTCCCTCTCTGAAGTGGTGTTGGAAAATAGAAGGGGATTAGATCTGTTGTTCCTTAGGGAAGGTGGTCTCTGTGTAGCTCTAGGAGAGCAATGTTGCTTTTATGCTGACCATACTGGGGTAGTCCGAGAAACCATGCAAAAAGTCACTGAAAGGCTGGCAAAAAGACAGAAAGAAAATGAAGCTCAACAAGGATGGTTTGAACACTGGTTTAGCAAGTCCCCATGGTTAACTACTCTGCTATCCACCATAGCAGGACCTTTAGTTATCTTACTGTTACTCCTGACATTCGGACCTTGCATACTTAATAGACTAATTAAATTCATGAAAGGAAGACTTTCTATAATCCAGACTATGGTTCTAACTCAACAATACCAGTTGCTTAAACACCAAACAGGGTCACAGACAAGCTTAGCCCAAGAACCTGAGCAGGCAGGACAATGGATATAAGATTCTATCCATGATAAAAGAAAAGGGGGGAATGAAAGACCCTAGACCAGCAACCTCAGGCCTAGTTACAGAATTACCAGGGCATGTCACAAACCTGCGTAGGCACCAGGTGTGTTTTTCAGATGATCAGTTAAGTGTAACCGATTAAAAGGAAAACAGGATGGTTGGGAAAGGATGGTCAGGAAAGAATAGAAAAAAAAACAGATTCCAGGGCACACTTGAACAAACAGGCACTGATTAGCCGGAACAGGAAAACCAGAGTGCTCATATGTAATTGTCATGAAGTGAAAAACAACTTTACCCTTTAGGTAACCTATATGCTGGGTTCAAAATAACCAATAGGAAACCTGTTGCTTACCGCGCTCAAAACCTGCCCCTTTAACCTACAAAAGACCTATACCCCAAAGCCCGGTGTGCCAGTTCACCGAAGCTCCAGCTGAGGTTTTGCTGCGCACCCGCAGGCGTCTGTGTAACAATCAACTGCCTCTTGCTTTTGCAGCCAGTGTCTCCTGCGTTTTTCTTTGGACAGGGAGATGGAGGGTCTTTCAGAAGAATAACACCAAAGAAGCACACCGAGGCAAGGTCAGGGTAGAAATTAGAAATTTATTAAAGGACAGCAGAAAAGACTTCTCCCAGAGGAAGAAGGGGACCCAAGAGGTGGAATCCGTGGAAGTGCGGTTGTTTCCCCTTTGTATAGTTTTGGTGATGGAATGTAGGTTGGAAGGCCTGAGGAGTGGGACACAGTGGCCCAAAAAAGTAGTCTGAGCAGGAAGGACTTCATTAACACTTCTTTGGGATGGACTTTGGCCTAGGGCCTTTTTAGGACTTCATTAACATTCCATGAGAGGTCCTGTGTTTTCCCTGAGTCATTCTCAGTATGGCCTCCATTTTAGATTTCACTCGATATTAGAGAGATTTACCTAACTACACTGACTACCTAACTTTAAATCTGGCTTCACTTCTTCAGGACCCTCATCGTTGAGGATTAATTCCAAAAGGTCTTGGTCATACCTGCAACCTCCTAACCCTCTACAATTCCCCCTGCATCCTGTCCAGTCCATTCTGTTACCTCCACCTCAGGCCTCTGAGCCTCCTGCAGTTCCCTTAGGACAGAGAAAGGACAGAGGCACTGGCGCCCCTTCCCACCAGATGACCTCCTCCTTTTGTCCAACACAACCCATCCCCACCTCGCTCCTTTTGTTTGCCCATCTGTCTCCTGGATGGATAGGATACACAATTTCCACCCCCCACCCCCGCCCATCCCCCCCAGATCCCAGGCGGGCGAGCTGGGGTTTGTTCTCTCCCCCTCCCCAGGAGAGGCAGCCCGGGACAGGGGCACCCCAGAGCCGAGGCCAATCGCCACCTCCCACAGTGTGTGCCATCTGCCGCCTGTCAGCCTCTCTATGGGGGGTCCTCAATCCCAGGCGCCACAATTGGGGGTGTGGGGGGGCGGTTTATTCAGTCCCTCCTTGCTGGCTCTTTTTCAGGCGCCTAGGGGACTCTGCCCTCGCCTCGGACTCACCAACTGGGGAGGGTGGTGCCTGAGAGTAGCAACCCTATTCTGGAGAAGGGGAGGACTTCAGGACCTAGGTCTTACTTAGTGGATGACCTGGCCTTAGCCTGTCCGGGTATCCTTGTTACTGCTGTTGACAGGTGACGAGTCCTTGCTTCCCCAGTGTTAAAGAATAACACCAGAGAAGCACGCCAAGACAAGGTCAGAGTAGAAATTAGAAGTTTATTAAAGGACAGCAGAAAAGTCTTCTCCTGGAGGAAGAAGGGGACCCAAGTGGTGGAATCCGTGGAAGTTCGGTTGTTTCCCCTTTTTATAGTTTGTTCAGTGATGGAATGTAGGTTGGAAGGCCTTAGGGGTGGGACACAGGTGGGCCAAAGAAGTAATCTGAGCAGCAAAGACTTCATTAACATTCCTTTGGGATGTGCTATCTTTAATTCGGCTTGGGCTGTTCATTAGCATTTCTTTGGCCTTCACGCCTAGGGCTTTTTCAGGACTTCATTAACTTTCCATGAGTTGACCTGCGTTTCCCGGAATTCATTCAACATGGTCTCCATTTTAGATCTTACTGGATATTAGACCCAATTTACCTAACTACATTGACTACCTAACTTTAAATATGGCTTCATCCTCACGCTCCATCTCTGCTGTGGGCGTGTTTGCCTGGGCATTGCATTTCTCCAGTCTCCTGACTGTACCTCCGGAGAAGGCCTTGGGCGAACGTGTCCCCCTGCCTAAGGCCTTTCTCCGCACCCACTGGCCTGCTCTCCCTAGCAGCAGCGGTTCCGGGGTGGCATCTACCTTGGCAATCAGCCAAGCACAGGGTTGGCGAGCAGGGCCCAGCGGGAATGCTAAACTAGCTGAGGGGAGTCAGACCAGGCTGGGGGGCAGGCGAGGGAACCATGGGCTGGCGCCACTGCTGGGCTGGCCCAGCACTGCTCTCAGAAGGCAGCGGGTTTTTTCGTGAAAGGTTGCCTTGTGTAACTCTTCTCCAAGGGGACACAGCCCTCCCCTCTCCAAGTGGCAACTTATCAGTTCCCGAGATTGATAAACCTCAGCACCCCGCTGCACACCCGCTCCACTCTCTGGACCCAAGGTGGCATCACTTGTCTGGAAGGGGGAGATGTGGTGGCCTCTCCCCTACCTGGGACTGCAGCTGGTGGGGGAGGGGAATGCTTCAAAGTAACAATTTAGGGTGCCGCCCAGGGAAGACTTTCCTTAAGCATGTGCCCTTCCAGGACCCCAGGACCTGCTAGGAGATCTGAGCCTCAACTAGTTCAAGAACTACAGGGACTTGAGGCGCCCCCTGGCAAAACTTTGTGGAAAGTAGCAACTGGTTTATTTTTGCCAACCTTGGAGGGAAGGGGTGCTACTGCAATTTTCTGGAGATAAGGTGTTAGAGTCACAGCCTTGATGTGCGCACCAGGCTCAAGAACCTACAAATGAGGGTATAGAGTAGCCCAGCGGTGTAAGCGTTTGTTGGTAAGAGTGGTCTTCGAACACCAACCGATCTTCAAAAGTCAATTGAGAGGGAACAGCTAGGTCTGAGGATAATTCTAGTGCGTGGGGCACAAGAAACAATGGTAGGGTAGCTAACCTGTTTGCTCACCCATTCACTTAATTTTTGCAGTTTATAAAGCTAATGCATCTGGGTGAGCTTGACAGCCATAATGGGCCTTCTGTTCCCTCGTCCCGCCCCCATGCAGCCAGAGCCCGGCCGCAAGCCAGTGTGGTGATCACGACCCCGCGGTGCCTGCTGCAGCCGCGCCACAGTCCAGTTTTGCTGGCTGCTAAGACAGCGCTGTCCATCGCTCAGTGCTGTTGGCCCTCTCTCCGTCCGGATCCAAGCTGGAGCAGTGCAGGCCGCCCCACGGGATTAGAGCGCTCCACTGCGGGGACTCTGCTCCTCATATCCTCCTGCTGGGACCCGGCTACATTTCCAGCCAAGCCTGGCTTTACTATGTGTCTCCGCAATGCAGCCCTAGCAGCCGGATCAGGAGGAGGAGAGCCAGCGACCACAAAGAAGACAGGACCATGAGGGAGACTGGCGGGCAGGACAGCACAGGCTGGAGCATGGAGGAGGCTGGGCGAAGCAGCCCCCAACGCTACCCGGGAGGAAGGGAGCCCAGCCGCCACCGCCTGCTCCTCCTCCTCCTCCGCCACCGCAGCCACCGCCTCCCACCTCTCTGAGCCCCTGGCCCATGGAGGCAGCTAGCTGGGGAGGGCAACTTGACGCCGGCCTGGGGATCCGCTGCCGTGAGCTGAGCACTGTAGCCCCAGCCCCGCGAACAGGCAGCAGCGACCTGGCAAACCCGCTGAGCGATGCCTGAGAGCATGTGCACACCTGCCTGCCGCTGCCTGAGTACCCCCGTGCCCCCTTCCTCCTCTGGGGGGCCGAAGCCTGACCCAGCCTAGAGCCAGAGAAAGGGGCGTGATCCAGGGGCCCCAAGCTGCGGTTTCCGAGCCACTACAGCTGTTTTGAACCCCCACCCCCAAGTACGCTGAGTTGAGGTACTCCCTCGCCATCCATCATAATCTCCAAACCAGGGCTTTGGGCATTTTTTGAGCCATTAATATTTATTTATTTTTGTGTGTGTGTGTGTAGCAGGGGACATTTGAAGCCTTTTTTTTCCCCAGGGGGTACAGAGCTTCCGCGCTTCCGACTGCCTCCGGGTCTCCCCGCCTCCTGAAACCCTTTTGACTCCAGCCCAGTTCCTCCTCTTCAGATGGGTTCATTGTGAGCTCCGCAATGGGCTCCGAGGCCGGATGCCTGCAAACTTTGCACAAAAATCTGGCATGGGGCGGAAGAGGAGGAAAAGGAGGAGGAGGATGAGGGTGGCGGTGGGGTGGGGGAGGGAGGGAGGAGCCGGAGTGTCCAGGGCCCGCGGGGTGGGGGGGGGTGGGGAGGAGGAGACGGGCGGCTTTTTTTTTTTTTTTTTGCATAACTCTACTAGGCCGACTGGCCTCAGGACTTCCCACGCCCCTGGCTGCTCCATTGTAACACGCAGGGCCCCAGCGTGCCCCCCCAACCGCCTCCCCCCGCCCCCAAGCGGCCTCAGCCGGCCTGGGCTGCTCCCCCCAGGGAGGCCGCCCCGGACCTGTGGTGGGCTCCCCGAAGCCGCTGACGCAGCTGCAAAAAGAAAAAAAAAGTTTCAGAGAGGTAGGTGGAGAAGTGGAAGAAAGGCTACCCCCAGCGGCGGGGGGTGGCGGGGAGCCGGCCTCGGATAGTGACGGAGCTCTGGAAGCCCTGATATGTCCAGTTGGAAGCAGGTGAAGCCGCCCTAGGTGAAAGGTGAGAGAGCTAGTGAGGCCTGGCGGAGGCGCGATCGAACCAGGAGGGAGGAAGAGAGGGATGAGGGACCCACGAGCGGGCGGGCGCCACCCGTGGGAGCCAGTGGAGAGGAGGAGGAGGAGGCTGAAGAGGCAGGGGAGGAGGAAGCCAGGAGCAGGAGGCGGAGGCGGTGGAGTGGGCACGCCATGGACACCCTACCCGCCTGGACACTGTCCGGGCCAGAGCCATGGCTCCCTCCTTGCGGCCCCTGCCCTGTGGCCAATCAAGGAGTGCAGTCCCGGCTTGGCAAGAATTGCCAATCTCGGTGGTGAAGAGAGGAAGGAAGAGGCGGCAAGGAAGCGCGCCCAGGAGGCTGGCAGCTTGGAGGCTGCCCTTGCTGGCCCCAGGCCTCGCTGGCTTTCTCGAGCCCCCTCCTTTTCGCCTGGGATGTGGAGAGCATCGGGGGCTGCCTGTGCGCTTCAGGAGTGGCTCTGGGCCCGGCCACCCAGCGCCCCCTCCCCGCCCTCTGCCCAGGCTGCTCTCCTTCCTGCCTGCTCCACAGAGGCCACCAGACAGGGAGCCTCCGCCAGGCGTTCATCGTCTGCCCTGCGCCAGCAGGACACAGGTCCCCCTGGGAGCGCTGCAGCCATCAGGAGCGCCCCTCCACGCAATGTGCCGGGTACCCCACCCCCGGCACACTCACCTTCAGCACCCTAGCCAGCTTCCTGCACTGCGTCCCCAGGGTGTGCATGTTTGTGATGAGATATGGATGTGTAGGTACACACACACAAACAGGCACCCCTCCTTGTTTTGCTTTCTATTTACACTAGGATCCCCAGCTCCAGGGGCTCCTGGAGAGCCGAGGCCCTGGGGAGAGGCAGTGCTTGGGCTGAGCCCCACCCCTGCCCTTTTCCCCTAACAGGCCGCCTTCTCCTGGCCTGGCCTGCTGCTTTGTCCCAATTCCAGCCCCTCGGATGGGTGCTTAGCCTCCTAGACACACTGAGGGATGACTGAGGAACAGGATGAGAGTGGTTATATTCCTCTGGAGCCTTAATGTCCTGAGGCCCTTGTCCTCTCCTAACTCCCTTGATGACCTCTGGCAGCAGCCCAGTTCTGCTCTGAAAAGTTCATTTCCTGAAGGCCTGCACAGGAAGGCTCTGGGGTTCCACCTCTCTTATTGCCAGCCTTGCTCTTGGCTGGAGTGGTTGAGACTGATTCTGGCAACTGATACACTAGCCACCTCCTTCCTCCTAAAGTCCCAGGAAAGCCAGTGGTGACTGTCCTGAAGAGACGCTCCCTGTCATCTTAGAAGAAAACCAACTAGGTTCAACTTTCAGCAGCGGGACTGCAACTCTATTACGCTTTAGAAGAAGTTAGTCTTACTTCTGCTCCTTGTTCTGTATCCCAATTCAGAATAGGCTGTTCTGTCCCACAGAGGTGGGGGTAATGAGGGTGTTCTGATCAAGAGAAGGAAACCAGAAGAGAGACTCCCAGAACAGAAGAGGGAAGAAGGGTCAATGTTTGTCCTTTTGCTGAATAGAAGGGCACCCACAGCTTTAAGTAATATTTGATTTCTTTTCTCTTTTCCTGGCTCATTGCTCACTCCTTCTAGAGCCACTTAAGAAGAACATATTGGAATTGGAACTACTGGATGCAAAAAGAGTTTTCTTTAAATTGGGCAGTTGATTTTGGGTTAAACTTGCAGATTTTTTTTTGTAAAGATGCAAAGCTTGCTTACCTATAACCTGGTAATGCATCTTCAGATCTCCTTATTTTAGAAGGCAAGCCACAGAAAGGAAAGGTAGAACAGTTTGCAGTGAACAGATGGGTGGGTGTTTCAGAGTTGCTTGAGCCGAATTCTAAAACAAACCACTCTGTGGATCTCAGAGAATGACTCAAGAATTGGTCTTTAGCCTTTCAAAAAATGAATCTACATGTACATGTGTGTATATGTAGCTGACAATTCAAGTAATTTGAGGAAGAAAGATAGCTAGGTGGGAGAAGACTAGTGAAGGCATTTTGAGAAGTGTTGTACATACCAGCCACACAATCTTTCTGCAGAACCTTGGCATTGGAAGCCCCCTGATTCTTCCCATGGAGGTTTACATTTTCTAAAAGCAGCCACAACCTTTGTCTCTCACCATTTTGCCTTTTATTCAGTTTACTGGAGTGCATAGGGTGGAGATGTGACCACTTATCAAAGGAGGAATTAAGAGAGTAGATAATTTGAATAGATAAGAGTTACAGCAGGTGAGGGATTTATTACTTTTCAAGAACTGCCCCCCTTCTCACAAGCAATATTCAAAAGTGTGTGCTTAAGTGTGGAGAGTTTTGCACCAAGTGTTTGAAATGGCAAGGTCTTCACCTTTAAAGATGCTTGAAGGTGCTTCTTAAGGAACAGTGGTGGCTTTTACATTTTATTTTATTTTATTTTTCCACCACTGCTGTGTATCAGGGCTAACATGGAGGCATTGTGGACTACCCCAGTTCCATGCCTTCTCCAGTGCAAGTCGCTTGACCATAATTCATAATTGATCTTGGAAATATGAAAGCCCAGAGCAGGAAGGAAAGACAGAAATGTAACAATTTTGAATGGATACTCAGAGAGTGTGATTTGAAAGCATAGGCATTGTTGCTTTTAAAATCAAACAGACCTCAGAAGGGGTCTCATTTCCCACTTTGGGGACACAGCCTCCCTCTGGAGTGGGGGGTCATTTCCCCACAGGATGTTTGTCCTTCATTGGAAAACCCAGATTTACCCGAAGGAAGATACCCAACAAATAGAGAAGGGGGCTGGGGTGGTAGGGCAGGGAGTAAGTAGCCTCATTGGTTTTCTAAAGCCTTGTGATTTTGTTTAAAAAAAATCCATGAATGTTACAAAAGTCGCATTTTCTAACTGATTTTCCTACACCCCTTTCCCCTTTTTTGAGTCCTGGTGGTGTGAAGTGGTAGTTCAAATGATTTGTTCCCTTTGATAATTTTGGCCTCATTCTTTAGGCTGTTCCCATCTCGCTCACTGATGTTATTTTGGCTGATGATATCAGATGGTTTGGTAATGATTACCTAGCAGTTCCCTCTGTCACTCAAGTTAAAGAGCCCTGTCTCCCTTTACCCTACTGCTGGCAGCTGCTGGCTTTCTCAGATCCATGATGCAACAGCTTCTCTTTTTTCCCAGCCTCAGTTTAAGACTTTTGAATAATTTGTACTGCTGTCAGTTTTTCTCCATCTCGCAACTGCCTGTTAATTACAGTTCTTAATATTAATTAGCACTCAGGCTGTGTCCACATACCCCCACCCCAACATCCTGAGGTTACAGGTTTCTTGATTCATCTGAGACCAAATACAAGTGTAAACTGTCGACATTTTTTTGGCTAAATGTACATGATCTTGCAGGAAGGGCAAAACAAATATTTTGTACATTCCGTAGCTTTCTATGTGAATTGGGGTAACTGATATTTAATCCTAATATTTAATCCCCCCAATTAAGTTACCTATTCTTGCTTTGGAAGGGCCTGTTTCATTCTAGAAAACATTCTTTATGTCTAGTAATTGCTGTTTAGATTCTTACACCTGTTTCTTTGCAAAAACTTAATAAGCAATAAAAAACTATGTTCCTCTGGCAGGAGAATCCTGCTAAACGTTTAACCATAAGGTGCCGAGTGTGCATTAATAATGAAAGGGGCAAAATGCTGATGACTTAACAGTCATAAAGTAATTCGACAGAACCTGCCAGCCCTGGCAAATGTTGTGGCCTGCTACAGCGTGTTCACAGAGGAGGAGGAGGGGGAACCATGCAAGGAGGAAACTGGAGCTAGGTATCTTGGAGTACAGCTCTCCTGGCTGGAGTCAGAAGGCTGGGGATCTGGTTCAATCTAATACAAAGTTGCAATAATTGCCATATTGGTAGCCAACTCTTAAGCTGGTGGCTGTGGAATTCTTTGCATGATGTAGGATTTAATAGTCTGGCAATTAGATGCATTGATTTCTCTTACCTGTTCATTTGGATGTGTAAACGAAAGGAACTCACCACTGAGGCCAGCATGCAGACTTGCTGCCTTGCTCTGGAAAAGACTCATTTAGGTGGCAGTGGTGGGAGAGTGTGTTTTCAAGGCAGCGTTAGGACCAGCTCCCTCTTCTTTTAACATTTCTCCCCATTTTAGCAATGAAATGAAGGTAGCCTGTTGTTCAAACACTGTTTAAAAAGACACAACAGTGTCTACTTCTGTCTGAAAAAGTAAAAGCAACCACTGCTGCCTTTGGTGCTTCGAGAGTAACATCTTTGTCTTGAGGTGACTCGACTTGGTTGCATACTTTTGGCATGAGGTCTGTTGGATATCAGAGGGACAAAACACTTTGTCTGGGCTTTCAGCAGAGTGACTTTCTCTCTTCCTCTCATCCTTCACAACATTCTAGGATTTGTAGCTACCTGTACCAGGAGCTCTGTCAAGCCCTGAGTGGGGGTTACCTCCTTTGGGTTTTAAGGCCATCATCTTGGACCTTTTGGAAGGCTGGTGGCTGGATACATCAATAGTTCAAAAAGTGTAGATTATAAACTCTCTTGAACATTACTTCCCCCTTACTTCCTGCTCTGGGACCTGCAGTTTTCCTTAAGTGTCACTAACTTATGGCATGCAGGCATCTTAACTGTTTCGAGGTAATCTAGTGGTGGATGGATAGGTTTCCTGATGCCCCCATCCATTTTGCAAGGTGGGTGGGTGGCTTTAGGTGCTTGCTTTTCCTGAACCCTGGCTGAAGTAAAGTCCAAACTTGTCTATGCATGGTACACTGATGTTTGCAGAGTATTATGTTTATTTCTTGAAAATATTTGTATAGGTATCAGAGTTTCTTCCTATCTGAGTGTCTAGGGTAATTAAAAGAGAAGAGTACCTTGGAAAATCTTTGTGCCTGGTTATAATAGGTAACCTCAATAGGTGTAGTTGGGCCAATTTGTCAATTTCTGAAAATTCCCATTGGCCTGCAAGGGCGTTTTGTATGTAGATATATTAGTCTGTAATCAGAGTAGTTTTGCACTCAAAATGGACTAGTGAAGCCTGGATTGGTTATATATCCCACTTGAAGTTTTCAGCACTGGCTGTCAGTTCCCTTAGCCTGCTGTAGGCACCAGACTGGGTGAAGTGAGTGAAAGAGATAAAGATGGAAACTTTTGATTCATAGCGTACCCGCCACGATGGGGTGGCAGCCAGTGACTGTGGTTGTGCACTCAGTAAATAAAAATACTTTACTGTTTTCAAGGATCACCAATTATCTGATTGCTCCGCATGGCTGTCTTTAAGGAGAGTGCTATTTTACCTATCTTCTTGTACAAAGGTTTGATTTTTAATGTCTTGTGAAAAGAATTCTTTTTGTCTTGATTTATGTCAGGAATAAAAGCATGATGGTAATATCCCTTTGAAATCTATTGTATTGTCAGCTCTGCCTGACAGCGGGAGGGCCTCCCATCATTATAGATTAGTGCTGTGAAAACACTGACATTTTTTTGTTACCTTGCTGTTGTTCTACTTGCAAAGTCAATTACACAATGTCAGTGCTCAGTTACCCAGTTGACTTTGGAAGTAGCAGTGTCTTTCATTGTCTTGTTAATGATGTAATTTTGTATTGTTATTGTTCCTTGGTTTTCTTATTTTCCTTTTTAAGCTGCCTCCCTCCCTGGTTACCTCCCCTTCCATGTCCTAACCAAACCCCCCCCCACACCTCCCCCCCCATAGTCTGAACATGTGAGCAAGGCAAACACTCTGGTTTCAATTGTGACCATCCAAATTCAAAGACCGCTACATGATTATCTCTGAATTCTTCTGCTCATTCACATCTCAGTGGCTTTTTATTCATATAGTGACTACAGCAGCCAAGATACATAAAAAACCCATCCAACGAGATTATAGTGTTGATCATCTCTTATCAAGTGGGTTGTTCTCTGGATTGGGGGTCACTAAGGTTGGCAAATTCGGAGCTTGCTTTTTTAATTTTTTCCTCCTCCCACTTCCTAGAGCCTGTGATTCGAGCTGAACCAGGTTCCCTGGTAGATGAGACCCTGGCAAAAAGTTTTATTATTATTATTATTATTATTATTATTATTATTATTATTATTATAGCAGATGTAGCATTCAGCTAGAGCCGCTGAGTTTGGATCCTGGATGGCCTTTTGTCACAGGTGGAAGGGGTCTCATAGGAGAAGCATGCAGTCCATTCTCCCACTGCAGATGACAAATGGGATTATAAGGTGTTGTTCTGAGGGGATTCCAGTCTGCCTTTTTTGGGTGCACTTGGCTTGGGAAGGATTTACATCCCTGTGTGAAATCTTGCTACTGAATGGAAGGAAGCCTTGACATGTCTAAAGCTGAAAATGGTTCCAGAGGGTGTTTTTCTTTACCTGTCATCTTCACCATTTCTCCCTTCTCCAGAAAATCTGAAAGTCCTAAGTTCCCTAACCTGGTCACAGAAGAGGCGGTCACGTGGAGTAGGGGCTTGCAGAACTGTCCCTTTCACCCCACAGAACAGGGTGTAGGAGATACACTGGCGCTGCCCACCACCACCGCAGACTGCAGATGATGGACTCCATAAGGAAACTCCATCTGAGGACACTAATTGTGGGCCCCCGAAGTTATTCTTATGAACCACCAGACAAGAGCCTGTTTTTGCCAACAATTTTTTCAGGACTAATTTTGTTTTTCTCCAGTAATTGAAAATTAATGTCTTGAAGTGAAAGCAGATGTTCATGTCATCTTCTGAACTGGGATATAAAATGGGGCTCTGTGGATGTGCTCACTAATCTAACAGCAATTTTCCTTTTCTCCATAATGGGGGTTGCTCAGCCTATGTCACCTAAGGCCAGAGATTGGGAGCTGAGAGAAGGGAGCCTGGTTGGCACTCCTTGTGCTCCCTGGGGGTTTGTTTGGGAGGGAGACTGCACCAATAAAAATCTTTTTGTTTGAGCTCTGACACTTGGAGAGTTCATTGTTGAGGATGTTCAGTCACTGGAGAGATATTTGCTGAGATAATTCAAAGCATTTTGCTGGGATAGGTAAGGGGAGCTCTGGCAGGGGGAGAGTGGCTTCCTATAGATGTGTGGGACCCCAACTGTCATCTACTTTCGCTGTTGCATGGTGAAGCTGCTTAAAGTCACACATTCCTGAGCCTGGATCCCAGAGACCTCTGTTCACCTTTCTGACCTGAGCAGGGCCTCACAACTCTGTCTCCCTCTTTTTAAAAATGGGGGTAAAATACATTTTAACCATTTTTAAGTAGTATTTTAAATACCCAACATTGCAGCTGACACCACCCCCAAGTAGTGATGGTTGGGGGAAGGCCATCAGTTCAAACTTCAGTCTTCCAGGGCAGATGTGAAAAAACCTGCTCAGAAGATGATGTGGGGTCTCAAAAGCTCATGGTTCTTTTTCTTAGTCCAGAGTGAGAGGTGATTCAGGTCTGCCTGCCACTAAGAGAGAGCAGGAGCCTTGACCTATTAGGGCCAGTGGGACTGGGGTGCCAGGGACAAGGACAGAAACTTTCCAGTGATCTGGTGACCATTGCCAAGATTAGAATATTTGCCCTCTCTTTGGGGGATGCCATTCTTCTGGAGACTAAGCCTGGCTGGGTGGGAGCTCCCCTAGTGGCCCCCATAGGCCAGATCTCTGATAAAAGCAATATGAGATTTTTATATTAATTTGAAATAAAACAGAATGTTTGACTTAATAAATTCCCATCCTGCTGCTTATGGTCATCCTGCCACAGAGATTCAGGGGTCAGATGGGAAATCCTTAACTGGCTTGGTGCTTGCCAGTGCTTGGCAGTTCAGCTACCATTGAGTGGCCTTCAGGACCCTCCTCATCTTTCAGGGAGGGTTTGCCCCAGCATTAGCCCTAGAGTGAGGGGTAGGGTCAGGAGAAGGAAGCAGGAGGGAGGAAATGGGCAGTGCTCACAGGGAAACATGCTGCCCAGAGTAGAAAACCAAGGCCCACTCTGAGCTGGCAGAGTGGTGCATGCTTGTGATTCCAGCAAGTGATCTCAAGAGTCTGTGGCAGTAGGATTGGAAATTTGAGGCCAGCCTTGGAATTTTAGTGATGCCCTTAACAATTTAGCCAGACCCTATCTAAAAATAAAATATAAGTAAATAAATAAAAAAGGCTGGGGTTGTAGCTAGGTGGAAAAGTACCTCTGCATTCAATAATCTCCAGTTCTGTAAAAACAAATGAACAACCTTATCTCCAAGGTGAGGCTCAAAATACTTTATTTTTCTTGTGGGGTTTGGGTGTGGGTTAAAGGCAATGTGTTCCATGACCTGGAGGAAGATAGTGTCCTCTATCAATCTTAGTTTCCCTATCTATGAAATGGGATGGAGCCAGTTGGATCAGCTGCATGTCTTAGGTGGTAAAGGATTTTAATTCCTGGAACACAAGAAGCGGCAAACACACAAAACTTGGGTTTTAAAATAATACAGGCTAAGCTGGGTGGGGTGGTGCAGGCCTGTAATCTCAGCGACTCAGGAGGCTGAGGTTTGAGGATCCCAAGTTCAAAGCCAGCCTCAGCAATGGCGAGGCACTGAACAACTCTGTGAGGCCCTATCTATAAATAAAATATAAAATGGGGCTGGGGATGTGACTCAGAAGTTGAGTGCCCCTGAGTTTGATCCCCAGTACCAAAAAAAAGAGTTATTTTTTCCAAGTTCTGGGGCCACAGTGGATACATCTGAGTTGGCTGCTCTAGGGAATCTTCTGAAGTGCAGCTGGGTCCTTTCTAGCCCTATATAAGGTTTAGGGTGAGCAACAGATTGGGAGAGGCTTGAGGCTTGATGGTAATGTTTCCAGGTGTCTGAGAGGGAGAGTTGGTGTTGATGGATACCTTTGGATCCAGCTGGGGGTGTCCCAGGCTCTTTGGCTCCAGGTATTCTGCAAAGCATTGTTGGTCATCTGGGTGCTCCTATAATCCAGTGGTGACCATGCCAGACACATATCCATCCAGAGTCACCAGCCCTGATCCCTGGGAAGGACACACGGAGGGACAGTGAGGACCTGGCTCTTTTGTCACCATGGGGCTCAGTCTTCCTCTCATCCCCTGTTCCTCCATGAGATTCTCACAGCAGCTTTCTGATTTACTTATCTCAGTTTCACAGGTGCACAGACTGAGGCACAGAAGTCCCTTGCCCAAGGTCATACTGCTGGGAGTAGCAGAGATTGGAATTGAGGGCAGGATTTATCTAGGTCCAGAGCCTGAGTCAGTCACCACCACCTTTATTTATAACTACCTCTGTGGCTGTGAAGGACAGCAGAGGCCTGCCTCTGGTCTGCATGAGACAGCCATGAATAAAAGCACCCAGGGGGAGCCCTCCTTCCCACCCATCTGTCCATCCGTGGAGTTCTGCCTTTAGGGTTGTCCATGATCCAATCTGGGGGAAAATTTGACATCTTAAAAAACAGTCCCGCTTCTTTCCCAGAGCACTAGCATCCTGGGTGCCCCCTTCCCCAGAGCCTTTTCAGTGGTGCCTTTAGAGTAAACCTGGGTGTGTACACCTCTATGTGTCAGCTTAAATACAGATGGTGCCTGCTACTCCCTGGCTACCCTGACTCTCATTCCATATTTCCACATAGCAGAGATTTCAGTTTTGGTTGCACAATTAGCATCATTGTAGGCACTCAAAAAAATGAGTGATAAGATCAGGGATAATTTCAACAGGGGGGTAGTTGAACACACTATCCTTGAAAGAATCAAGTGTATACTCACCATCGGATTGAAATTTGAAAACAATAGGCAATGCAGACATAGCTGATTTTAGTAATCCATGCTCTCCTTAAAATGAGGCTTTGGGAGAAGAATAAGAAAAGTGTGAGTTTTGCATTTTGTGTCCAGAACATGATGTGATGAAAGGAATACATGGAGCAGGTGACATGCGTATTTCTTCCACCATTTCTGGGAGCATGTTTTGAAACCCTAATATTTAGAGTTTGGGGATAAAAATAGGTGTACCCTGGGTTTATGTATATAGAGATAATGCATGAATAGACCATATGGTGAATTAAAAAATATAACAGGTTACTATTTTAAATAATGGATTGAATTGATATTTTAAAAAATACATGGAATCTGGTATTCACATACAAACATTAAATCCAAGTAGTTATCCAAGTAGTGGTAATATTAGGGTTACTAATTATAATCAACTGTGTTTGAGTTTTGCTTCAAAAATGATGATGGAATTCAAAAGTTATGTGATATAAAAGTAATCTCATGAAAAAGCAAGTAAAGCAACTTGGAGAAATACATGGGATCTGATACAGGGAGTGAATGAAAGTGAATCACATGCATATCAATTTGTGAATTGTGGATAAAATGATACATCCTATGATGTATATATACTGAAGAAATAGGAATAAAACAATTTTGAATAAAAATTTAATTCAAAATACACATCATCTCCCATATGAATATACTTTTGTTGGTGTTAAACTGGGTCACTTACTGTAGAATATTAGGGTTAGTACCCAATATTCACTGAAGTTCATTTTGAGTATTCCGAAATGAATATGGATGTCATGAAAATGAATATTTCTGAAAAATATCTCCTGAAAAGTTGATTATAAATCCACACAGAGGGACATGAAAGAATCAAGGTAGTATAAGTATATGACACATATAGTTCCTGTTTGCAAATTCATAATATATATATATATATATATATATATATATATATATATATATATACATATATACATTCATTTAATACATTAAAATGTAATAGTATGTATGCCAATCGAAATTCATAAGGGGATATATATATCCTTCACATATGTACTCAAAATATTCATTTTTCTCTACATTGTTTCATGTCTAAACTTGTTGAAGTATAAAGCTCACCAGCTCACCGCAGCTTGAATTTTCAGTTACCTCAGTGTATTGGGGGGCAGTGATCTCTTCATTAAATTTGTATTTACCAAAGTGAGGGTACTCTCCAAAATATACCTGTGATGGCAGTAGGAATATATATATACATTGAGACCCAGGCGACAGAGACAGGGAATCAGGAAGTTACATATTTGTTGATTTTGAAAATTCTTGGAGAAGTAAAATGAGAAAAATGTGTCACAGGTTTTATTATATGTATCTCTGATGAAGCAAAAGGCAAGTCCAAGTATACACCATGCCTCCTATCAAATGCCTCTACTTCTATTCCATTAGGATGATTTTGTTGATTTTAGGATAAGTAGTCAGAGCCTAGAAGGTTATGGGTTAGTGTCAGAGATTCAATATTTCAAATGGCAAAATGGAAAATGAGTCTAATACATATGGGAACACGTGGCACATAAAAATATTCCACTGTCATCCACCACAATGCCTGGACATTACTATCACCCTAAAGAAGACACAATGAGAGGAGAAGAGGAAAAAAATCTGTGAATACATATCTGGAATTGGAAATTCTGAGGAGCTCACAAACTTGGTTGTGGCAGAAGAGATCCCAAAAGTAGAGGACAGGGTAAACATTCCACAAACATGGAACTTTGCTGGCCTAATGACTTCTTGACTATCTGCCTCTGACATTCGTCCACTAGAAATATAGCTTTGTGTTTTAGCTTCCTTTGTAGTGAGATCATGAAAGCTTGGTCTGAGTCTATGTGAACAGGAGAACATGGGTTTATATTTTCCAATAGGAACAGGAGGCAGCAGAGCTGAACCTTATCTATGCAGGTAACTGTGGCCGTTGGGGTATGAATGTTTTTCTGGGTGCATTGTGAAGCCTTTAGCTCACCGCCCTGTTTTAATGGCATTTCTTACAGCTTCCCTGGAAAAATGGTGTTTGTTTTTGAAATACAAAAAGGTGAACCAGGACACAGTGTTGGAGGAGGATCTGCCACATGTGGTGAGTCAGGGTCTGAAGGCAAAAACACAAACTGGGCTGCTACCCCATATATCTTTCCCACTTGAGCGTAGCAACTTGTTTCTGAGCATCGCACCAAATCCTCTCCCCACAACAACATGCCTTTATATTTTCAGGTCTCCTGGCTGCACCTTGTCAGTCACATGTCATTTGGAAGCCAATGACAGAATCACAGGGACCCACCACAGATGTTGGATCACACACCTGCACTCCATTGCTCCAGGCCCAGTTCCCTGCTGGCTCCTACTCACTGGCATCTCTGTTCTTCACCATCATCATGAATTCCACTCAGTCAAAAATGGCACTGGCTTGTTCAGTCATGATGAGCAACAGGAGATCTAAATTTCTCCAGGGATTTCTGGTCATGGGATTCTCAAAAACTTCATGGTATTGGCCTAGCCATATTTCAAAAATGAAGAAGTTGACACTGTGGGTTTTCATTCATTCAGGAGCAATTAAGTGTTGAGGAATCTCCTTTCAGTAAAAGCTCTGGAGATCGCATGCAGGCAAGGTTCCCAAGGAGTGGCAAAAGGTCACAGGAATCCAGGCCCATTGGGGTCTAAAATATGAGATTTCTGTGAGTTTTCACTCTCAACTATAGCTGAGAAGGCTTTAACAGCAAAATCATGTAAAATCCTGGCTGAGATTCCCAGTGCTGTGGAGAAAGACACCCTCGGCCTAGATCTCAGTTTCCAAAGGCTCCTCTATTGCCTGGCCTTCTAAAATCCCAACACAATTCATGGCAATAGATCTCTGAAATCATTTCCAGAACTCAGTCTCTAATGGCATCACACCAGAGTTCAAGCTGAGGTTGACCCAGTCATCTTTTCCAACCACCACACAAAAGACCACTATTCTAACAAAAACACTCCCACATGGCCCTCATCTTCTTCCATACAGAAACTCATCATAACATTCTGGCTGGAGGTTTCAATAGGGTGAGCAGCCTTAGAAGGTGTGCAAAGAAAGCTCTCATGCCCATCATATGCCAAATGTCATGGTGGCCTGGACACCCTTCCTATTGCTATTCCTAATGCTATTGAATATATTCTGGAGTAAGAACACTTGGACAAATACCCAGATCCTTCAATTACTGGCTGGAGGGTCTCAAGAAACTTCCTTAACGTTTTCACATTTGGGCTTCATAAGCTTTAACAGAAATATAATAGAAATTCCTACCTGTGGTTTTGAGGGCTAAATCAGGTAAGTTAGTAGAGTGCCTAGCATACAGAAAACATTCTCTAAAAATTAATTATGATTATTAATTACTTAGAGCATATGTATAATTATATAGGCTTCAAAACAATTAGAACACTTTTGTTAATGCAAAAGAGCAATATTCTTTTAAAAATCTAGAAACTTAAATGTGCACTCATGGACCAGTTATCTATCTGGCACATGTACTCTGCCTCATCATATGATGCCCTCCACCATGTTACAATGTAGCAAGAAGCCCCTCACCAGATACCAAGCAAATGCCAGCACCACGTTCTTGGACTTACCAGCCTTCAGAATAAGGAACTAAATCAACCTTTAGTCATTATTAATTACCTGGTCTCAGGTATTGTTAAAGCAACAGAAAACAGACTATGATACCTTACATAAAATCTGTTACTGTATCTGTAATACATTTCTCATATTTAATATTATTCCACAACAATATTTCCTATATCACTATACATGTATACATGTATAAAAGCTTCACATGGAATCTCATAAAATTGTATAATTTATATGCTTTTATGTTTCAGATAAATAAATATTTTAAAGTATTAGCTCTATTTCATATCTGTTATTATATGTCTGCGATATAAGAAATTTTATTTCCTTAATTGCCATTAGTGGGATAATATTTTTAATATAACAGAAAAAAATAATTAAGTTAATAAAAAATATAAATTCCCAGTAAACAAATAATTTAAGAGCATGGAGAATATTCAAGTATACCGGGTTCATGATTTTAATCTGCCTCTCAGAAAAAAAAAGTTGAAGCAGAATAATAGTGACTACTGAGGGTTTAATTTCTTTGCTTAACAATTACAACACCTGTTGCACAATAGTAATATAACTTAAGAAAATGAGTTGCAGATTTTAAGTGATTGTTTCAAAAAATATTATAATTAAGGGGTATTGTTTTTATTTTAGTATTTAAGCCCTCTTTTTTCACCTTTCTTGTGCATTAGAGTACAAAAACAGTACACCATTTGCTGCACATAGGAAGTGGAAAGAATAGAGACAAAAATCCCACTCAAGCTATGCTAAGAGAGTATTACCAAAAACGTTACACATGCTTCAGTGAGCCACTCTGTGCAGAGGGATATTGGGGCCGGGTGGGGAGGCATTTTAATTACAACTAAATTCATTGATACCTAAAAAAGCAAAAAGCGATGCATACGCTCACATATGTAAATTCAATGAAGTTCACACTTCCTTTTCTTCTTGCCAGTTCTAAATACTTAATCTAAGAACTTAGCTTGTAATGCACTGCTTGACTCCTCAAACAGAAGAAACTATTTTGTACAAAACCACCTGCTATTGAGAAAAGAATTGTAAGGAATCACTAAAAATAGTTGTGAGTTATCTTTATTGTAAATCATTTTCTCCATTCCTAAGAATTTTCAGATTTGAAGTCAAGACAAATGAATTCTTTATCTAGGGCAACTCTCCTAAAACTGATGACTTGCTTTTTAACCTAGAAATGTGTCAAAGTTTCTGACTTGCCATTAAGTTTCCTAGGTTCCTCAGTATAAAGTCAGGAGAGGATTTACTATGTTTCAAGGAGGGGGGATGCATTACTGACAAATGGCTAACTTAAGGCTTTGCAGAAAACAAATCATGATATAGTTCTCTGCCCAAAGCCATGGCTTCTGCCAAACTTTTCTGTCCTTGACACAAACTCCAGGCATCTGAGCCTAAGGTGGCCCAGCACACCACCTTCTAAAGTGGCTTCAAAAGGAGGAAGAGAAACACATGGTGTAGTGTTTGGAAGAGCAGGCCACGCTAAAGTTTGCAGATGAGTGTTTTTAAAACTTGGAAAGGATGAAATGATGGGGGGGCGGTGACTAAAGGATAAATGGAGGAATATACTAAGTTGACTGATGGAAAAATGCCATATAATTAATATACTATTTATCACTAAATGAATATAGAATTAATTATAATTTCAATAAAGAGAGTGATATTATAATTTCGAGAGAGAGAGAGAGAGAAATGAAAATATGTCCTCTAGGTGCTGTCCCCTCAAGAACAAAACGAACCACGAGGAGGATCCCAGTGACCATCTTAAGAGCCAGGATTGCAAAATAGAAAAGAACTATGCATTCAACTTTTGCAGAAAAGAAAAGCAGAGGACAAGCACGGAGGAGGCTCAGCCGCCACAGGACATTTGGCTGGGCTCTGCCACCTAAGAGTCAACCTTACGCTCTGGCTGTGGGCCTGCTGCTCCGAGCCTGCGACGGC